>NW_006436284.1:1566306-1665007 GCF_000325575.1 Pteropus alecto
ATGAATTTAAAGGAAATAAAGGAAAAGAACATTTTAAAATTCGCAAACTCCAGACCTTGGGAAACTCTAAAGGCAAATGAGTAGTTTTCTGCAATAAACAACAGGAAAAGAGAGAGACAGAGAAAGAGATAGATTTTAGAACTAGATTTAGA
Organism: Pteropus alecto; assembly: GCF_000325575.1. NCBI lineage: Eukaryota > Metazoa > Chordata > Mammalia > Chiroptera > Pteropodidae > Pteropus > Pteropus alecto. Next base: position 1,566,459 of record NW_006436284.1, read on the forward strand.
ATAAAAATATTTAGGAGACATCTTTATTTGGATTCTGATTTAAAAAAGTTTTAAATAAAAAAAGGGAAGATAATGTGGAAAATGCGAGCACTAAGTATTTGATGAAAATTAAGAAATATTGTTTATTTTAGGCATGGTAATATTTTATATTTTAAAAAACTTAATTTTTAATAGTTTTATATTCAAATGTTTATAAACCAAATAGTATTCTATTTAGCATTTTCTTCATAATCATATGGGGAGGAGAGTTTGCATATAAATTAAAGAAAACTGTCCAAATGGTGAAAATTGTTGGAACTGGAGGGTAGGTAAATTAAATTTAATTATACCACTGTCTCTATTTTGAACATATTTTAAATTTCCATAATAAAAAGCTTTTAAAAATTGATATACATTTACATAGTAAAAAAATATTAAAACACCAACTAGAAAAGTACACACAGGAAAAATATTAAAACACCAACTAGAAAAATAATATACAAAAGTATATTATTCTCTGCATTTTTTTCATAAAAATGTGTATCTATATATAACATTAATTTTATATATATCAAAGGCAATTCATAATTATAATTTACCACTTTCAAATGCTACTTTGATTTTTCATCAGTATAAGACTATTAGTGAGCACCTATTAGATATAAGGAATGCTGGCTAATTGAGCTTGCATTAATCATCATGTTATTATCCTAACTAATAAAGGTGTCTTTAAATCTAACTTACTCAAAGTGCAAACCTATTTGTCCTCTCTTTGCTGAAATAGGAGTATAGTTATATGCACTAGAATGAAATAAAACTGACATTTCTTAATTGTGTGAAATAATTGTAATTCACAGTCTACGTAATAAATTTTTTTTGTAGATTACACTTATTTACCTGCTAAAATATAGTTCAAACTTAGTAAGCCTGCATTTTCCAAGTGAAAATCAAAAAATTATTTTGAAAGAACTCACATATTTTATTTCAAGGAATCAATATGTAAACCATTCCATTTTCGTATGTCAACTAAATCAGAGATACCAGGTACCAAATGATGGACAGCAGCCACTTGAGAAACAAAATCCATCTCAAGTTTGATCTTCAATTTAAAACTTATTAGAAAAATCATTATATATCACTGAAATATTAATTAATAATTAACCACATGTGTTTGTACCTCTTTCTGTTTTTTTTTATTTTAATAAAATAAAGACAAAAATCAAAGAGCACAAATGTAAGTTGTTTTATCACTAAAAGAGGAAATTACAACTCAAATACAACTTAAAAAAGTGTTTGTTTTATTTTTATTTTGTTTCTATCTTTATGGGTTGGAAAGACATTAAAACCTCTCATCAAGAACAAATTGCTCAAGAGTCAGCTCTTTATAGATATCTGTGCTTTATTACTAAATCAATTGTTACTCTTCTTTTCCATTTATTTAATATAAATCTTGATTATTATACCATAAAAGCTCATCGAGAATAGAAAAATCCTTATTTACTCTAAAGAAATACCATTAAAAGTGTTTATAACAAAAAATCTTATACATTTAGCAGCTACAAACTGCAAACTAATGGTGATATTTCTTTATTTTTTATTATAGTTGACATACAATATTATATTAGTTTTAGGTGTACAACATAGTGATTTTAAATTTATGTATCTTTGAATGTGATCTAATGGTAACATTTCATAATAAAAAAATTCCAACTGTCCCTATCAATAATAAAGAATATACTGCTAATAAGAATTCAGGAGACCATTACTTGAGAGGCTAGGGAGATAGGACAAAAATTAATTTGTAGAGGAAATTTTTCTTAGTCAGATCTAACAGAGTTTGTTAGAACAGAAGTTATACTTGAAACATTGTTTTTTCTTTAATAGAGCACAAGCATTAGCATGTTTACACCACTAAAAAAAAACTAAGCAGGGAATCTAAATTTCACATTAACATGGACCACACTCAAGTGAACAATTGCTCAGCTTATGTGATGCTCCATGGTTTCTACCCTTTTCCTTCTTTCTCCATCTTGCCTATTTATTGGAGAGAAACACAGCCAAGTTCAATTCACCACTGCTACACACAGCTTCCCCGAGATGCTGCCACTGTCACCCACTCCCTCCATCTGGCCTTAGTCTGAGCATGGTTTCCTCTACAACTGTTGCCAGTCTGTTGCCATAGCAGCAGCTAAGAGAGCTACGACAAGACTGGAAAGAAGGGAAAGCACATTCCATTTCCATGCTTCTTATTGAGATTTTGAAGTGGTTCCAAGGTCCCACTGAAATGTGATGGAAAAAAAACAATTTAACCAAAGATATCTATGATAGAGAAACACCTTTTCCAAAGGGAAATAAATGTGTATTAGTGAGAAACATTTCAACCCTACAAACTGAGAGTAAAGGAGCACTCTCCCATGGTCAGAAGGAGACACACTGGTTATATGATGAAGTAAAAGTAAAAAAGGATGGTTTTTAGGCCTTTATTGATGGGAGAGTAGAAAGACAAGTTATAACCAAAACTGTTAGATCAATGTTTGGAAATTCTTTTTAACTGAAAATCATGTACTGAGTCCTCACATTGCCATATCAATATCTGAATAAATATAAAGTGAGCATTTTCTAGCTACTATAATTCCATGTTAAAAATCATTAGCAATATTTAATTTCTGATTTAAAAAATACAGTACACATTAATGTTTCCAGAAAAAAAATCCTATCAGAATTTCACCAAAAAACTTAAATTTTATAGGTTCTGAGGGTAATCAGGAGTATATACAAACATTGTGTGCAGAAAGGCAAAATAATATAAGCAAAAGCACTGAAAATCACAGATGCTAGAAATCAATGAATTCTAATATTAGCTTTAAAAAAGCCTACTGTAAAAGCTTTTGGCAAGTAGGAATATTACTCTTAAGGTTCATGTTATAATCACTGAGTTGGAAATATGTCTTAAAAGGTCATCTTGTCTTTCTCCTACCTCTAAGTGGGACTACATAAACAAACCCAGACAAGGGCTGTCGTGTCCTACCTTGGAAAGCCACAGGGAATCAGATTATGCCACCTGTTTTAAAATCCTAATTATTCTGTGTTCATAAATTTCACCTTTTTAAATTTAAATAACAGAAGATAGATGAACAACTTTTCTTCGAATTTCAGCATGACCCCTGTTTCTATAACCAAATGTTCTATATTGTCTTTTCTGGAAAAATAACAAAAAAAGGAAAAAAGAAAAAGGGGCTTGTTGTACTAATAATCATAACACTGAAAAGCTTCAAAACAAAGGACAGTCTCAACGAAAAGACTGGTATTTTCAAGCATTCTCATTAAAGGTCAGACTTTAAATCGAATACCTGTGATTTACTATTAACCAATAACATAACTTTACTAATTAAAGAAAAGGTGGTTATAGTGGACAATGGGTAAATTTGACATTCAGAGAATACCAGTGGGCTGTTTTGCAGTAATAGTTTGAGAAACTAATAGATAAAACCACAAAGCCTGTCCACAAGGCCAAAGGTTTTGCTTCCAGATTGAAGCCTTTCAAAAGTCGAAACATCTTTGGCTGGTGAACAAATGGTTTTTATCATTATCTCATTTGCTATAATTTTATCTGAGTGTTCAGCCTCCTTTTGAAAATACCACTATTATATTTTGTCAATCTTACAAATATTTACTAAGTGCCCACCCTACCCAAGGCATATTTTCCTTACTTTCAAGGTCTTTAAACATGATCAACATGATCAAAACCCACATGTTTCTTTTAGTCTTACAAAATATTACTATTAATATTAGTATTTAATATGTACTCAGCATTGTATCATTGTCTGCTAAATTGATCTTTTATATTTATGACTATGAGGGTGCCTCCACCCAAACAAGAATAGTGAGATTACCACACAATAAATCTAACATTCCAGAGATGAAAGTAACCCAAGAGCTTTGATTGCTCAGGGGAGTTAGACATATTTAGGCTATTTGGGTTACACAGAGCTAGCTGTATGATAGTGTATATCACATGTATATTAAACTTACAAATTCAACTATACTTCTTCACAGGCTGGGAAGAAGGAAGGAAAGAAGAGAGAGAGGGAGGGAAAAAGAATTGGGAAGGGAAGTGTGGGGGAGGAGGAAAGAGAGAGAGAGAGAAAGCAAGCCAGCCAGCCAGCCAGCCAGCCAGCCAGCAAGCTGCATTTTGAACAGTTTAGAAGATCCCACTCTTTGCCACACTCCAGGCTTCTATGTTGCAGTGTGAGCATGAACTGCACTCAGAAATGCTCAGGTTCCCTCTCAGTTTGCATGTGCCTCTCATGGTGGGAGCATCCCAGTGGGTCAAGTGTGATTCTAGTGTTTAAAGATGAATCTTATTCCTCTAATATGCAAGCAAATTATTTTAACTTATGTTCAACTAAAATACAGTGATATATTCTATTTTGAGTGTGAAAACTGGCTACGTTAAAGCTATTGACAGATATTATCTATGCTGCTGTTATGAGGGATTTTCAAGTTTATTTTTCACTATGAGATACATTTGTAATCTAAAAAAAGAAGATCTTTGCAATGTATCCTGTTGTGGACAGTAATTGTTCTTCTGACCTCAACATGCCCTGGTTAAAAGACCCTTCAGGCCACACAGGAAAATTGTATTTTGATCCTAGAATCATGATGTCAACTTCTGATCTTTAACTGAGCTTCTCTGACACCTTGATAAGGAAAGGGAGTTCCCTAGATAGTGTAGTAAATACTAATATTAACTTCTTTCGAATGGTTTATCACCCACTGTAAATTAATAAAATTGAATTATACCAAGATCTTGCATCTGCCAAAATTTTGGCAAATGATAATAATGCTTGAATGACATTATACAACTGCTTGCAGGAGCAAGCTTGTAGTCTACCAGATAAATAATATAACTTGACATTGAGATGAAGTTTTACTGTAGGTGCTTCAGGGGCACAGATGAAGAAGTGACTAAGAGTTCCTGGAGAAACCAGGGAAGATTTCCCTGAAGGTAATGCTTCAGCTGAGTCTTAACAATCAGGAGATTTCTATGAAGACAATAAAAAGTGAAGGGCATCTCAAATAGAAGCATGTATACAAAAGTGGCATAAGAATTGAATTGTGTGTTCAAGAAACATCCTATTCCATGACTAGAATATAGTCTCAGTAGGGCAGGGATTCTTTTTAACTCGTTCATTTTTAGATTTCTTTCTAGCTCCTACTATAGAACTTGGCCCTCAGGAAACATTTAATAAACCTTTATTTAACCAGATATAAGTGGCTGGAACACATAATAATTTGAAGTGGGAAGCTGTGGACAATAGGTCAAGATGTATTAAAGATTCATATCATAAAAAATCTGGTATGCCAAATATAATTAGGGCTAGGTTTCAGTGTAAATGGCAGGAAAACCCAAGCAACAAAATATTACAAGAGAAAATTTTATGTCTCTCTCTGTTAAGTGTTGGCATCCTACACCTTGTATAATGACTACACAAAGAACAGGGACTCGATTCTATCATGTTGTCATACTTAACATGGCTACTCTATCTCTCACCATTATATTCACAGTCTATCCAGGCAACAAGAATAAGGGGCAGAAGAAGGGTAAGCCTCCTCCATCTAAGAACCAGAAAGATATCTAAAAGTATTGGCTTCATCCCACCCTCAATACTGTCACATGGTCGCATCTAATGGCAGGAGACTTAGCAATGTAGGACTTATTGATGATGTCCAGATCCAGTTATTTAGGGGTCCTATTAAAGGGAACAAAATAGAAAATAAATACTAGGGAATAATTAACAATCTTGCAAACCCAGTTTAATAAAGTTTGGATCTGATCATATGGGTAGTATGGTTGAAGCAGTTACATAGCTTAATGAAAAATTTTTTGAGTTTACTTTACAAAAGTTAATAACAGTCCCAGTAGTAATGAGCACACCTGGTGCCTAGGTATTCATTTCTAAGGCCATTTTCCATAAGCTCCCAACGGCCAAAACTGGAAGAATTTAAGCAATAAAATAAATAATATAGCATTGGATTATAATCCAAAGAATAAAATAAATGTTTGAGTCCTTGATAATGTAAATGAATGATTTGATCAATAAATAAATGCTGGAGAAGAGAAAAATCTCCTTTGCAAAAGAATTCCAAATAAGTTATGTAGATATACTTCCCTAAAGAAGATGGAACATAACTTTCCACTCCTTAGTGACTTCCTTTCAAAGAGTACAGTACGGTAAGAGACAAATAAAGGAATTTTATACTGGAGACAACTGAAAAACACTACCTCAATCAGGTGATCAACATTAACATCATCATACAGTTTTCTATAGTGGCTGTACCAATATACATTCTCACCAGCAGTGTTATGAGAGTTAGTTTCTCCTCACAACCTGTCCAACACTTATTACTTGTCTTGTTGATAACAGTCATTCTGTCAAGTGTGAGGTGGTATCTCATTGTGGTTTTGATTTGCATTTCTCTAACAGCTAGTGAAGTTGAGTATCTTCTCATATGTCTGTTAGTCATTTGTATGTCTTATTGGGAGAAGTGTCTGTCTTCTGACCATTTTTTAATTGGATTGTTTATTTTTGTTGTTGTTGAGCAGTATGAGTTCTTTATATTTATTGGCTATTAGCCCCTTAGTGGAGGCATTGTTTGCAAATAATCTTCTCCCATTCAGTTGGTTGCTTCTTTGTTTTGTTGATGGTTTCTTTTGCTGTGCAGAAGGTTTTTAGTTTGATAAAGTCACATTCATTTATTTTTGCTTTTATTTGCCTTGCTTTTGAGGTCAAATTCACAAATCCTCTCTAAAACCAAGGTCTATGAGTTTAGTACCTAGGGGGATGGTGAACACACCGTGCAATATACATATGAAGTGTTAAATTGTACACTTGAAGCCTATATGATTTTGTTAACCAGTGTTACCTCAATAAATTTAATCATAAAAAGATCAACATCATCGGTGATAAGTCATATTCACAGCATGTACCCTTGATATAAATGTACCATCAGAGAATGGTACCTTACTTCTGAGGTCTTCTTGCACAAAACCCATAACTCTAATCTAACCATGAGAAAAATATCAGACAAACCCTAATTGAAAGAACATTTTATGCAATATTGTCCTCAAAACTGTCAAAACTGTCATGAAAAACAAAAAAAAAGTCTAAGAAAACATCACAGTCCTAAGGAGCTTAAGGGGACATTAAGAATTAAGTAATATAGATTTTGGATAGGATCATGGAACAGAAAAGAATTTTAAATAAAAAAGAAATGAAGCAAATCTGAATAAAGGTATGGATACCAGTTAATAATAATATATCAGTACTGGTTCATTAATTTGACAAATATACCATACCATGTAAGACGTTAATAAATAGTAAGACTGGGTGTTGAATATATAGAAACTATCCCCCCACCCTCTGGTAACCACTAATCTATAGTCCATGTCTATGGGTCTCTGTTTGTCCTGTTCTTTTGTTGCTTTTAGGTTTATATCCCACATATAAGTGATCTCGTGTGATTTTCAACTTTTTCTGTTTGGTTTATTTTGCTTAGCATGATTATCTCGAGGTCCATCCATGTTGTCACAAATGGAAGTATTTCATCTCTTCATATGGGTGAGTAATATTCCATTGTATATATGTGCCACAGCTTTAGCCAATCATCTATTGTAGGACATTTCAGTTGCTTCCATGTCTTGGCCACTGTGAATAATGCTGCTATGAATATTGGTGTGCAAATATCTTTTCAGATATGGGTTTTCAAGTCTTTGGGGTAAATACCCAGTAGAGGGATTGCTGGATGATGTGGTATATCAATCCTCAGTTTTTTGAGGAACCTCCATATTGTTTTCCATAATGGCTGTACCAACTTGCAGTCCCGCCAACAGTGTATGAGAGTTCCTTTTCCTTCATATCCTTTCCAACATCTTTTATTACTTTCCTGATGATTATAGCTATTCTAACAGATGTGAGATGGTATCTCATTGTGGTTTTGATTTGCATTTCTCTAATGCTAGCGATGTTGAGCATCTTTTCATTTTTTTGTTGGTCATTTCTATGTCTTTTTGGGATAAGTGTCTGTTCAGGTCCTGTGCAGAGGTCCTCATTTCTTAAGACTCAGTTTACTTAGTTCCTACTCATGCCACCGAGTGACTTAAGAGATGAATAACGTAGAGCTCTGTCAAAAACCTTACTGTTTTGATGAAATATAAAAACACACCATTACAATGTACTATAATGTGGATTACTTTTTAGAACTGTCCACAGAGCATTAAGAAAACATCGCAAAGTAACACTATTTAAAATTTATTTAAGACTCAATTAATTATATATTCATATATCTTGTGACTGCTTCTTAAAAACCTTAAATTATAAAGTATTTACCTTATATTTTGGTATTACCGGTGAACATAAACACATCCAGAAAGTAACAGGAGATTAAATTTTGAAAAGAAATAGAGACTCAAATACATCGCTTATTTATTCTTTCAAAATGGGTGCTCTTTATGATAAAACAACAAGTAAAATTACAACATAAACAATTCAGAAGAAGCTTTGGAATGAGAGCACATGAGGAAGTATATCAGATTTTAATAAAGAAGGAGGGGTGAGAGAAAGTAAGAAAAAAATATGCAAAAACTACATTTCCTACATGATGAAATTGCAAAATCAAAATAATACCTATTGCATTGAGGATATATCTTTAAATGTCTAAAACCATTCAGGTTAGAATAGCAGTTATATAAACTCATTATCTATAGACCTCCATAGAATTAGCACCCATATTAAGGTAGATAATTTAAAATTAAAAACTTGCAAGTTTCTCCATAATGTAAATATTTTTTAAAAGATACAAATTAAATAAGTCTAAAAGATAAAACATCTAACATATTGATCAACTGCCTTATTTGTTTGTTTGTTCATTTGTTTGGCTAATAAGCTATCTTACCTACTACTTATTCCCTGAAAGGGAGAATATATTAAGCACAACAGGCTAAATTAAACTTCTTAACATTTCTCCTCCTAAACTTCTTAGTTAAAATAAAACATAATTACTTATATATTCATATATCTGGTGACTGCCGCTTAAAAATCTTATGTTATTATTTAATATCCTTAGGAATCAGTAGTCTGTGTTTTAGTTTTTTAATTAATTATTTTTTATCCATGTTTCTTTTTTATTTATTTATTTTTATGGTGACATTGGTTAACAAAATCCAATAAGTTTTAGCTGTATACTTTAACAGTAAGGCATATATATGTTTACACTGTGTTCATCTCCCCTAGTTAGATTTCTTTCTGTCACCACATAGTAGTCTGTGTTTTAAAAGTCTAACTCAAATATCTTGTGCTATCTTTCATTTTATTTCCTTACTACCTCTTTATCATTCCTATCTCAATCACAAAAATAGCCTCCTAACCATTCTCTTCACTTCCAGTATTTATGCTTCAATCAAAATCACTTGCTATAGTTATGATCTTAATAAACACTAACTTTATCACATAATTCAAAACTTTCAAGGACTATTCTTCAAATAACAATTAAGACCAAATTTATCGCTGACTTCAAGACCAGGTATAAGTTGATTCAAATCTATTTTTCAAAAATTATTCTCCCTTAACATTTAATCATATTTTTTATCAGGACACTACCCTTCTTCAAATTCTTTCCTTCTTGTTAATCTGAGTACTTGAAATACCCTTTGCCTCATTTCACATCAGCTGCTGAGTTTCTACCCATCTTTCCAATGAGAGAGAAAATGTTTTTAATAAGCACTTGAATAGTATGCACATTTGATGAATGTTTACAGAATTGATTTGAAATCTACTTTCCATATTCAGGTAAGAAACTCCTGGCAAAAACATCAGTCTCTATTTGAATATTTGAAAATAATGCATTGCTTCATGAGGCAATTCATTATAAACATTTTTTAAATTTAATTTAAATTTGTCTTCTTGAAATTTTCATTCAGTTATCCTAAAAATTCTGCTTAAATCGGAGTGTTTTTAAATGTTCTGTGTTAAATTTCACTGGTAATAAGGTTCCTTATTTATTTTCTGTTTATCCAATGATAGTTTAAAGAACTAGACAACTAGACGTGTGCCCACAAAACCTCATTATGGTATAGAGACCATATGTGCAAAGCTTTCATTTTAACATATGGAGGACAGAAGTAAAATCACAGCTGATGTCAAAACACACAACTGCCACTACTCTACATTCTGTGAAGCCCATCAATGCTGTATTAGCTTTTTATCTTATAGAGAACCTAGTCACTTGACCGAAGACATTCTAATTATCAATAATGGGAGCTAATTAGTTGTACGGTATCAAACTAAGGAACTTCAAGAACCTATCATATTTGCCCAAAACCACCGGTAGAGTCACTGTTGAAACTGCTGTAGTCAGTCATATATGCATTTAACAATACTCACTGAATATCCATTGATATCTTAGAGAAACATGAACAAAATCATATAGCAATAAGAACCATTCAATTTGATTTGAGAAAAATGTACTAAACTTGTACTCTATACAAACCACTGACTTTATTAAAAAGACACCACTCTTGTCTCCATAGGCATTATCATATACTAGGAATGTCAAGTATTTAAGCTATTATAACAATTAGGATTGCATAACATATAAATAGATATAGTATTTGTTCAATGATACCATAGTCAGAACACAATTCTACTAAAGTCCCATGTAAAGTTGATACAGAGAAAGAGCTCACCTGTCCTGCCAGCTGTTCCACAGTCAACCCATGACCACATTATGAAAGATCCTATACTTTCAGATTCTAAGAATACATGCTACTGGTTTCAAATAGTAAACATACAAACTTTGGCATGTAACTTTAAAAAGTAATATTGAAATGTATACCACAGGAGAAAACAAAATATAAACACAACGAAATACTTTATTAAATTTGCCACCAAACACTGCTCTTTATTCTTTTAAGAAAATATAAAACATTATCTATTAACACAGAAAACGACTCTCTATGATATGTAAATGCGAATTAGTTTTTAATTCATGAATCTATGTTGGGAAACTCCAGTTATTTTTTTAATATCCCAGTCCTTTTCTTATTTTATATTACTATCCATCACAAACACTTCATCCAATGAGAGTGTTTACTTTACCATTACACAAACTCACATATCAATCCCATGTCTGCCCCTCTGTAAGATGTCCCCTCACTAAGGTTGACTTCTCTAAATCTGACCCATTATTGTAGGCATAGTTCATGTCTTCTCTCCTGAATCCAGCCCTTCCTGGCCATTTCAACACTGAGCAATTTTTCTCTCCTTAAACTAGAAGACTACTTGTAGTTTGGAAAAAAAACAGTTGGCATTTGATGAAACATAGTATACCATCCATATCTGCAGAAGAATAGCTCATGAAAAGTAACATACATATTATAAAACTCATTTTTTAAACAAAAATGTGAAAAGCGATATTGTCTTCTTTTGTTTCTTTCTCTTCTAGTCCTTTCAACATTTCTTGAGATGCAAAAATAAGATGGACGGAATTCATAAATAAAATCTGTTCCAACTGGAGTAAGTCATAATTTTAAGTTAGTGTGTGAGAGTAGGGTTTTTTTTTTTTTGTAATTGGTCCCATGTTATAGATTCATTAACTTACAATTATGTCATCTAAGACATAGACAAATTTCCTCTTGTAAAGTTTGTCAGAACAACATTCAAGATTAGAAGTGCAGTCTTTAGACATAGTACTTGCATATTTGACTAATTCTAAAGAGAACATTAGATCCTTGTGGAAAACTGTTAGAAAAAAAATTAAGACTTCTTGAAGTTTTTATTGACATATTCTGAGGCCTTTGATTTCAGGAAAAAGAACAAACCATGGGCCTAATTTGAGTGACCTCAACATAGACTCCTGTATATTAATGGTTAATAAGAACCTGTACTGTAAGTCAACTATGATAATCAGAATCAACAGAAATAGCTTCTAATCAGAGGTAATTTCTACTGGGGTAAAAATGATGATGTATTCTGATTACTCCTTTCTTTTTCTTTCTATATTGATAAGTTGATATCACTGTTGGATGAGGTGGTTGCATTCATTTCTCCTAATCATTATCCTACCTCTACTCATCACTCACAGATAAACATACTTGTATGTATATTCACATATATTTGTATTGTGGAAAACAAAAAGATTTTTTCCTACATGTAGATTATTACATAATCTCAGGAGTTAATTTTCTATGGCAGAGATTGTATTATCAAGTGTTCCTTTCTTTAAAAATAGAACTGTGATTTTTGTTGGGGTCAGCACGTTGCTCAGGTAAAAAACTATATTTCCCACTAATTGTTATAAATAGAAGTGTTTGTGTGATGAAAGGCAAAGCATTAGCATTGAGGTTCCAAAGGGACTGACTCACATGGTTTGTACCCCATTACCCCTGGCTCTTTATAGTTCCTTATTTTTAAAAAAGAAAAGGGGGTGCACAATGGCTTGAGTTGCAGAAACCATCTTATAAGCATGAGAATAAGAACCACACCCTGGAGAAATTGGCTCAGAAAGCTAAAAGAAAATTATTGCATCCCTGATGAAATTGTGTTTTTACCATACCAGCTTTTCGGTGACTATCTTTGAACTTCTCTCAATGTGAACAAACAAACAAAGTAATCTTTAGCTATTATCATCTAAAGCAGGGGTTCCCCAACCCCAGGCCACACAGCAGGAGGTGAAGGAGTGAAGCTTCATTTGTATTTGCTGCCACTCCTCAGCTCTAGCATCACCGCCTCAGCTCCACCTCAGATCATAAGGCATTAGATAGGAGAACCTGTCCCCGGTGCCAAAAAGGTTGGGGACCGCTGATCTGGAGTATTTGCTATACGTAGTCTAATGTAATCCCTACTGATACACCCTCCTAAATACTGCCAGTAATAAGAACTTCAGATAAATTCATCTTAAATAGAGGAAAGCAGTTTGGGTTGGTGACACTTGACATTTTATTGGCTCATAGCTAAAAGGCTCATACCTCAAATTAAGTTATTCACTTGTCTAGAGTGATGGTTTAAGACAAGTGTATCTTAAAGGATTTACCAAGAAAGTATATCTCTTTAAATTAGAGACTTCCTGGGTAATTTGTGAACAGTTCCTTTGGATTACTAGTACATTTGGTAATAACTCTTTAATTTTTTTCAGGCTAATATTATTGACAATGTAATCTATAATATAAAAATTTGGCACTTCAATCATTTATTTGTTGCATTAAAGCAGACCCTAAATTGTTGTGGGCAAAATCTCAACTCAATTTGTAGGCATCATATTTACCCACATCTATAGAGCAACTGAATAGCCTTCTCTTCAAGCTCATATCCAAATAAGTCACTTCACATAATATTTATAATACAGATATTATGGGCATGATTCATAACCTTATCAAAGCTATGGGCAGTTCATATAGTCTGGGTCCTGTGAACGTATGCTTAGATTAACCCATTCCAGCAGAGCACCTGATCAACATTGCTTTGCTTAGCCTGCTTCATTGTAATAGTTTTTAGTGAACATTATTTGGGAATTATACCATTGGCCACAAGAGAGTATGAGGCAAAAACATCCTTATGAAAATCACTTTTTAATTATCTGTAAGAGCATATTGAAGACATTGTTCACTACATGACATGCTCGCCTGTTCATAAGGATTCACTAGAGACTAATATTTGCATCTGGTCTCAGTTTTTGAAATATGTATGTATCGTCTAAGTAATTAGTTTGTAATTAACTTATAGACACCATGATTCATGTAACTGAGCTTCCTTTGCCTTCATATTATCTGTTAAAAAGTACAGGAACATATTTGTTATCCATCCCTTGCAAGTACATAGAATGTTATGACCTTTCATGTACTGTTCTTATTCCTATATTCATGTTTCTTTCTCTGACCTTATTATTCTTTGGTTTTAATTTCTTTACCTACCTATTATTTTTAATATAATATGATGCTTATTTTTGTTAGCTACCTGAAGGCTCTTTTGTTGTGTGGAAAAGATAGGATATGCAAATATTTTAAAAATAAGTATTCATCTATGCGCCCATTCAATAAGTATATTTTGAGGACTTTCATTATGCCAGAACCTGTGTAAGGTGCTGGCTTTACAATAGAGAATAAGTAGGTTTAAGGAATTTCTCTTATAGATGGAAAGACTCACTCAAGCAAATCATTAGAATACACTGATAAGTGCTATGATATGTATACTGTTCGGCAGCAGTATAGAGTAGAGGATAATGAATTCTCTTTAGGTAGAGTGATGCTGTATCAGTCAGGGTCCTATCAAGAAAAAAGATCGCACACACAAAGCAGATACTTTCATAAAAGGGGTTTAATAAAGGAGTTATTTTAAAAAGTATGGACAAGATTTAGATGAAATGTAAGAGATGATGCATGTGCCTGAGCCTTACAGCAGCAGACAGCCCTTTGAACATCTGGACCTGAAGAAACAAGGAGAGAGAGTAGCTTTAGAAACCCTGAGGTATTGTATGCAGAGGGCACCCTAAAGGAGAGTAAAGCCAGAGCAAATGATCCGACATTGCTTGCTTCATTGTCTCCTCTCATCTTCTGGTGCCTCCCATTGGCCAAACTTAACAGAAAGCCAGAGGGTAAGTTTATTAGGTTCCAGTAGCTGTAGTAATAAAGTACCACAAGCTAGGTGACTTAAAACAACTGAAATTTATTTTCTCACAGTAGTTCTAAAAGCTAAAAGTCCAAAATAGAGGTATTAGCAGGGCTGGTTCCTTCTGAGGACTGTGAGGGAGAGTCTGTTCCAGGCCCCTCTCCTAGGTTCTGTTAGCCTCAGGCAGGCTTTAGCTTGTAGATAATACTATTTCTTCACCTTGTCTTCTTGCCGTGCATGTCTTTCTCTGTGTTCAAATTACCCCTTTTTATAAGAACATCAGTCATATAGGATTAGGGCTCACTTTAATGACTTCACTTTAACTTGATTACATATGTAATGACCTAATTTCCAAAAAGGGTCACATCTTGAGTTGCTAGGGGTAAGGACTTCAATATTTTTTGAGGAGACACCGTTCAATCCATAATGGCAAGGAATGTCATTAATATGGTCTAGATATTAAATAATTTTTTTCATTTAGAGTTGACATACAATATTATATTAGTTTCGGGTCTACAACATAGTGATTAGACATTTATATGACTTATGAAGTAATGACTCCAGTAAGTCTAGTATCCATCTGACACCATACATACTTATAATATTATTGATTACATTCCCTATGCTGTACTTTACATTCCCATGACTATTTTTATAACTTGCAATTTGTATTTCTTAATCCTTTTTACCCTTTTCACCCATTCCCTTAACTCCCTTCCCACCTGGTGAACATCAGTTTGCTCTCCATATCTGAGTTTGTTTCTGTTTTGTTCCTTTATTTTGTTTTTTAGATTCCACATATAAGTGAAATCATATGGTATTTGTCTTTCTCTGTCTCACTTATTTTGCTTAGCAAAACGCCCTCTATGTCCATACATGTTGTCGCAAATGGTAAGATTTCATTTGTTTATGGTCAAGTAATATTCTATTGTATATATGTGCCACCTCTTCTTTTCTAATTGTCAATTGATGGGCAATTTGGTTGCTTCCATATCTTGTTGCAATGAGCATTGGGGTACATATTATATTTCCAAATTTGTGTTTTGGATTTCTTTGAATAAATATCTATAAGTGAAATTGCAGGGTGATATGGTAGTTCTATTTTTAATTTTTGAGAAACCTCCATACTGTTTCCCATAATGGATGCATCAATTTGCAATCCCACCAACAGTGTACAGGGGTTCCTTTTTCTCCACAACCTCATTTAAATTTGTTATTTGTTGATTTATTTATGATAGCCATTCTGACAGATGTATAGCGCTATCTCATTGTGGTTTGAATTTTCATTTCTCTGAGAATTAGTGAAATTGAACATCTTTTCATGTCTAATAATCACCTATATGTCCTCTTTAAAGAAGGTCTGTTCAGATCTTCTGCCCATTTTAAAGCAGATTGTTTTTTGGCGGGGGAGGATGGTGGTATAAGCTATATTAGTTCCTTATATATTTTGGATTTTTCATAATTTTACTTACTCATGTCAGCAAAGACACAGCCCAGCAGTTTTAAATAAACTTGAATCAACTATATTATTAATGAAGAGAATTATTACCTTTGGAAGAGTATCAGACTTTTAATTTTTTTTTAAATTTTACAGAGTATTAGAGAATTTTCCACATAACTAAAACTCAGATGATTTTAAGAATATTCTAGAGGTTAACTGTTAATAAATGAGATTTATATACTCAATTTAAATTATTCCTAAATTTTAAGAGACTATAAATTAAATGACTGAAATTTCATTCAACTGTATTTTCCCATCTTACTCAATAGTCATACAGCTAAAAGCCTTAATTTGTTTCATTATTTTAAAATATAGAAATTTACTTTCTTAACAGTCTTTCTAATTTGATTCTCTTAAATTATTACAAAGGTCATCTATCCAGAATTAGTTTTGCTTTTAGTAACTTCAGCTTCATTTTAGAACACATATTTCACCTTAATGTATAAATAATTAAATATGTGTGACAATTTTAACAAATTACAGAAGTTATGTTTAAAATCTTTGGGTAAAATCTCTACTTTCTTAAAAATTAATGTTAGATTTACTAACTTGAATTAAATCATGCACT
Source organism: Pteropus alecto (assembly GCF_000325575.1). NCBI lineage: Eukaryota > Metazoa > Chordata > Mammalia > Chiroptera > Pteropodidae > Pteropus > Pteropus alecto. The sequence goes on from NW_006436284.1 coordinate 1,583,167, forward strand.
GATTTTCAAACCTGTGCATGATGAACCATAAACCAGCAGTGATTTTAAAATGCAAGTATTAATTGTACTATACTCCTACCATCCTGATTTAGAAAGAAATGTAATTTGAAAGGACAATTAATTTTGCTTACACTGACAACAATTTTACCCAGAAGATTCTTTGATTTAGGAGAAATTCTTAAAATGTGAGCCTCTTTTCATTAGCAAACTGAAAATAAAATTTTAAAATATAAGCACTTACTATCCTAACCTTAATTAAAGTTCTCTTTTTCCTAACTTAAAAAGAAAACATATAACGTATAACATTTTTTCAAAGTAAATTAAATTTGTAAAAAAATTGGACTTGTCTGCAATGAATATACAAAAAAACTGGGCAACATTTTATTTTGTTTCTCAATTAGAGATAGTTGAAAATCTGCCTCAAGTAACTATAATGATGATGATGAAGATAAAGTATTATTTTACATAGTAGTCAATATAAGTCTTGTACAAACTCAATTCCTTCTTTAAATCCTATTTTAAATATGGTTAGGATAAATATTAACAAATAAATAAAAAAGCAAATTAAGTATGTTTTAAAAAATCATTATTAAGGCCCGTATACCAAATTAAAATGCAAATGAGGAATATGAAAATGAGAAAGGGTAACTGATTTACCCAAGGCCACAGAACTGGTCACCTGCACAAGCCAGGATTTAGAATCCACTGCTGCTGTGCTCTGCCCCTAGATGCTCTATAGTATTTAGTCTTGGTCTTCTTGTTGGCTAACTTTCAGTAACTGAAGGAATTTGCAATAAAACAACAGATTCTAATTCCCAGTTTTTGTCAACTAGTTCTCCCACTGTTGTAGTCACTTAAGCCCCTCCTTCAGACTTGGTCTGACCTCAATTTCTAGATTAGTGCTTACCTTAAACAGGAAGGATAAAGGAGCTTTGGCTAAATTCTCAAAGATATAGCAGCAGGTAGACACTATCTGACATCAACCATGAATCCCAGTGTCTTGAACTGGCCTTCAGGCTTCATGCACTATGTCAGACTTTTCATCCTGATAATCTCTCTCCTGTCTTCTAGGTCCTTGACTCCACCATTCTCTTGCCTAATCCAATCCCACCATTCCTTCTGTTCAAAGGCTAGACTACTGTCTTTATGCAGGCTAGTGACTCTGGCTTTGCCAACCAGCTCTTCTATGGATAACCATTTATTTGGATCTCTTGGTCTTAGCAAAATTCTGCCTTGTAGAGATATCCCTTCTCTAGGGGTTTTTTCATTGCCCCTCTTTCAGATATCATTCATCTGATGGCCTAGATATCTTCTTTCCTGGGACCTAGAGCTGGAGATTTTTGTGTCAGCATTTCCTGAACTGCCATTTCATACAAGCCTTCCTTCCTAGTTCCTTACCCTCTTGTCGTTGGCCTTGTTTAGGGTCCTAGCCTGTTCCAAGCCAACCTGTCATGCTCAGGCACAAAGGCCCTCAATGTATTATCATATGTAACCCTCCTGCCCTCCAGAAGTTCCCTCAGTGCTGTTTCCTCCAAACCGTGGAGCATGGGAGGAAAGCTAAGATGACTGAGGCTCAACTTGAGTTTCAGCTCTCTACCAAAAAATGTTCCTTCTCTGCCCGACACACACCAGCACACACACACAGACAACAAGGACACAGACACACACACATAGACACAAACATTTACATCCTTTTATGGAGAGAGATACGAGAAAATCCCTTCACATCATCATCATTTCTTTTTGTATTTATCTCCCTGAATAGAGTGTGCAAAGACTGAGGACAGAGACTGTGTCATATTATTTTTTTATATTTCCATTGCATAACATAGAGTACACATTAAATAAATATCAAGTAGCTTAAATTGCTGAAAGCAACCTGGCCCATAATGGTGTACATGGGATCTAAACCAAACTACATTTGATTTCAAAGTCAGGGCTGATTACATATTTTTTTAACCCAAGAATGCACTATAATTCTAGAAAAATAATAAATTTTAAATTAAAAGTAAAATCAATAAGTTTGCTTTTGTTTCATTTGTTTCTTTACCAACATGTAAGTGGATTATTCTGGTGTTTTAATCTTATAAATAAATTTAGATTACACAGTGAACATCATCACCTATATGCCAGTGGGTTCTCAAACATAGTAAACAGGATGATTAACTACTTAAGCAATCTGATGTAATACATTCTGAAACAACACTTTTCCTTCAAATATCTGACTACCTTTCCTAATCCCACTGTTATTGATTTGTACTTTAAATAAAGGTTTTCTGTTCTGAGAGTCATCTATTAATATTTCTGTGAACAATATTACTAATAGCTTATATTTCAAACATATAGAATTAAGGTTATAGCAAGTGTTTTAGATCAGTTCTGACTTTTAGCCTATATGCACCAGTACTGTAGATCAGCTGGCTTTCATTACTGTGTTTTATGGATTAATAAATATTTTTATTAACACTCCTAATATAGAATTTTTAATTTTGATTTTTGGTTCTTTGAACAAGTTTAAGAGGAGAAGAAAGCAGGTGTCATTATTTCAGTTTTATCACAGTAGAATCCAAATCAGGGGTGTTAAGTAACCTTCCAAAAATTTATACGGCTTAATAAATGCTAAAAATAAGCAAAAGTCTCTAGAAGGAGAAAATGGAAAGACACCAAAGAAAATTTTGTCTCTTAAAATTTTGCCTTAGGGGCTACACTATCTTCAAGATCTGTGAACTATGACAAGATAATTCTTCCAAAATGTCTCTGCTTGTGATTTTGAGGCTCAAGATAAGAAAAGCATAGACCATGTCATTAAAATTAAAAACACAGGTTCTGAAGGCAAATCTAATTGTTGTGACTAAAGATCACAAATATGATTATAAAAGTAAAGAGAGGTAAAAATTTAGTAAAGGTGCCATTAGCTTTATGGAATCTAAAAGTTTAATTGAGACAAACGGGGCAAGAAATATCTAATTCTTAAATAAATTCAAGCACAGTAAAGACTGACATATACCTTTAAGTTTTTAAATTTAAAAAGATATCATTTATAGGTCATCTATTCTCTCCTTTATTCCAATTGAACTAATGCTTCTTAAAGTTCCCGAGGTCTTTTCTTCACTCAGCATAAAGGAAAAAAAAAAATAAGTTCATTACGATGCATTAATATACCACTTTTTTCTAGTTGAATGAATTCTAGAACCCCTTTCCCAAAGATTATCTTTTACTATGCACTAATTCTAAAGAAAGCAGAACACACTCTATCAACCAACTTAAAATACAAACATTATTTTTTACTCTACTCAATATGTATGAACTAATTAGTCACTAATTAGGTAGATGATAAATAATAAGGGCAAGCCAGAGCCCAGATAAAGCCAATTTTCATAGTTTCATTAGACCATTGAGAGGTGGAGATAAGTACAGAGGTCTCTGTGGAGGTTTATTCTAATGGTGAGGCTGTCCCATGTATTTTATTTTAGACATAGGCTCCTGTTAACTTAAAAAGTGTCAAAGTAATAAAGGAATTACTATGTAGCTTGCTGGGAGGAAGCAAGTAATTCATGATGACTGTGGAAAAATCCAGAAATGAGGAGTGTATCAAAATCAAGTCATTTTGATCAGATCCAAATGTTGTTTTGGGCAGAACACCAAATTAAATAGACGAAATCAAAAGTACTCATTTGAATTTAAAAACAGCTGAAGATAAACATTTTCTCATAAGGTAAGCTCTTAAAGAAATCTAATATTCTCCACAGTTGTCAAATCACTTTTTGTTTTATCATAAAGATTTAGTTTGCAATTTTACAGCTCTATTAATTGCAATGAACCAATTTTAAATATTTCCATTTTTAAAATTGGGATAATCTTTAACGTTCTCTACAAATTTGCTAAATCTTCCCAAATCAAGGTGACAAATTATAGATGTGACTATTTTTATAGATTTCTTTAAAAAAAGACATGTAGAATGTGATAAGGCAAATTTCTTGACTTTCTTGTCTCTTCACATACTTACATTTTTATTATCTGTATTGCTATGCCCATTATGCAAGCAGACATTATAATAGTGATGAATTGAGAAAAGGATACTACAGACAAAGCAACATTGACCTAGAAGTCAGAAAGAGTATGTGGATTGAGTTTTGATCCCAGTATTTCTTGAATATGTAAACTCTGGTAAGGTATTGCCTCTCAGCTCGCTATTATGAATGTCAAGAAAAATCAGGTCCCACTCCTAAATCGCTGGCATAACTCATGATAGAAAATACTTCATAAAACACAGTACTAAATGCACTAAGAAAATCAACAGAAGTCTACCTCAAATCATTGTATTTCTTAAAAACAAACAAACAAAACCATATTCACTTTCACAGTAAGCTTACAATGTACAGATACATTTTTAAATATGCCATTTTGTGGCTTTGGGGCAATGATGGTGTTCTATATTTAACATTCTAAATGCTTTGGAGCATTTTTAGATGACTTAAATGGAAAAAAATAATGTCATATTTATTTGAAAGAACAAGTAAATATTTCTGAGCAGAAAAGAGGTAGTCTTTAGCTAAAGGGAGTAGTATCTGTAATTTTAACCAACTGTCCTTCAATTAGTGACAATATTAACTTAATTAAAAAAGTAAATTGTACTTTCTAGAGTGGCAAAAACTATTGGCATGTAATTAATAAGGACTATGTGCACTTTGTAATATTTCATAATTATGGACTCCTGTTGTGGATCCTATGAATAAATATATTTGGGGTAAATATCTATATCTATATCGATATCGATATAGATATCGATATAGATATAGATATATATAGATATATATAGCCAAAGAACATCTTAGGCTCTTGGCTTTCTAGATAACTGTGATCCAAAGAGTAGTCCTCTCTCTCCCAAAGGATGTGTCAAAATAATAAAGTTAACTTTAATTAAATTCTGTTTTCCAAAAAAATAAACTAAGAAATTAATATGTATTAGCTAATTTAAACTTTGCATTGACTCTGTGAGAAAGGTTCTATTACTATCATCTCCATTTAACAAGTAACAGGTAACTGACAATACAGGGAGGATTCCACATCTCTTTCAAGGTCACACATCTAATAACAGGTGGAAACAAGAGTTATTCAGACAGCCTGTATCCATAGGGAGGGACAAGGGAGGACATAGGAACTAGTGGTGGTAGTGGTGGTGGACAGGTCCTTAAAATAATGCTTTCTTTTCTCCATTGTATGTTTCTAGCTCCTTTGTTGAAAATTATTTGCACATATATATGTAGGTTTATTTCTGGGCTCTTGATTCTGTGCCATTAGTCTGTGTGTCTGTTTTTCTGTAATACAATGCTGTTTTGATTACTGTCACTCTATAGTATAATTTGAAGTCATGGAGTATGATACTTCTGACTTTATTCTTTTTTCTCAAGAATACTTTGGCTATTCAGAGTCTTTTGTGGTTCCATTCAAACCTGATGATTTTTTGTTCCAATATTTTTTAAATGCAGAGAGCCTTTTCAGTAAATAGTTCTAGAAAATTGGAAAGCCACATGCAAAAGGATGAAACTAGACTGTTATTTGTCACCATACATAAAAATTAAATCAAAATGGATCAAAGACCTAAATATAAGATCTGAAACAATAAAATACATAGAAGAAAACATAGGTACTAAACTTATGGACCTTGCTCTTAGAGGGGGTTTTATAAATTTGATCTCAAAGGCAAGGGAAATAAAAGCAAAAATAAATGAATGGGACTATATCAAACTAAAAAACTTCTGCGAAGCACAAGATATTGTTAATAAAACAAAAAGGCAGCCAATGGAATAAAAGATATTCGCAAACAACATCTCTGGTAAGGGGTTAATATCCAAAATATATGAAGAAGTCATACAACTCAACAACAAAAAAAGACAAATAATTCAATTAAAATATGGGCAGAGGACCTGAATAGACACTTCTCCCAAGAAGACAAACAAATGACCAACAGGTACATGAAAAGGTGCTCAACTTCCCTAGCTATTAGAAAAATGCAAATCAAAACCACAACGAGATACCACCTCATACCTGTCAGAATGGCTATTATCAAAAAGACAAGTAATAAGTATTAGAAAAATGCAAATCAAAACCACAACGAGATACCACCTCATACCTGTCAGAATGGCTATTATCAAAAAGACAAGTAATAGGTATTAGAAAAATGCAAATCAAAACCACAACGAGATACTAACATCTGTCAGAATGGCTATTATCAAAAAGACAAGTAATAAGTATTGGAGAGGTTGTGGAGAAAAAGAAACCCTCATACACTGGTAGGAATGTAAATCAGTGAAGCTACCATGGAAACCAGTACGGAGGTTCCTCAAAAATTAGGAATAGAGTTACCATATGATGCAGCAATCCATCTTCTGGGGATCGACTCAAAAATTTTGAAAAATTTATTTGTAAAGATATATGTACCCCTATTTTCATTGCAGCATTATTCACAGTGGCCAAGACATGAAAACAACCAAAGTGACCTTCAATAGATGACAGAATAAAGAACTGGTGCATATATACAATGGAATACTACTTAGTCACAAGATGAAATACTTAGCATGAGAATGTCATGCTAAGCGAAATAAATCAGATGGAAAAAGTAAAGAAAAATATGGTCTCACTCATATGTGGGATATAAAACTTAAAGTAACACAGACAAATGAACAAAACCTCATAGACACAGACAACAGTATAGTGGTTACCAGAGGGAAAGGGGGGTGGGGAGGGGTAGACAAGGGTAAAGGGGGTGAAATATATGGTGATGGAAGGAGGTTTGACTTTGGGTGGTGAATACACAATGCCATATTCAGATGTATTATAAGACTATACATTTGACACCTACATAATTTTATTAACCAATGTCACCCCAATAAATTTAATAACATTTTTAAAAATGCATTTTGAATTTGAATGCCAAATATATTGGGTGTAGTCTACTGATCTAAAATTAAAGAATGTTCACAAACACACAAAAACATCACATGAAAAAACAGCAATAATCATTGTGCTTAAAACCTTATCACTTCTGCCCCGATTTCAGTTGTTTCATATAAATAATCTATGGGAACAGTAAAAGTGATAATCCTTAATAAATTGTTCTTATAGACTCTTCCCTTCAAATTGGGACTATTAATTCTACTTCTTAAATTTTTCTCTAATTTGTTCTGTTCTCTCCTCATATCCCCTCATTCTACCACTTCTACTCTAATCGATCTTGTTCTGGGCTTTAAAATAGCTTCTCCACTGAAATAGGTCTTCCTGTAAGCCACAAATCTGATCCTGGCACTGCTGGTTCCATTTCTTACAAAGATAATCATGGAGGAGGCGGTTTGGAGACTGATCAACGGTGACGAAGGAGTTTGAAGTGAGGAAGAATTTTTTTTCAAATTTGATTACATATGACATCTCTGAGATGCTCTTTTAGGTCACAGTCGATCTTCCTCTATGTAACACATTGTTCATATGATTTTTAGCACTCATCTCACTTTATTTGTTAAATATCATTTTTTTCACTAGGCTGAGGACCTCCAAAGCAGAGACCACAGATCTTAACACAACATCAGAGGCTAAAACATTTGTGATCATGCTTAATAGTAAAAGAAATTTGTAGCTTCAATATTTTATTTGCTTTTATGTTAGCACAGACAGAAATGTTTGAAGAATATATTGATCATTCTGGCAGCCTTCTGTTTGGGTATTTTTCTTTATTAATTATTCCATTTTTATAAGAGAATATTATTTCCAATTTTTAATACTCAGCTATTAAAAGTTGGTACTACAAAGTATATCCACTTGAGTATAATCTATGAATCATTTACACTGAATTTTGTTTAAAATAAAACTAGGTTGAGATAAATTATATTTACAAATCATGGCTTTAGGTATATTCATTCCATCCATCATCTATTCTTGGTATGAGAGAAAATCTACCTTTGAATTAAAACAAATAATCAGTGTTATATATGTTTTATTTTTATCATAACATATGGTACTAAGGCACTTCTAAACTGAGTATTAAGAGATTATCCTACATTCTTTGTTGTCCTTTGGCCAAGGTGGTCAGAATCTCTCTACTATGTTCATTTGGACTACTATATAATATTCGAGTTTTATATAGAAAGGATATTTTTATTATGTGCCAATTACTTTATTTAGATAGTGCTTAACCTGCACTTTTCCTTGCAAATGGAACTTCATAAGGAAAAAAATACGTAATTCCCTGAGATATAATGCATTTCAAAGGATAGGCTCTCTTTTTTTCTTGAAAACTGGCCTTATTCAAAGTAGCTGTGAGACAAAGCAGCCTGGCATGAACTGGCTCTTGGGAACACGTCACTGACAGAGACAAATGAGTCCTAATGAGTTTAGGGGAAGTTTGACACTAATATTTTGAGCTCTAAGGGAAGAGCATACTGCACTGAGGACACGATTCTAAATTGTGTCAGGTTCAGCTTAAGCTTTGGATAATCAGTGCTATTGGTGTTTGTCATGTATATTTTTTACATAAAGTCTTTTTTCTTTTCCATAAACATTGCCCATTTATTAAATGAGAAATGATTAAAAAAATAAAAATCTTCACTTGTTCGGTGTAACTCGAAGCATAATCAATAAATCAACAAATAAATAAAAGCAAAATCACCTCACTAAAGTCTAGTCCTCCAAGTCAGTTATTTGATACATCCCCCAAATTTAGGCTTATTTCAGGTAATTGCCTTATTAAAATGTCATTTCAAGTTACCCTAAGTTGAGTGATATGATAAAGCCCGGTTCTTCCTTTCTTTGTCAAAGATTCTGGAGAGACAACCTCACATGTACTTTCCAAGATAGGAGATGACCCATTGGTTCATATCCTCACTAATGTATCCCAATATTGTAAGGAAGAAGAAGTATTTTCATTATACCAAAACATGATAGGCTCACAGCTAAATTATACAAGGGTATGGCAAGAAGTAGAGAAAGGCTCCTTCTCTGGCTCAATAAAATATAGGGGGAAAAAAGCATTCACTTTGGGTAGCTTGCTAAGAGAATAAAACTTGAGGAGCAGAGCCTGAGCTGGAATTCAGCCCTACTCGCCAATCAGAGAAGGGCCTTTGTGTGTTGTGCAAACGACACCATCCCTCAGAAGATAAAGAGTGCTTACAATAGGGTCATTAGAGGAGTATGGCAGGCCACAGTTCTGTGGGCTTAAAGCCATCTACTAAGTGGCTAGTGGAGGGGCGAAGAGAGAACAAAAAATGACATAGTGTTGGCATTATTTTAAGATGCAGTAGCTAAAAGTGTTAGAGATTTATAAGAAAATCCAGTTCTACTCGGCACAAATTTCTGCTTTCCCACCTACAGATTACTAAGCTATGTCCACATCATATGTATCAAAATGTAGATTTAAATAAGGAAAATAATAAATCAATGGCTGTGGATGGGGACTTGTGTGCTTTCCAGGGGTTTGGTTTAAGACCATGTCTGCCTGAAATTTTAAAGTGATTCCAAAACTCTCCAGAAAATGAGAAAGTCATAACTAATTTCTGCAATATGAAATTGATAAAAGTTTATGGGGAAAGAGGGACATATGGGTCTAGCTTACCATAGCCTTTAGGGTGATTCTAAGAGGAAAAAGTAAGAATCAGGCTCAATATGCATCAATTGGTTCAACAAAATTAGTAGGGAGGAATGATTTTGGAAATAAAAGAGCTAACTTAATGCTAAACTCCATTTACTAAATAGCCCATTCTAATTGGTTAAAAGCATATGGTTTATTTTCAGAGCAGAGTGGGGAAAAGTATTGGTCTAAATGAAACATTCTTACAAAGTGTAAAATTCAAAATGTGAAAAACCATTTTAAGCATACTGACATACACATATATTAATTATATGCTTGACCTGAAAGCTGTTGAAACAATATATCTTTTCAAAATAAAATATCAGCATTCTGCTCAGTCTCAAAATTTACAGGCTACAGCAAGGCACTACAAAACTGAAAACGACAGCATTATGTCTTATTGTAAAAGAACACAAATCATACAACAATGTGAATAAGAGAAATGATCTTTACATAAAACAAGATGAATGACATTTAGACTCATATATTGAAATATACACTGAAGACTAGCTTAGAGCACAAACATAAGAAACGTGTTTGGCTCTGGTCTATACAATGAATGAAAATGTCTTAATATATTCCTTAATGATATCCTCCCATATGAAAAAAAAGAGAAACTGAACTCATCATTCAAAACTGTTATAATTCAATAAATCTCATTGTTTTGCATTAAATAATTAATTTTACTATTAATGCATTTTCCATCATTGTCTTCTTGGTGTTAAAGTTGAAAAAATACAGTTTATAATATCTACATATATACATATTGATTTCACACATTATAAACATAAATTTTTAAAAACTGTTCTAGTAATCTCATTCATTCTTGTAGGTCTGAGTTTCCATCTGGTGCTATTTCCCTTCAGACTTAAGAACTTCCTTTTTGATATCTTGTAGTACAGGTCTCATAATGATATTTCTCAGTTGTTTATCAAAAATTTTTATTTCATATTCATTTTCGAAGAACAGGTCTCTGTATAAAGGATTCTGGTTGACAGTTATTTCTAATTTTTAGTTCTTCCCCTACTCTCTATGCAATTTCAAGATTTTCTTCTTAATTTTCAATTCAGTAGTTTTACTGTGACATGGCTAGATGTGGTTTTCTTTCTTTGTATTTATCATTCCTGGGGTTCATTAAACTTCTTAGATCTATAAATCAATGTCTTTTGGAAAGTCTTCAGCCAGTTATTTCTTTAAATTTCTGCCTCAATTCTTCTCTCATTTTATTCAGGAATTCCAATTACATTATTTTAGACTACTTGAATTGTCTATGAGGCTTAGTTAGTTTTCCCTTAATATTTTTTTTCCTCTGTTTTCAGATTGGATAAGTTCCACCTTCAAGTTAACTTTGTTTTCTGCCACCTCCAATCTTCTGTTAAACCTACTCTGTAATTTTTTTTTTAATTTCAGTAACTGTATTTTCAGCTTTAGAATTTCCATTTCATTTTTTTATAGTTTCTGTTTATCTGGTGAAATCCCACCCTGTGTCCATTCAAAGTGTGCTTATTTTTCTTTAAGTTCTTAAAAACATATAAGCTGGTCTAAAATTCCTAATTGCTAATTGAAATGATTTAATTATGCTATTGTTATATTCTATTACTACCTGTTTTCTTAAGTATAGGTCACATTTTCCTGTTTCTTCACATGCTTACTGATTTTTTATTAGATACTGAATGTTAGTGTTAGGTATTCAGACATGAACAATGGGGGAACAAAGGAACAAAGGCCCATCCCAGAGACAGCCCAGAGGCCACCCAAAGTACACCCCATTTGTAGTTAAAGAATCACTCCTGCATCCTGAAAGACAAAGGACTGGACTGCCATAAACCTATAGCTAGTTTAGTCTGGCCACAGACCTTTGCATGAAAAATGCTACCTTAAACTGCCCACAACCTCAGCCTCATATACCATCATTATAATATTATGCTTATGCCCAGAAGTTCATGAATCTAATTATAACAGATTGAATTCTGGGTAAGCACATGTGTACTAGGCAATGTGTTATATAGCAGCCAACTATCAGTGAAAGTAACCTCACTTACGGATCATCTAGGACATACCATCATGACCCAAATATAAACAGACCTTTCTACTTCTGCATTGTTAGAGCACTTTTTGCTGAGAAACTGATCCCTTGGAGCATACTGCTCTATCTTTTATCTTTTTCCCTCCCAAATTCCACAGGGCTACAGCTTTCCTTAGCAAGGTTCATCTCCTTCTAAAATATACTGTTAATAAATCTTACCTCTCATAACTGTTGCTGAGTTGGAATTCATTTCTTTGTCAGTGAAAATAACTGAGAATCTCCAGTGTTACTGGGGCAGCGTCGGAGTTCAGATTGCCCCATACAGTAATGTTAGGAAGGATAAAATGAAGAGAATCTGGATTTTGTTATATTTCTCTGAAAATCCATTTTTTTCTAAGAGGCAGTTAACTTATGTGAACTTAAACTCCAAACTCAGCTTTCCCTGAGGTTGGCATCGGCTAAAATCTCTAGTCAATTCTTTTAGCTACTAAATGCTGCTGTTTCACTGGTCCCCTGCAATCTTACACACAATTTCTCAACCAACATGCACAATTTATAGGTCAGACCAAGTTGTAAGCAGATTTTACACTAAGATTGGGTATTTCATCTCTTTGGAAAATCCTTCTCATTCAAGATTTCCCTGTAGCTTCTCTTTTTGTCCCAAATTCCATCCTCTGACAGTCCAGGGTAGCAAAGTTGTATTTTCCTGTTTCAAAGCTATGGAAGGGTTGGAGAGTGCCCTGGGACATAAAAGCCACAATAAAAAAATCTCATGATGTGCAATTCCTGTCTTTTTAGGGTAAGTCTAATCTCTTACTAATCTCTAGTGCTCTCAAATAATCTTTAAAAAATATATTGTCCAGATTTTATACTTGTTATCTACTGACGTTTTACCAAATGATAAAAGATTCACCACTGACTTTTTAGATTGTTATTAAGTCACTATGTGGAAAATTCTAACTTAACTATATTATCTGTGAGTTACATGAACAGTACCCCTGTCTGAATATATTTGCTAAATATGTTAGATCTTGATTCTCTTGTAAAACATTGGCATTTCATTGCTGTGAGTCTATCAAATTAAAGAACCATTAGATCTTTTAGTAGTCTCTCTGCACTTTAGTTCTTCCCCTGCTACTTGAATGTTTGGTTTGGTCTTTCCGGTTCTTAACTTTTCCTCACTTGCTCTTTGTGCTATTGGTCATTTGAAGAATGTAAAGAATGTACTTAGAATCACCTAGGAAATTGAAAATGTCAGCTCTAAAGCACAGCACTTGCTTTGCATTAGACTCTAGGTTAATAGATCTTTGAAAGGAGAAATAGTCAAGGCATCTTCCCTTGCTGTGATATGAGAGAATTATTACCATTGAACAATCAATGGTCTAACTATAAGCTATATTTCTCTTCTTCTAAGCAATATTAGTAAAAACAAATCTACACAGTTAATTTAATGGTTGCCAGAGAGGGGTGTAAAATTACTGTGAGTGCCACTAGGTTCATAGGGTGTTTCTGTTTTGTGTGTGTGTGTGTGTGTGTGTGTGTGTGTGTGTGTGTGAGAGAGAGAGAGAGAGAGAGAGAGAAAACTATCGAGAGCAAAGCAAGAGCATAAGTAACACCTAACATAGAGGCAACCTCTGGAAGAATGGAGAGGGTTACATCTGCAGCAAGTCTTCAAAGGCAATGACATTCTATTTCTTAAGCTCAGTGGTGCACAGAAAGCTGTTTATCAGCATTCTTAAAGAGTACATACATGGTACATAATGTAAAAACTACATATAATTTAAAAACTACATTACAAAAATGATAATACATTTAAACGGATTTAAAGAGGTTTAAAATAAAGATTTTCCAGTAAAGAGCCAGATAAGTCAGAAAAACAAAATTATTTTCCTGAGTATTATCTTAGACACAAATATCCAGAAACATGAGAAAACGTTAATCAAAGTTTTATTGTTTGATATAGTTATTTTTTTTCTTACTTTAGGACATACATAGTCATTTCCTCCCTAACCATTCACATGAAGACTAAAACTTTCTTTTTTCTTTTTTCTTCCTATCTATTCACATGAAGATTGGAATTACACACAAGCAATGTAAAAATAACCAGTTACTATGCAATAAAATATAGAGTTTTGTTTATAGTGTTCATAATGCACTAAACTCATTTTGCTAATTAATTTCCCAATAAGTTAATTAATGCTTTTTGTTTGTATTTTGGACTGATATCATATCACATCCTGGTATCTGACTCTTCTGTGTGTCAGAATTTTTTTTTTAGTGCATGTCTTTTCTTCTTACACTATCTGTTAACATAGTTTCAGTGCTTTTTTTAGCCAAGAAAAAAAGAAGTTTAAAACAAAAAGTTATTTGGGAAATCGAAGTGCTTTCTTTCTGAGGTGTTATTTTGATGAATACTACAGTGGTGACAACAGTTCTGTTAGCAACAATTCTGTTAAAGGACTAAATGCTCTCTAATAAACTTAGTTAAGAAATGTGACAAGTAATAGGCAAGTGGAAGTCACCTGAAAGGTCTGAGTTGTCCTATGTATTTTCCAGTGACAGGATTTCTACTGTTTTTGTTAGGTTTGTGTTTCCAATAGAGCTTAGCTGAAATCAGCTCTTGATGAAACTGGAAGCTATTACACTGAGATATTGAACAGTATCACTTAAAAGAAAATGTTCTAGACATTTTAAAGTAGAGTGGATGTTCAGGCAACTGGAAACTGGTTCCATACAGAAGAGTTGAGCTGTTTTTAGGGCATATTTGAATATTAATAGTACAATCAAAAGTACAAAGGTACTTATGTCTTTACATTATAATTATTATTTTGACCTCAACCTGCATGAAAGTAAAATAACTCCTGTCAAACTGTTTTGTGTGTGTGTGTGTGTGAGTGTGGCACAAATTAACTTAATTCTAAAACATCATGGAGTTTTTACCAAAACAAAATATTATTACATTTTTAATAGAAGATGGTCCCCAAAGTTGCTACCTGACATCTTTCTCTCTCTCTCTGAAGAATAATATCATTCTTCTAATTTAGATTTTTCTTATTGCTATAAGGTAGAACACTTTGAGTTTAGGTGTTATGGTTTCCATTAAATAGGGTAAATTAATAAGGAGCCATTTCAAAATCAAAATGGCAATCAAAACCAATATATCTTAAAGCCAAAAGTTTACTTTAAAAGTTATTGTGACTCTATAATACAATTTAAAAAAGGTAATCTTAGTAGAAAAGCCAATGGAATTGTGTTATCTTTCCAACTATTGATAACCTAATCACTTGCTTTAGAAATAATTTCTTTTCAACTGTTATTAACATTAGACTTATATATCTATCTTAGGAATTAAAATTTCTATTTTATATTCCAATTCTATCACAAATTTTTATCTCCTTACTGGGATATATACCTTTGAAAATACAATCTTGTATTTTGTATTAAATACATTTTTTAAATTATTAGATGAAAGAATAAATGAGTAAATGAATGAATGAACATTGCTATTTTTGCTTATAATCCATCTCTAAATCACTCCAACTATATTGACAGAATAAACATGAGACATTGACTAATTATGTGAAAAGAGTGAAGATGTTGAGGCTGAAGTTCATGTTTCTTGATTGAACAATGGAGGAAAAAGGAGCTGTGAGAACAGTAAAAATAGAAGAATAAATAATTTGGGATGGTGAATTTCTGTTTCCTACTATGCCGTGTATAAGTGAGCTATTGATATTGAGAGAAATATAAGGAATTGAATAGATAATTTACTAGCAGAGATAGTATTCATTCTAAAATAAAGCAGCTTTGTGAGGTCAAATTAGCAGTTTCTCTACTCCTATCAGATGGGACATTCATGCAGAATTTATTGCCTACTTGATCTTCTTCATATTCCCTCATACTCATATTCATATATGTGAATATTGTTTATTTATATTTTAGTACGTTGAGTATATTTTGAAACCAAGTGCAAAATATATATCAATGTTTTTTAAAATCTACTAGCTTTGAATGATGCATATTTTTGGTTGCCGTATAGTTTATGTCCTAATTCTGTGTGTCAAGACATTTTTTACTATGTCAAGAATCTGTTTCATCTATAAATTTTATAAATGAATATTCAATGTCTTCATCTAAGAAATATATAAAATATATAAAATGCTGTGATGGCTAGGTCAGAGAAAAGATTTCCACCATTAGAAACTGCCTTTCAAGAAGATAATCCTTTTAATTAGGGACTTGGCTATGTCAATCCATATTTATTAGTGAATATATTACCAATCATCTACCCATGTCTACCTTGCCATAAGAAGTTTATCAAATACCTAAATGTATTCCAGATTTAATACATCTTCTGTATTTTTTTGTTCAGTCAGAATAAAAATTGTGTCAAAAAAAAAAACCTTTGGTTATTTGAATGTGACATGTTCAAGTAGTATAATAACATAAGCATCTACTATCATCTTTTTTTCTTCTATCATTCAAAAATCATGAATATAATAACTGCCTAGGGTCTAACATCAATCGATTGATAAACATTTCTTATCTCCCCAATGAGTTTATAAACTTAAAAAGACATGTTTCTGAATTAGTTTATTCTTTTTTTCACCAAGACTACTAAGTACCAATGCCCTGCATATAGTAAGAATTCAAAGAATACACTTTATATAAATGAATTAAATAAGCCTAGATTCAACAAAAGAAAAATGATAATCACCCTGCATCACGTGATGATATGGGAGTTCTTTATTTGTGTAAATAAATAAAAAATTCAAAGACCTCTTGTTTTTAAAAAAAATAGGTAAATATTCATTTTAATGGAACACTAATGCTTACATTGTTAAAATATGTATATTTTATACATATACCATTCCATAAAGATGGTATTTATTTAAATGTGACCTTACACTTGAAAAAAATGTGACCATCATCTTCAAAATATATATTTAATGTATTTTGGTAGCAGCAATGAAAATTCACAAACCTCCCATCTGCACATCCTTAGAAGAGCAGTATAAAACTCATTTGTGGATTGAAGTTTCCTTCAATGTAGTTTCTAGGAAACCATTCATAAAATCACAGCTGCAGCTAATTTTCATTTGTATGGATTTTGCATTTGTTAGAAAAAGAGAAGAGGGATTATACTATTTTTGAAAGCCATGCACAGAAACTAAATTGCATCATCTCAAGCATATGGATCTTAATAATTCACCGAATAGCAACTCATTATCCCTATTCTTAAGTAAAATTCTGATACATACTAGCATTCGATAATGGTTCATTACATATATATCTACTTCACTGGCCTAAATTTTGGAGTCACTTCATATTCTGAGATATGCATATCTGACAGGATTTTCTGCCCAATTTCTTGGTTGGGTATTGCAGTGGAGAACTGGTCAGGGAAGAAGAACGAAAAACTAATCCATAACCAAAGGGTGAAAAATATATTATGCTCTTATTAATTAAACCTCGAATTTCATATCAAACACAAAATGACAAATTAAACCACATAAGGATTTTAGTAAAATCTGCCATTTTTTGTTTCCATAAAGGAATTTACCCATAAGTAAGATAAAAATGGATGATGTCCCAGCATACTAATAGAACTCACAGATGTCACTATGAAAATGACATCTTTGAACAAGCAAAGAGAATTAGAAAGTGGTAGAAAGTTGAAGATGGGTAAAAGTTACCTTCGTTTTCAAGAAGAAGGTAAAATACTGCTTCAAAAAAAAACCACTCGATTTACAGTTAGCATCATGATATGAAATTTCATTGCTTAAGGACAATCATTTTCATATATGTTCTTCTCAGCAGTGATACCTATTTCTGGTAATTACCTATTTGCCTTTTTCCTATATAATTTAGTAACTGTGGAGGATGACTCTGAGCAACTCTCTTAAAAATTTATAATAATACATCTCCATTTTAATAACCAAATAATGATTAGGGGAAAAAAGAATTTATAATAATAATTTGGAGAAAAACTTTCAACAAATGACTTTCTCAATTATGTATAAAGTACAAAAGTAAGTGTCTGGCTATTCTTAAAAAGTACCTTCACTTATTATTCCTAAGTAGCCAAAAAGGTAACAGATTAATGAGCATAAAGTCATCATTTTATATTAGCATACATGCACATCCCAAAATAAGTTTAAAATACAAACACAGTGACCGCTGATTTTCTCTCTGTTGGACATTTCGTCAAAATATTAATTACACCTCAAGATTACCCTATAATCTTCAAGAGAAATTCATGAACAAAATAGTGGTTAACAGAAACAGATTTATCCTTAAACTTTGCATCTGAGCTTCAGCTAAGGGAAAGGCAGGTCTATAAATAACTTTAGTGAAATCTATCACATTTCTCCAAAGAACCGCAAAGGCTTCATTAAACCTGACTTCTCCATTAACTTCAGCAGCAGTACATTCCCTCTTTAATGTTTGAGCAGTATTCCCATCTCTCAAACTGTGAATTTATAATGCTGTTTTTGTTGGTACAGTTTAACTTTAAAAAAAAAAAAAAAGCGGCAATGAACTCAAATAATACAGTAGTCAACAAATTTAACAGCATTTTATTATAACTGGCTATTGACGTGTTCCTTTGCAATGTAGCAATATCTTGCAACAATACAACCAAAAAGCTGTTATGTTCATAATATTATTTCATATTACTTAAGTACTTCTATCCATAAGCATAATCAAGTAAAAGCTTTGAAATATACTCTTTAAATAAACAGAGCAGATTTCTGTGCCAAAGATATAATCATTGCATTTAATTTTGTATTGGAAATGTCATGTCTGAAACAATTTTTATTTATCAGCTCTTCACTTTAAAGGGGGAATTGATGGTAAGAAACTAAGCCGGATCTGATAAGTCTTAAGTAGGCCCTGACTTTTAGGCACCCATATTCATCTTTTGATTGTCTAATTTTAGCAAAAATCCTGCTAAACAGTTTTGCCAAAATTCCCCACTCTCAATATCTGATCACCTCAGTAGCTGACCAAAGTCCTCATCTTCCATCATCTCCTGGGTAATGTCTGGTCACTCTGGCCTGCTTCAGCAAGAATTCTGTTAGGTTGGTTTAGCCAGAATTGCCCCCAGGCCTGATGTTTCCTCTTGGTAATTTTCCATCAACTGACCACCATCCTGTTCTTTGGCTATGTATCCCCACTTTTCTTTGTTGTATTAGTTGTTGAGCCCCATCTCTCTCTCTTACAGCAGAACTTCATTTTGGCAGTCCTTGTACCTATGGCGATAGTCCTCCTGAATAAAGTCTACCTTAATACTTTAATAAGTGTCATAAATATTTTTTCTTTAATACTAACTGAAACTTTTTATGTCTATCCTCAAAATTAGTTCCTATGAATAGATGTTAAAGTGAGGCGGTTTGGGTACAAAACAAGGATAAATATATTCTGTGTGATGTAATACATATGAACAATGACAGATCCTCTTAATGCAGATGGAGAAACTTATATTGAAATATGATTTTAAAAGATCAGATGAGAATGACAAAATTAATCACAATCAATGATATACCTGGAAGTACACCGCAACTACCCTAATTTTAAGAATGGCAAGAGTAAAATATACTGTCATTCATATTCACCCACTGTATTTGACATCTCTGTTTTCTTATGTACTTCAAATTCTTACTGGACCCCAACATCCAAGTTACAATGCCTGGCCTTGCTTCGACCTCAGCCCTAGATCCCTGGCCTACCCCTGATTTTAACTTTTCCTACTGTATCTGACTCATAGCTCATAGCAACCGTACTCAGTAGAGCCCAGAGAGGGCAAAAATAAGTTTGCAAGTTTGAAGGACTACATAAGTAGTTATTATCAGCAACAGAAAGGTCCATTGAAATATGGAATTGGCATCCTCATGAAATTGTGACTCTCAGGCAGTAAATGTACAAAATGAGTAATTAGGGTCAGAGATGTTATAAAGGAGGTTCTCAAGTTAAGAAGAAAGTTGAACTGGAAGTCCCCTAAGTTTCCTTCCAATTCTAATATTCTGTTTTTCATGAATCTGATAAAATATAATATATAAGGCTCTTATTAATCTAATACAATACTGTCTTGTTTACACTCCTTGAACTTAATGAAATTCAAGCTCTATCTGAGAGGAAGAGTCTCAGCCCAGGGTTACCAAATTGCTTTTTCTTGTAGAGACAGAATCTAGCAGATCTCAAAGCCTGGCTAAAACAATAAAGAAAAGCTACTTAGCTGGGCACTATTTAGCTGGACACCCTATAATCTAATCCATCCTGTGGGGATTCAGAATAATCCTTAGGCAACCAGCAGGAAATCAAAAGACCAGTAATATTGGGCAAGGAGCTGTTAAATTACCCATTAATAATCAGTGCACAATTCGCTAAGGCCAGTTTGACCTTAAAATGTGGTCCCTCTGGTTCTACAAACTGTTTAACCTTTTTCTGTTTTATTTCTTAATAATATGTGCATGAGCATATCATCCTATCCATAACACTTAGCCTTTCTCTGAGTCTAATGGAGACTCAGGGATGAGGATAGAGCACAGGCATAAAATGCAAAGAAGAGATTTTTTTAAATTAAAAAAGCCAATTTTTTTAAATTTTTTTTTAAACAATTTTATAGCTATTTTGATGAGACTACTTTCAAATGTTCCTAAAACAAAACACCCACATTGAAAAGCTCTGGTGTGAAATAAACATATTCACAATCACTTTCCTTTAAAATCTTGTAAAATGTTCACCTATGTCATTTAAGAAATTTTGAAATTCTCATTTTTTCTTAAAGACACAATAGAAAATTTCAGAAACATTTCTGTAACCATGTAAGTAATATTTTACTTATTTGACTCAGACGTTTGAATTTTTCTTTTTTCCTACATCCAGCAATTCAATATAGTAAGCAATATTATCTTTCTTTAATTACAATCGAAAATCTACAAATAACTTTTGACTCTCAAAAACTTAACTATTAATAGTCTACTGTTAACTGGAAGGAAGCCTTATCGATAACAACCGATTAACACATTTTTTATGTTATATAATTGTGTACTATATTTTTGCAATAGAGTATGCTAGAGAAAATGGAAAGTTATTAAGAAAATCATAAGGAAGAGAAAATACACTTCCAGTAGTTATTGAAAAAAATCTACATTTAAGGGGATCTCGTGTAGTCCAAACCTGTGTTGTTCAAGGGTCAACTGTGCTAATAAATAGACTGACTGCTATAAAAATCCAAAAAGTCAATCTCCTGTGTCTCTAAAACCCTAACTCAAATCTTTATTTGAATGCACTTCTTTATTAACATTACTTCCAAGAAAGCCTGGCTGTCAGCATAGGAAGTAAGAACCTTTGATAATGTCTCTTCTTTTCTCATACTGAAATGAGCTCAACAAGGCCATTGTTCTCCGTCTACAGCTCAATAACCTTTTCTAATTCCTTCATTGTATTAGTCATATCTCACCATGACTATATGTAAATTTCTACAGAAGCTTTAGTTTTTCTAGTCCGAAATCCCTTAAGTAACACTGTTTTCATTCTTTACTCTCCTAGTTTCCCACCCCAATCTCTTCTCTTGATTGCAAACTAGCAGATAAAGTTTATCTTTGGAGGTCTCATCTATACCTCAAAAAATCACATGTCTAAAGCTGAACTGATCCCGTAAGTGCTTTTTCTAACCACTCCTGACTTATATCTTCCTGAAAATATCATTTTCCAATCTCTTCCCAACCCTGTCAGTTCAATCTGCTCTTCCACTGGTCTATCATTCCTCTTTCCATAGACTTACTCAACCTCCAATATCACTGAAAGTTAAGAGTTATATTTTAACCACCAGTAAGGTAAGACATATCAAGTTTTCTCAATGCCTCCCAATGTACTCTGACATTCATGCCCAGGATTTGGAAACATTTTATGGTTCTGTTCTTATTTTGCTTTTTCCTTCTTAATCTGTCTTCTTCAATACAACACACATTGATCTGAAAACTCCAAATTCTCCAAGGTCCTCATCATTAAACCACTTAAAGGTTTACTAGGAAAGAATTATAACTTTTACATTTTTTTTACTGTCAACTGCTTTTTTAGTGCTGTGGACTTTCTCTTATTTTATCATTATTAAGCAGACAAATCTCAAAAAAACAGATTTTAGTCTATCCCATACTTCTTCCAAATTGCTTGAAATGCTTTATTATTACTGCCAAGTCAGAAATATAGGGATTTCCATATATTGTTATTTGTTAATAAGTTAATTCCTTAGTAATATATCAATATTTTACATCAATGATTTTATGTGTATATATACATAGTGTTAGAAGTGATGACAGAAAAATCTTCCATTTTAATATCATTTATAAAAATTACCACATGAATGAAATATTATTGATAATATAAATAACACTGGTTATAATTTTTATTTAAGTATTGAACCTGAACTTATAAGAATTGATTCTTTGCAGTATATGTAGACATTAAGACCACAATCTCTGGAGACTGACTGCCTAGAATTCAAATCCCAGCTCCTTCAGTTACTAGCTATGTGACCTTAACCTTAACCTTCCTGTACCTTGGGTTCTGCCTCAGTAAAATAGGGATAATAATTGTGCCTGTCTTATATGGTTATTATAAGGCTGGTTTTGATGACACATATTATGTGTTGAACTATGCATCTCAAAATTCCTATGATGAAATTCTTACCCCAGTACCTCAGAAAAGTGACAGTATTTAGAGATTTGGAGATAGGGTCTTTAAAGAAGTAATTAAGTTAAAATGAGGTCATTAGAGTGGGCCCTAATCCAAAATCATTAGTATCCTTATAGGAACAGGAGATGAGAACACAGAGGGATGACTATGCAAAGACAAAGGGAAAAGATGGTCATCTTTTAGCCAAGAAGAGTCTCAGGCCTCAAGAAACCAATTCTAGTCTCCAAAAATGTGAGAAAATTAATTTATATTGTTTAAGTCATCCTGCCTATGGTATTCGTTATAGCAGCCCTAGCAAACTAATAAAATATACTTGAAACTTCTAGTAATTGCTATATAACTCATGCTCTTATTCCAGAATTTATATTTCCACATGTTCAGTGTTTAATATCCACTTAGTGAATGCTCTCAACTAAAACTACCATGGACATATGAATGTGTTCATTGTACTTCTTCTATTCAAATTTAGAAAATGGTGCACCTGGAAAATTCTGACTTGGAAAAGACTATCTGGAGTTGTTTGGGACACACTCCAATGTGGCAGGTCTTCAGAATATTGGCCCTGAATTTGAAAGTAGGCTCAGTGCAATCATTACAGACCCTTTCAAAAGTGTTCTTGGCACAGTTTAGTCAGTCTAAGCCTGCTGAGAGGCTGACGTATTTACAAAACAAGGAGTAGGCTCTCTTTCCAGTGGCCTCCATTTCTTTCTAAGGAAGACAATTAAGTATCTACCTTTAAACTAAGCACAACAAAATAATCTTTATTCTTGCCTTTCTGACTGGAAAAATCAAGCAGGACACAATGCCATCACAGTAGCAGTGATAATCTGACACTTGTAGGAAATCCTTTTTCAGAAATGAAGTATCAAATATCTACCGGGAGACCATTCTCAAAGTATGCTGTTTCAGTGATCATTCAAATGAAAGATAAATAAAGTATCAGGAAGATCAAATGTGATATAACCATATAGATAAAAGGCATTTTCTTTCAGAATGCACTCTTCTTCCAAGTGGTCTATAATAAGACAGATAAATAGCTGTTAAAACTACTTATTCTGTTTGAGGGATAGGGCTAAATCATTTCAATGAAAAGTTTATAACCTTAATAACCATACCACAAGAAACACTGAGATATTAAATTTTATTGAGTAATTTGTTGAGGTATGACTGCTTATAATTTCTAAACGGTCATATTTCATAGCTAACCATTATGCAGGTAATTGCAAATATGCCTTTATAAGTGGGCGGGGGGCATTACATTTTGTCCAAACTAAGACAATTTTGAAAAGTGAAAGCGAGCCCCCAAAATAAAAAAAATTATTGATTTTAAAAATATTTATATACTGACAATAAATGGTTTTATTTCATTGACAGAACTAAAATAGCTACTAAATTATTTTCGAAAATAAAATTATAACAAATAAAAACAAAAAATGTGTTTATATTAATAAAAAAATTAAAGTAAGTCTAACATTAAAACACTAAGAAGAATTCTTAGTACATATCTGTATACTTTAATCAATTTCTATATCTGAATCTAATATTATATATCTAGTATTAATCTGAAGACTTTTTTAACACAGTCATATTGTTTTTATAAATATTTTCTTCAATGGTTCATTTTATGGTTAGTCGATATGACACTCCTTGCAATTTTTATTAATTTTTCTCAATAGATTACAAGTTTTTTAATTAAGAAAAAATCTCTTTATAGATGCTAAGGTATCTGCTAAGTTTATATCGCATTCTGATAACTTCAAAAAATTCTGAATTTTTCATATCAAAATGTGTAACTCTTTCAGCTCACATATTTTTGCAAGTCCTGTCTTTCTGCCACTACTCAGAGTGCTTTTCCTCAACAAATATTTTTAAAAGAGAAAACATGTCAAGCTAGTTGTCTACTAATGACCTTTTTGAGTGTTTCACCAAATTATATAAAATTTTAGACCTCATGTGTACTCCCTCTGGTACATAAAAAAAAGAAAACAACTTTAAGTAAACAGAGAATCCATCCAGTTATTCATACAAGGCAAGATACTCCAAAGCTTTTGAACTATTACCATTAATTTGTTTAGTTATCCTTGATTTTATAGGAAATCTTAATGTGTTCCTGTTCACAAGCTTTATTTTTGATATTTTATTAATTAAAAAGCTTCTCAATGTGATTTCTGACATATCATTTGTTGAATAATTTAATTAAAATTTCCAATTTTAAATAAAATGCGAATAAATTTAGAGGACTTACATTAACAAAACATTCAATACCATTATAAAACACTTAGGTTGATTTCTAAAGTCATTCTTCAAAGCCTAACATATTTTGTAAACCATACTTCTAGTGGGAGGCAAAAAGAGAAAATGTGTATTACCAAGATGAAATATATACTTTTATACTTAATTTTGGATTCATCACTATTGTATTATAAATAATTTGACTGGCCTTTGTCCCAGGTTCCTGAGAGGGAACCTGAGCAATAGGAGTGTCTTTGTTATTTATGAGCCCCTTGCATCACACCTGAATTCACACTAAAGAGATTACTTAGAATGGGGGCTGGTCATCAGAAAGAGCAACCAGAAGATTAGCCAGCCTGACCTCCAGGGAGGGTCAGGAGGCTGAAAACTGAGTTCATGTGGCCAGTGATTCAGCACTTCAATCATTCATGCCTACATAATGAAACCTCAATAAGAATTCTGGACACTAAAACTTCCTGTTGGGTGAGCACATCAGTGTACGTGGAGGATGTTGCTCCCTGATTTCATGGGAAAAGGGCAAGGAAGCTCTGTGTTTGAGACTCACCATACCTTCTCCTATGAGTTTCTTCATTTAGCTGATCTTGATTTGCATCCTTTGTAATAAAACTGTAATCATGCTTTCTTGAGTTCTCTGAGTCATTCTAATGAATTATCAAACCTAATGTGGTCATGAGAACCCCAGTATTTGTGTCCAGTTGGTGAGAATCACAGGTGGTCTGAGGAACCCCAAAATTGTGGCTGGCATATGGAGTGGCAGCAGTCTTGTTGGGTTTCATGTCCTTAAACCTATGACATCTAATACCACTCCAGGTGGTTAGCAACACAATCATACTGCAGCATACCCGATCACACACATTTTGTGATTTCCTTATTCTATTATTCTCTGTGTTTATATACATGTCATAGCCTCCTAATCTACCAGAGTGTGTTTCCCAAGCCTCTTTCTCTTTCTCTGGATATCCATAACAGAATGATATCAGGAAAAAAGTCCCAGGAAAGCATGTTGACTTAAAATTTAGGTGAATTTTATACACACACACACACACACACACACACACACACACACACACACACACACACTGCAATAGAAGCTATGAATGAACATCTGGGTTAAAAATAATAGCCACAAAGGTAATTCCTTGAAATGAATCTTGTGATTTAGAAAATTAAGAAAGTGAGACTTGTCAAAATGAAACTGATAAAAAGACCAAAGGAGAAGTACCACATTTCCTTTCTACAGATCACCTCTGAATAAAAATAGCTTAATAAATGAAAAATCCTCTTGTATAGATCATACTTCATACAAATTAATAATTTCCTAAAACCAAAGCTGACCATTTTGTTTTCTGAATGGATAATAAATGGCAACATTAATTTGATTAAACAAATTATTTGAGGTATGTTATGGACCACGTAAAATTAGAACTTGAAGGAAGAATATATTGCATAATAGCATAATATTGCATAGAAAAATACTGTAACATACTATAACATAGTTTTACTCACAGAGACAAATTAATAGAATAAATTTTAAGCATTTTGATGGCTTTTCTTTAAACAATCTCTTAATCAATCTAGAGTAAATAATTTAGTATTTGATATACCGAGTTTTATTTTTCTTTTTATATGGTGAATTTATATAGTGAATTTATGATATATCATGAAATCCCTATATCACTTATCAGTTGAACATATGTTGAAAGTAATAAAAGATTCACATTGGAATTCCTACATTTAGAGGAGCAAATCTTAAGCAGTTTCAAATCAGAAAATTAAGAGAATATAAATTATTTCTGCAAAAATTCCAATAATGTTTTATATCAATTCCCAAACAAAATTTTGAAATGTAATAAGCACATTTTAGTTCACTTATAAGTACTGTTTATTAAAACTCATCCTACACCAGATACTTTTTATAAGATGTCTTAAAAAAATTTTAATCCTACCAATAATCTTGCCAGGTAAGCATTTTAATCTCTATTTTACAGGTGAAAAAAACTGAGTGACATAACAAAGAACATATAGCTCCAAAGGGGCTGGGAAGGGACTTTAACCCAGGTCCAGTACCTTCAAAACCTAAGACCTTTAACTTAATTATATAGATGCTCTTCCTATTTCCTATGAGTTTTGTTCCACTTTCTATTCAAGTTAGTTTAATTTTTATTTGGTACTAGGTGTTCTTCCAACTATGTCCATGGGTTAGGATAACTTTTGAGTTGTGACTGTACGAAGACATATGACACCTGGCTTCATATGTATTGGTCTCACTATTGTGTATTTGACCATCTGTATCTACAGACCCAATCATATACATAGCAAAATTCTTATCTGACAAAAGGTCATTTATTGATTAATCAAAACATAAATACTCAGTTAATTTAACTTCATTTTGATCCACAAAGATATTTTAAATACCTAATCTTATTCTGGTACCTCAGAAATGCATCTCCCACTTAGCGTAAGTAATTTGAACATGGAAGTTAAGTGCGGATGAACTCTCAGGAAACTTGTACCTCCAAGTTCAAATGCCTATCCAATGCCTATCATGTCCACAAAAAAAAATCCATATGTTTTCTTAGCTGTTTTAAGAGTGGACTCTTGAAATAGCAACTAATTATGTTGTGACTATATTTCTTTAAGCAAATCCCATTTATAAGAGCAAATATGGCAAGCATTATCTTCAGTCTTTATAAAAGATCATATTCCACAGACAGCTTGATTTTAAAATAAGCGTTGCATAATTATCAGTAGTAAAGTACATGAGATGATAAAAAAAAAGGAATAATCTCAAATAAACAAGGGACAGGTGGTGGCCTGAGTTACTTCTGTTATTAATCTGTATCAGAAGGAAAAGAAAGAAAAGATAGCAGAAGAAAAACAAAGGAATTTGTAAAGTACACTGGAGCTACACATTTGTATTTGTTAAAAGCTTCCTTTCTTTCTCTGCCCTGTGAACTAAAAATACCTTACAAAATAGCCCAGAGTAATTATCTTGTCAGAAGAATCTTCTGTGTATTGTAGTCAAATTGAATTGAACTGAAATTCATCATAGGAAGACAGTATCAGAGAAAAGGCAATGAAAAGGTAAATTAAAAATAAACTGTCAGATTTAAAGATTCATCCAATGAAAGTGACCAATAAATTCATGAGTTATGATACACAGAGTAAGTATTTTCTCTTATCCCTTGAATCCTCTGCTATAGTCCCTAATATATTATCCAGGGAATGATATCAAATTCATTGTAGAATTTTTTATCTGTGGAAACCATGGGAGCAATGAATGGAAGTGTCATCATTAAGCTGAATTTTCTACTTAAATTATACAATAAAGTCACAAGTATATTACCATATATCTTAAATTAGGATGTTAAATTTTACAATAAGACTAATAGCCTCATGTCAAAGGACAACTAAAGATTTATAAACTAAAATCCAAAATACCAAAAAGACATACTGGCATGATACAAACCAATAATCACAAAGTAGAAATTGATAGTAATTTTTCCCAAAGAGAAAAAGGAAAAGAAAAGAAAAATAAGACTAAAAGGAGGAGAATACTGAAATAGACTAAAATAAAAGACTCTCTTGACTACTGGTCCCATGCCTGTGTGTTAGGCCACCATTACGCTTTCTCTAAGATCAGGCCTCTGTACTCTGTACTCTGGAATGATTTTCTCCCCATGAGGGAAAAATGCATGAGCAAAAATTCTCAGGTTGTTTCTTGTTCAACTAATAGGAGCTTTACAAAAGCAGAAAGCCTTTAAATAAGAAAAAAAATCAACACTGGGTGAGCTATGCACACGTAGTAAACGTGTCCATGTATCCCCCTCATTGTTGTTTTCTCTCTGATACAGGTTGAGAACAACAAAGAACTCAGGCCTGTCTTCCCTGGGAACTGAGTTGCTGAATATCTGACCACTTTAGCTCATGAGTTGTTTCAGTATTTAAAAGAATACAGTTTATCAGAAGATTGAATTGATAAAAAATGTTTTATGGCAAATATTTATTGAACAAGAGTCCTCACCTTGCACAGTGCCTGTCAACCAAACAAGGGCAAAACTGAGTTCTAACTCTGAACTCCATTGAAACAGTCATTTTTATTGACCTTGCAAGTTTTAAAAACAAACCTGGACACTGGATTCAGACTTCCTGGCATAATTTTTAAAAGTCTGTTCCACTTGCTTGCATTTCAACATAACTATGTGTTTAAATCAACACCATCTCTACCTTACTTTCATATGTAAAGTAACCAAAAAAAATGATTATAGTACTTAAAATGTTCACTAAGTTACATGCCCAAAATCGTATTGTCAATTTTTGTAAAACTTAAAACCAGTTTAAACCTCATATATAATAGATCTTTCATTCCACTACTCATGTGTAGCCAGAGTTTTTGTTTTTGCTTTTACTATCTCTACTATTTTACTTATCATTGTCAGCTGTAATTGCACATTGAGAAAATCATAGAGCCTCTTCTCCTTCTTGAGTTATTTGTAACAGACTTTAAAAATTGCTCTTAACCTCAATAAACAGGATTGTTTCATGAACACAACCTAGTCTTCACTGCATGGTTTATTAAAGGTACAAGGCCTTGGTATCACATTAATTTTTAGAATTATAAAGAGCAAACATTGTAAAAAGCATGGTAAATTGGACTGAAATAGTACTGATCCCAAAATGACCCTCCATGCCTCAGTTCCTTCATCATTTAATAGGCACACCAATAGTGTCTAACTCAGTGATTATAAAGATTATTTAATATGTGTGGTCTAGATTTTCTGGCACAGAGTAAGCTCTTATTAAATATTAGTAATTGTTTTATTATTATTAGTTTTTAAAACTAATTGTATTCCACCATCCAGTAAATTGGTAGACAAAAAAAAAAAAAAAAATTTTAACTTTTAAAAATGCCATTGAATTTTAAAGTTTCCTTTAAAACTTAGATGCCTCATGACAACCAAAGAATTTTTTTTTCAAAACATTGTTCATTTTTTTTAAGTAGCTTTATTTTTAAATTATGTAATTCTGAAGCTTTTGCCCATGTGGAAAGATAGATTTATGTTTTGGAAATCCATTTTGGAAATTCAGAGATGTTGCTAAGACTGTTACATATGGCTGAAAGTCTGTTTGATGTGTGAAACGTCAAGACTTCTGTGAGTTCACTCTTTGAAACTTTAGTGCATAACATTTAACTATATTTAGCATTATATTTAATATGTTTATTTGATTAAATCTCATATTTTGTTCTGGTTGTTAATATTTTACAACAGAAATAAAAATTCCTTATTATAAAGTTCTTTAGTAATAGGAGATTTATCTAATTTTCAGTGTCTGCCTATTACCATAAAATTCAGTTTTTGAACTGATATAACTCTATATCTAATGTCTTAATATTGTTAGTAGAAGCTTAATACCAAGTACAATTTTAATTAATCTATATTTTTGCAAGTAGATGATGCGGTCCTATTATTATTATTATTACTTGTTATGGGCCAAGATTATAACACATTTTATGTTAGCATATTTTAACATACAGAGAATGACTAATTTTATGTAATTTGATGAGAAAACCAGACTTAACTAACAAATCTTCCAGAGACATCTGACTAGTGGCAAATCACTGAATGAAGTAAGAAATTTGCAGTTACTTGTCAAATAAATTATCTAAAATTGTGCTATGTAATATTAGTGCAAATTGAAGAAGTTCTATCAATGTTTTTAATTACTAAAATTATACTTTATTTTTAATTATGTGGCTGTAAACATATTTCATCTGTATTTAATTCAATCTAATATTTCTCCTCTCCCTCTCCTCTTTCTTTCTCTATTTTCCCCACCCCAAAAATATTTTTATTGCATCTTTAAAAGCTGACTTAGATTCTTCTGTTGTGTCTGCTTGTTTTTCTTTCATTTTACATTTTCCTAGGTTCCCTGTCCTCTGGAGCATGGAATCCATTGACACATTCATTTTTCATCTAATGTCTCCATGTTTAGCAGGAAAGCTAATCTATTATTAATAGACTTTCGACAACAGTCTTTTCACCAGCACACTAGCTTAGCAGTTGGGAAAGAAACTTTAGTGAAGCAATAATTAAAATAGAGATAAGGCAATTTATTTTTTATCATGGTTTACACAGGATATATGGTAACCAGCAGGCCAAATATCTTCCATACTAAATGTCTAAAGCATTATTTAGATCATTTAACTAACATTATCCCTATAGCCTATGTACCCCAAACTGTGAACAGTTGGACTGGCCTAGCTATAAACAAAACAAAAAAAAACTTGACATTGCTATTATTTTAATTTTTAAAAGATTAAAACTTTGAGTAATAAATTTTCAGAGATCAAAAAAAAAAATTGGAGACTAATTCTTTGAGTTTTTTATTACCGTTATCCTAGACTTATTTAATGTTTTTAAGCACAATATATGAAGCAATTTAATGTATAAAAAATCCACTAGGGGGTTTTAAATTCTCATGTGACAATTCGTCCTTGTGGCAAGTATCTTTTTTTCTCTCATGCTCACATACTCTTGGTATTAGCACTGGTGGGAATTATGGGCAATCTGGTTCACTTGGTAATCAAAATATTTGATATATTTGTATTATTGAATAAAATAGTGGAGAGAGTGATTTGTATATTTCACATCTATGACTTCTTCCATATTGTCATTGATTTAATTAAGCAGTCCTGATTTCTAACCTTTTTACTCCCTAAGGAGGCATAATTGGTTGTCCAATTATGGTTACTTCCTCAGTCTTTCTTAATGGCACAGAGAAGCTGATGTTGTTAATATGTCCACTAGTCCTCATATAATTCATATAAATCCAGATTAGTAAAAAAACCTGCTAATCCCGTTTTCCCTGGCAATAATTGGTTTAAAATTGGGCATATGGTGAAAGTTTCTTGGGTGCTTCTTGAAAATATTTCTACCACCTCCTGACTCCTAAAAGGGAAACCAGAGAAGCTATTTTTCTGTCTTCTACCAGACATTATATTACCTGGAATTTCTGCACCATATTGTGACCTAAGGCAAGCTGGATTTGAAACCAAAGCAGACACACTAAGAATGTTAGGGTCAAAGAGGACATAAAAGAACCTGGATGTCTGATGGGAATTTTGAGTTGTCTAATTAATCAACTCTATACCTGCCTTACCTCAGGATATCTATTGTCAATTATAATAAAAATCCTAATTTTAAAGTTAGTAATAGTTATGGCCATTTGCATATTATTTCTAAATGCATTTGAAAGCACGCATGTCTTTTCTCATTAGGCGTTGTCCAATCAGAACAGAGAAGCCTTTTGATTCCTAAGAAGTGACTTATCTTCCACTCTCCCCTCTATTCCCTTGTAAGAATGATATCTAATATTATCTTTCACATGGACATTCCTCACTGTAAAAATTGCTTTAATAACTAATTAATGTTGAAGGATAAGTAATAAATACATACCCTTCAAGAGGCACTTCCATTCTAATAGGATATTTTAAATCAGATCTTAACCCAAAAGAATGAAATCAAAGAATTACAGGGATTGTGAAAGACATGGGAGGACTTCTCAATGTCCTTTAATATTCTTCCTATGGTACTTACATATTTAGTCCATTCCTTGGCCTTAAAACTTCTGTCAGGAGTGTTCAAAATATATTAAAGATAATGAACTTGGATATCTTGTGGTCTACTCAGGGCTAATATACTAAAGATTCATTCATTAGTATTACATATCTACAAATTAAATATTAAATATCTACAAATATTTCTCACAAGAAAACAGTTTGTATGTGTGGATGTTTCAGCTTATATATAGCCAAGATTGAGTATGATATAATCATATTAATTTTTTTAATTAAAGTAAAACATTTGTTCTCTTTTGATGGCAAAATAGTCTCAATGTTGTAAAAGATTGTTGATAAATAATTTCAAGGACTAACAATTGATTCTGTATTCATTGATTCATTCAACAAAATTATGAGTACCTGATATGTGTCTGGCACAAATTTAGCTATTGGGAATATAGGATTGAATTCAAGTCCATGCCTTGATGGAGTGACTTTGAGTGAGGTAGGTGAGAGTAAGACATAAAAATTAAGTTCAATATGTAAAATGTCAAGTGGTGATATGGAGAAAAAATGAAGACAAAGTACAATAGGGAGAGTGGAGGTCAGTGCGAGAGCTACCTATTTTTTTTTTTTAAATAAAAGGTAGTCATGAAAGTCCTTATTGAAAAAATAACACTTGAGTATCCACCTGCACTAGCAATTGCTATGGCGTATTGTGCAAAATATTTTTGATGCACAGAAATTCATGCCTGGAGGACTGAAGAAAGAAGCTTATTAGCTTTAAGAAATTTCCATGTACATAATAGTCTCTATGTACATAAAGGTCTCTATTCAAATTTCCCCAAAGAACTTCAGCTTCAAAACATTTAAAATTAAAGTCAACTCTATTTCTTCTTTCCTTCCTCTTATAGCTGAGTAAGGAGCACAACCACCCGTGCACTGCAGTTCAAAAATCTGAACATCATTAAGAAAGCCTTCCTCTAACTCAACTCCCAAGCTAACTAAGGTATTATGTCATCAGGGAAGGTGCATTTTCTACTCCCAAAATCCCATTGCTAATATTGTCCTAGTGCAAATGTAGCTACCTGTGAATTCTCTTTATTTTTGTCTTTATAAGTTTGGTCATTTTGTCTGAGAATTAAAACCAATAGAAGAGGGAAAAAATAGTTTTGTGTGTCACTATCAGAAATAGTGCTTTCCAGAAATAGACTTTCAAATCTCTCCCTTAGTGCCATTCCATTCACTATATTCTCTTTCAGGCAGGGTGGGTGTGGGGTGTGGGGGTGGGGGGAACTATGTGGATTAAAAATGTTAAAATAATTGATTTAAGATATATATTATTGCCGACTGCTGACATTTGGCCTTGGGAAATTACGTTCTAAGTCATGTTTTAAAAACTTATTAAGTGAGGTTTCTGGGGAAAGAAGTATTTACATTATAAGAAATGATTTAGGATTTGCATTTTTAAAACTCATTAAACAAGGTTTCTGAATAAAAAATAAGTATTTATAGGAAGTATTTTTAAAATTTGCTCTTATAATATTAAATTTATATTACATAAATTTAAGATAAGTAGATGCTGAATAGCACATACACAATCAAACAGCTTATAACTGATCATTAAATGTAATACTCCACTTGACAATGCCATTAAACAATAAAAATTAAGTTTTGCTATTTATGATCCATGAGGATACATAACTATTACATTTGGATAATTTATATAAATTCTCCCCAACTCCCCAATTAGTCCATCTTCAGATTCTTGAATCATCCTAAATCCAATCCTTCACCTCTCCCATCCCCCAAGGAAATAGTCTAAGGCTTTTATTTTTCTAATTAAAGTATTCTTAATGTTACAAGTCATGTTTTTACATGTTTTTCTACCAGATGAATGTCTGACATTACCCATATCTACAATATTCTCTCCCTGAATCTATACCATTATTTGGCCAGACTAGACTATCAACACACTGTTTACTGGCAGTTATTCTCACTACAGATACTTAGCTGACAAATATTATTAATATCCTAGTACAATTAGAGTGTTTTGGAAGAAAAAATAATAAAATTATTCTTCCTATCATTGTTATTACACTCTAATATATGGAAAAATACACATGGAAATTATAGCAACATGAATGGTATATGCAAAAATTGCCAGAGGTCAGAGGAAGATAAAATTCTTCTGGAAAAGATGATCCAGAAGTTTAATGCAGGAGGTGACATCTGAGCTGGTCCTTGGTGATTATGTATAATTTTAAAATGTCAAGATGGGGAATTAGTTGTGCTATGTCATATTGAATTTGGTTAAATGTACATGAAACAAGTTTCACAAATTATTATATATTCAATTTGCAAAGCATCTTATGACTTAAGTGTATTCACATCAGAATGTAGAAAATATAAAATTATAGGCTTAGCAGATATACTACAATGATTATTTATATAATGATTTATAATTAAAAAAAAGATTTGCCCTCCAGTCTCTTAAGTAACAAATTTTCACATGAAGAAAAAGATCATTGAATATGTAATTAACACAACTTTCTAGTTATATTAACGCATATTAAAAACTAATATGCAAATTTAAAATGAATTTCACACAAAATTTTCTGACATTACAAACCTTATCTCATGAAGTGTTTTTCTTATGTCTGAGATCTAGCGTCCTTAAATGTCCTTAAAAATATAAACCAATCTATTTGTCCTTTGAACTGAATTTGAAAAAAAAACTAAAATTTAAGAAAACAATATTGTTATCTAGACTGATATTAAATATCAGAAATTCTCAGCCACATCATTCAAGGATCAGGCTGATTGGAAGTAGTTTAACTGCTCTTTTGTATCCCATTTCTATACTCATGGTATTTGGACATATGTTTATAACTCACTGAAGTGAGAAGACTCACAAACATTGTTTACCATGATTGATCACAGTAAAGTTAAGCAGATTTAAACCTCTAGAAGGAAAGACTCTTCTCTCACAAGTATGGTAAGAAAAGATTTGGTTGTATTCATTACTACTGTTTTCCCTTTTTGGATGACCCACCTTTGGGTCCTGAGAAGTCAAATGGCATAAACAGGCACTAATGGAAGCCCAAATTAGTAAGATAAAAGGCATGTCCTACAGGTTTCACATGAGTATGTCACGGATGTCATCACCAGGCTTGGAGCACATTCCGGGCAGTGATTAGGTGTTCTCTTCCTGGCAATGAATATAAATTGACTTTAGATTCAAGCTTGACAGTAAAATATCTGAAGCCTTTTGACCAAACATGCAGCACATACTGTTCCTTCCTTGTTGCCATAGTGGGGTGGGGGGGAGAAGAAAATGCACCTAGTCAACCCCTCTTCAGTGTGTTCACGACTTTATTCCAGTGTTTCTAAGAAGCATTAGATAAGAGTGGGAGGTAGTGAGGCAAACATCTTCAGTGTCACTCTGTCTCTATAGTGTCACACTGTCTCTAAGCCAATTTTGGAGACTGCAGGAGTCCGGAAACATAATGGCTCATCAGTACTGAGTATTTACTTTTCCCAGGAACTGTTCTAAATGCTTTACATGCACTAACTCCTTAACTCTCCCAACGTTCTATAAGATAGGTGCTATTAATATCCCCATTCTCTAGCTGAGAATACGGAGAAACAAAGGACCTAGTTAACTTGGCCAAAGCTATACAGCTAACAGGATTTGGCTCTAGAAAAAAAGCCAAAAAAAAAGTAGAATATTTTTGTTATTCTGAAATGAGAGAAAGACACACAAAGCAAAAATAATATGGTAAGTTAAAAGTGACATCTGATACTTGTCCATTATACTCTACTGGCGTACACTCACCAGGGTGAGACTAATCAGTACGTGCAACTAATTTTTTGCAGATTTCATCACACTTATTTCATGATTGCAAACTTCCTAAGGTAGCCTATCATATCAAAAGGGATGTTTTTAAAGCAAACTTTATTATTTGTGTTTACAATTGTAGATATCCTAAAAACTTAGTCCAATCTTCAAAATTGACAAATGAAAAACTGACATGCAATGTTATTAATGGTTAAATAAACTCCTAACAGCTGATCTGGGTCTGTACTTTCTCCTTTACACCAAGTTGTGGGGTACAAAGCCATTTTATTTCTACAGTCATCATCAAGTTATAAGTTGTAAACTACCTCATTAAGTACGGGCTCACTAAGAACAACTCAGTCAGTCTCCCATGTCCTATCTCAAGGGATACACAGGAAGTGAGCCTTTCTCCTTTTGGTCATGTTTCTATCCGCTATGAATGTCTACCATGGCCTCGCAAAGGTCCTGCAACAGAAATAACAGAGTGAAATCATCAAGGGGAGAATTTAGCAGTAGATACAACTCAATAAAAACAAAAAAGAGAACACACAAAAAAAGGAAGTTAAATGAGTGCTCAATTTACAGCTGAGTTTTTGACTGTGATGTTAACATTGCAATCCAATGCTTAGATACTAGGTACAGAAAGGAAAACAAAATATTTTCATATTTTGGAGCAAAAGAAGGTATATCATATCAACCTGAATGATAAATTAAAAGTAACCTTTGAGTTGCACA
The DNA here is from genome assembly GCF_000325575.1 of Pteropus alecto. NCBI lineage: Eukaryota > Metazoa > Chordata > Mammalia > Chiroptera > Pteropodidae > Pteropus > Pteropus alecto. The sequence goes on from NW_006436284.1 coordinate 1,619,897, forward strand.
TCTATAGAAAAAGTTGGGGGAAAGAAAACATGTTGTTTGCTTTTTGTTTTTGTTTTTAAACAGTACAGCCATGAAGTAGAATGAGTGAGATAATTTTTCATGTTGGTAAAAGATAAATTTATATGAGATAATGTACCTCTATAGGTTAATAGTTTAACTCCTTTGTATAGTTAAATTTAAATAAGCTAGCAGTTTAGAAGATATAAATACCCCTTTGACCATGTTTCTCTGGAATATTATTTGAAACATACAGACTGGGGCATTCTACTCAGAGCCACAATTCTGCTGACAGTTTCGAGAATGCAATACATACAACAATGAAGAAGTTATGTGAAGCCAAATAGCATCTGTGCAAAGATTTCTACATTCAAATCACTGACCTGCGAATATATCAGTAACTTAATCAATGGTGTTAAAGGGGAATGAAGGTTGTAGATGGACTTATGGTTGTTAATCAATCAACAGACCTTAAAATAGAGAGGCTATCCTAGACTACTCGGGTGGATATAATTAAAGGGTCCTTAAAAGTGGAAGAGGGAGGATGAAGAGGACAGAGAAAGAGACATGACTACAGAGTTAAGGTGGAGTGATTCAAAATGAGAAGGACACAACACTCCGTTGCTGGCTTGGCAGATGCAAGGGAGCCATAAACCAAGGAATGCAGCAGCTTCTAGAAACTGGAAAAGGCAAAACAAAACAAAACAAAACAAAAACATAATTCTCCCCTAGAGCTTTCAGAAAGAAATACAGTCTGTCAAAACTTTGATGTTAGCCTAGTGAGTCCATGTCAGAGTTCTAAACTACAGAACTGAAATAGTTGTTGATTCTATAAGCCCTAAATTTGTGGTAATCTGTTATAGCAACAAAAAAAAAACTTATACACAGGCCAAGCAGAGTAACCAGAAAATAAATTAATAAATGTTTCTGATCTCCCAAGCTTATATTGTTTTGCTATTTGTAAAAGAATATTTTAGTAAACTTTTTGAAATATTATGTTTTAAAATCAATTCTAGAATCAAAAAACATCTCAGTTCAACTGGCCAACTATAGTCGAGTTACCTATAGTCATTCTGTTATATCTTCAAGACCACACAGCTCAGTGGTTTTCAAACCTATGAAATCAATGCTTCTATTTGTAAGACAATTAGCACTGTTTATTAATTAAAACTGAAAAGAATAGAATATCTATCTACATAGAATAACCTATCTATACTTATAAATTCAAAAAATATATAATCCTCTATAGGTAATACATAGAACGAGTAATAGGAAAATAAGAATAATAAAACAATGTGCATTTATGCTCAGGCAAGGCTATACTATAAGACATGATGAAGTAGTTACATGCTTGCTCTACAGATAGAATCACCAAAAATGCAACTGCAAACAGAGTGAGACAGGTATGTTGGACTGGCCACTCAAATACTAAGAGTAGAGTGATTTTGTGTGATACTGAACAATCCTTACTTAAGTTCCAAACAAAATGTTATGTAATTGTTTCTTGATTTGCACAGCAAGTCCTTTACTGGAAAACACAGTGCATGTTAACTCCAGGATAATCCTTAGCCATACAACATTGCCTAATAAATTGAAGGATGGTTAGAAACTTGAGCCTATCCTCTAAATATCAGTACCCCTTCCCAGTCTCCATTTGCCATTGCAATCAAAAGAAAAGGCCCAGAATTCCCCTTCCAAACACTTTATCTTTTGACTACTTCTTACTCATCCTTACAGATTCAAGGCAAGTGTCACTCCCTCCAGGAAGACCTCATTGACTGCCCAAGTGGCTAGATTAGGCCCTTATACCTCTCTGCGTCTAAAAACCAGAGTTTTCTCTATTACTGCTAACTGTAACATATATGAAGACAATGGAAACAATTGCTAACGTCACTCCAAATGTTTACTATCTGATAGGCTTGCTGAGTTATCTCATGAATTATCTCATTTATCTCATATCTAATAAAAATACTTTGATATAACACTGAGATATGAATGTGTTTAAAGAAATATAGTTAAATAATTTTAATGTAACTATAAATTCAAGCAATAAATTATTTTAATGTTTTTGAGGAATCTATATTTATATAAACACAGTCATACAATAAGACCTTATAAACCATCTTAAGCAGTGTTTAATTCAATGTAGGTTCAAGAGAAAAACTATTGAAAATTTAGATTCTCTAGATACCTTCCTTAAGGCATTGCCAGAAAATTCTAGTTACTTCTTTTTTAATAATATCGTGGATCAGACTATTTCCATTTTGAAAATTTTAATAAAATAAAATATGCCTTTATATACCCTAATGCTTTTATTTTATTTTTTGTTTAATAAAATCACTACTTATTTTCAGAAAAGAAAATTAATTTGGAAATAATACATTTTTCTCTCAAATTTTTGGATCACCACACAGAAATTTTTTTATATATATATATTCTATACATACTTTTACTTATTTTCAGAACAATGACTTTATTAGTCCCTACACACACACACACACACACACACACACACACACGCAGAGACAGCTAGATGAAAAAAGACAAAGACACACACAGTACACACACATATGATATAGGACCTGGTGTGCTGTGTTCATATTAGCAAACTACAAGTTCAGTTTTCTCATGGCAATCTCACTTATCCCTGACAGTGAGCCATATTTAGCAAGACAGCAAGGCTAGTAAATCTCTGTAACACCTGGGCAGAGTTCCAATGGGAATACCCAGATATTTAAAAGACAGGCAAGGAACCTCATTTAACCTTGCTACTGCCAACACAAAGATGCAAAGGAGCAAAGGAAATATGTTCTGGGCTTTCTAAATGGCTACAAGAGGATAGAAATTTTTTATTATTATTATTATTATTATTATTATTATTATTATTATTATTATTATTCACTAATTTTCCCTAAATTTAGAATATCACTGCTCTTCCTTGGGTCTGGGCCAGACACTTTGGGAGGAATATTAGCACTTACAGACTTCTTACGGGTTTCTAAAAGTATTCAGTGTCAATTTACTAAATGGTTTCCCTTAGTGAAATGAAAGTGCTATTATGCCTTTCTCCCTAAGTTTTTCAGTCTTAGGACTCAGAGGAAAAAGGTGTTCTCTTCTTTAATGCATCTTCTTTTCTTTAAGGTGACCAGTATCGTATCAAGGCATGATGATATAATGATCTGCTATTTTGAATTCTGATAAATTCCTGCTCCTGGCATCCTCTCTTTGAGATGAAAGATGAGACATCAGTTTTGCTGAATCAGTCAATAGAAAACGAAATTTTAGTGAAACTAGCCCACGGAGGTATCCCTGACTTGTCTATTGAACACAAAGAGCCCTCAAATGTAGTCCTAACTCAAAATATCGGCCATGTTGCCTGACTTTTCTGGATTCTAGTTTTCTCAACAGAAAAGTAAAAACATTAGACTGAATGATTGTTAAGCAAAATTCTAGCTATAGCAGACTTTTTGGTGATTACACCTCATTCTTAGCAATTGCAGAGGGAGAGGGAGAGGGGGAGGGAGACTGAAAAAGAGAGAGAAAGGAGGAGAAGGCAGGGGAAGAGAGGAAGGAAGAGGAGGAAGTCAAAGGAAGGTATAGATAAAATATAAATAGACGCATGTTCCACACACAGATTCTGCATTTCTCTAAACTACAATTCGAGTACATCCAGCTCTTCACCCCAAGGGCACATTAGAAATGTCTCCTTACGCTAACCAAATTCATCATCTCCCTACTCCCAATGACCTCCCCTTGCCACTTTCTCTTATTTGAATCATGATGAAAGAGCAGAAGCCACATAAGTGTGAGTTATGAGAATTAACTAGTCACAAGGAAAATTCTAGAATGTCTGAGTTAGAACATTCAAGAGTAATCAGGAACCTGAGCTCAAGGCAGAACTGGGGGTGAATTATGTATATGGATGTCTTTATTATGGGAAGTTATAGATATGGAATGAATTTACCCAAGGAGAGAAATTCAAATGATAAAACAGGTAATAGAGACCAATGAATAGAGACCAATCAATAGGCATCTCTAATGAATAGAGACCAGTCAATAGGCATTAAAATGCAGATATATCCAAACTTTTAAGAGCTAAAAGTCAGAAGGCTTCTAACAGTCAAGCTGCTAAGACCAGTCATCACAAAGAGAAATTCACCTCTTGGGTGTGCATTACCAAACCTGGTTACTTCTCTTTTTCAAACTAAGTTAGGTGGTCCAAGAATAACCAAAATGATATATAATCAAAGTTAAGAAATAGATGCTCAAACACCCTATAATTTTGTTAAATAAAATATGTTTACCTCTTGATTATTTCATAATTAAACACCAACAAATCATTGTATAATTCTAGAGATATATTTAAAGTACAACTTAGTGAAATGAGCATAGACTTTGAAATCTTTTAGTCCAACATCTTCTTTTGGTTCTGCCACTTAAAAAGATACATGACTTAACAGTTTTTATTTTACTCTATTATGAAAGAAATAATAACCAAACAACCAAAAGGCATTCTGTGTCTCAACGTCTTGTGGATAATAATGGCATTTGTCTAACGGAGGTTACCGAGAATTAAATAAAGCAGTGCATGAACAGGGCCTTCCCCACAGTAGGTGATCAAAAATATTAGGTATTCTAAATTGCCATATCACAGTAACTACATATAATGGCAATGCCTCGCACAAAGGCTGTAATCAATAACAACTCACTTAATCTGACTCCCCATTCAAGAGAAATTCAGCTGAACAAATAGGAGAAAATAGTTTATGTACACAATTATGCGTAGGTTAACAGTACACATGGAGACAGGCATGAAACACAAAAGTGGCAAAGAGCAAAACTCCAGCTGCTGCTTTTTCAGACCAGGGAATTAGGACATGAGTCAGCTGGGCAAAGGTGTGAGTTCTCCCTATTAAAGAGCCATTTAATGACAGTTTTTAGACAAGGACTCCTAGGTGGGGTTGAGGTTGCCCATAAGTCTCATGAAATAATGTGTATAGCTCTATGCACATTTTCTTCATGGGACTCTTTAGCATTACGTACTGAAGAGAAGTGTAGTCTGGATAAACTAAATTAGAATAGCTCCAGAACTTTTCCATCTTACAAAATAAAATTAGAAAAATATCTGAAGCAAGACGAGAAAAAGCTAGAAAAAAATAGGTGTTAATATTTCCTTCACAGCAAACAATACTTTTATCTTCTTGGCTGTTCATCTATTTGTTTACCTTAAAAGAGAAAGTTACTCCTTAAAGAGTTCAGATAACAACTGTTGATATTCCATTTAAAAAGAAAAAAAAAAAAAAAAAGACAGGCACTATATTTAGGAGTTTAGAAGAGTTTGAATTTCCTCCAGTATCTAACAGTTCTTAGAAAATCAGTCAGTGATTTGCTTTTTATCTGTTAGGAAAAAAAGTTTTGTGATGTTTTAGACTCTGGTGATGGTTGCTATGGGTAACTGGCTGTTACAGGTTAAGCGGTCTCTGTAGGCAGGTTACATAGTATTATTTTCTATTTTTTTAAACCTTTTTGTTTCTACGCTATTTCACTGAAACAAATGTGAGACTAAATTCACTGCAGATCTTAACATGAAACTCTTTTCATTATCATCAAGGGCATACCGAGACACAAATTTATAAGAAAAGATAATTTTATCTTTACTATTTGTCCAAGTGCGCTCACAACTCATCACCTACTGGCTTCTAGAAGATAAAGACAAAAAGCATCATCAAGCTAACAAGAGTAATTACCATAATTTGTCTAAATATGTGGCGATGTCATTTTATGAGGGTAGATTAAATACCTTAATTTGCTATATAAAAATGGTTACAGTTTTAAGCAAAATTTCCCACTGTGAAATTTCTATTTCTCTCTCTCTCTCTACCCCCATTCCCACCCTGCCTCATGCTTCTCTCTCTCTCTCTCTCTCTCTCTCTTTCTCTCTCTCTCAAAAATGATATTTGAACAGCAACAAGAAGGTGAGCTCTGAGTAAAATTTTTTGATTAATTGAATCAAAATGTTTTTCCTACTATCTCCTCCCTCACTTTTCCCAGAAATCCTATACCCCTCAGATAAAAATAAGTTAAATTACTCACATTCTGAAAATTCTATTATATTTCCAGTATTTAACAATGAATGTAGCATCATTGGAATTCTCATTTGTGATAAAATATTTTAGTAGCTATAAGAATTTCAGAGCCTATGAAAAAGTTCTTTTCCATGTAAAATTATACTAAGAATGATATCACCCATTATGAGATCTCGCCAGGAATTTACAGGCCAGTTCACCTGGAAGGAGAGGTCACACACAGCAGCATTTTACTTTGAAACTATCAGACCAGAAACAGTTGGAGGAGACAGAAATGTACTTTCTTGGCAATCCCTGACCTGAGAATCAGTGAATTCATAGAGATATTGAACAAACCTCCTGCTGCCAAGAGGTCTGCAATTCATTTAAGGAAAAGGGCGCACACCACCCAAGATGAATGCCAAGTGAGCATTCCAGCTAGTGGATATTATTGGGGACTCCAGAAAAGAGAGCTCTGTGGATTAGAGAAGTTAGGAAACACTTCCTGGGGAAAAAAAAAAAAAAAAGGTATTTAAATGTACTTTAGCCAAAAATTTGTCTGTCAAAAAAAACTGGGAAGCAGAATGGGAAGAATCTAAAAAAGTGAAGCTGAGGTACTTCTCTCTATTGTTACGTAAATAAGACTGAAACAATATACCTTATGGGAGATGGGTAAAGGGTTAAATAGAAGAAAATTTTTTCTATTTTTGTTTTTCTACTCTAGCCAACTATTAGAAAAGCTAAAAATAGATAATGCTTCTGCAAGTTAGAGAGTAGAGGAGGAGGAGTCACACTGATGCCCATTTTGGGTGGTGAGTGGGCATATCTGGCCTGTGTCATATATCTTTAGGCCATTTGACTTATTTTATCAAGTAGATTTTTCTTCTATGGTTTGAAACAACAACAACAACAAAAAAATCTAATGATTTTTTTGCTCCACTGTGGGAAGGTAATCTCAGCAGCCTTTTCCAATAAGGAATAACTTCCATGGAACCTAAACCGCTGGAATCCAATGACAAATCAGCAAGCAGCTCATCTGAGAGCTCTGGATATCTGGCCGGCAAGGCAGCTTTTAGTATAAATTCTGCCATTGACCTTCAAAGTCTGTGTTTCTCACCTATAAAATCAAGAACTGAGAGATGACAGCTAAAATCAACTTCCTTCTAACCCTATTCCCTTTCTAATGCTACAATCGGATTATCTTGTTACAAATATGTATAAATCAAAAATAAATAAGATCTGAGTGAAGGCCTAAAATGTGTTCCTGTAAATAAAGCATGTAATTTTTTGCACAAGACTTCATGATATCTATTTTGGAGCTCAGAATCCTTTAAAAAAAATAGTGGTAGAGGTCCAGTTATTTAATTAGCTATAATATCTAGGGATTCTAACTATTGCATAATATTTTGGTTTAAAATGTTCAAAAATAATTTTTTTACATGTCCTGATAATGTATCTATATTTTCCAAATAAAAAGAGAAAGAATGGGATGTGTGCCATTATGGGCTGAATTGTGTCCACCCAAAATTTATATGTTGAAGTCCTAACCGCAAGCATCTCAGAATGTAACTATATTGGGAAATAAGGTCTTTTCAAAGGTAATTAAGTTAAAATGAGGCCATTAACGTGGGCCTTGATCCAATATGACTGGTATCCTTACAAGAGGAGGAAATTTGGACACAAAGAGACTCCAGGCATGCACACACAGAGATGAGGGACCATGTGCGGAAACAGCAAGAAGGTGGTCATCTACAAGCCAAGGAGAGACACCTCAGAAGAAACCAAACCTACCATCCCTTGATCTTGGACTTCCAGCCTCCAGAACTGTGAGAAAATAAATTTCTGTGGTTTAAGCCACCCAGTCTATGGTGTTTCGTTACAGCAGCTCTGGTAAACTAACACACGCGCTTCCCTCACTTTCCATTTACTTAAAATAGTTAAGATTTGGCTGCTATTTATAGAATACTTTTGTGATTGCTGACTGGGAAAGCAGTGCCAGAGTTTCTCTTTATTTCTCTGTGATTAAGATAGAACATGTATTTATAGTTTTTCAATCCTTTCTTCAGATTCAATTATCTGAGAAGCACCCTCTCTAAGTGCCCATTAAATTACGAGTAAATACATATGCGTGCAGCTTTGGAACGGTGGTACGAAAAGCCTGGATTTTTGTGTTCAGATGTCACTTCTATTCTTATTAACAATTAGTGAAAGTAGATGTGTATTAAAGATGTTTTTTCTATTGTTTAAAGAAAATCTGTGCTCACATAATATCAATAGTAAAACATCTGTCCAAGTCAATGAAGGAAATAGTCAATGTGGATATACAGAAAAGTGTGGTACACAGAAAACATGGTTGAGTGTATCTCAACTAATTATTTTTCATAGGTCAATATGAGTGCCATAATGTTCTCTACTTCTAATCTGTTTAAATTTTAAGAAGGCATGTACATGACCTATAATATAGGCGATAACTCAAAAGTATATTATCATAGTATCTGATGTAATGAATCCAATTCCTGGTTTAGTATTGCCAAAGAAATTTCCCAACCAATTCTCTTCTGTTTTCGAACATCCCTTCAAGCATACTTTAAGATTTATATGAAAAAAAAAAAAAGAAAAAACAAACAAACAAAAAGATTTATATGGATCACAGATATACTAATAGCGAGACTGCCAATTTGTTTCCAGCACTTTTCTTAAAAAATCATAAAATGCTATGCTGTCATAAATATGAATGAGACAATTAGGCCTAGAAAAGCTGTTAAAACATGATGCCATCTTGCTTCTTACAGATGAATTCTTACAGATGAATATTGGATGAAAATAGGTGACAGCACATCTTCTCAGTAGCTTTTTAAATTTAATAATTATTTCATGCTCTCTCTATGTTTAAAATGGACTCTAAGTATAGCATTAAATGACTGGATTTGTTATAAGAGAAAAACAGATATGTGGCTTCCTGTATGCAATTTGTAGCTGAAAGCCCTGCCCACAAAATCTGTACTGCTAGGAAAACCATTAAAGTGGTAATCAATTGTGGAGGGCCATGCCCAAAGGAATAACAAAAAGCAAAATGAAACCTTGCCAGTTACTGAAAACACTGCCAATATGGAATTTAAAATATGACTAGTGGTATGACAAACTTTCCATATTAGTTACCACTTAAAGCTGTAATGCCAAGTATTTTTAAAGAAAAGAAATGGTTATTGGCTTTCTCTTTGATCACTGCAATAAAATATTATGTTTGCTATTTAATAGATTTTTCTTCATTTTTTAAAATCACTTTTGGACTGTTTCTACACATTCGAAGGCAAGTGAATCTTTAAGATTGCTAATATGATAATAAAAATCAGACATTTAATGTCATCATTTCCGGATAATTCCTGATAAAAGCTTTCAGAGACAGCACTGTCATAGTGACTAACGTCTATCACACAGAGCTTTATTTAGCCTGTGGGCAGCAATGACTGTGGGGAAACAGAAGGATCCCATCTATACATGGTTTTAAAAGATAAGTAAAGAAGAAAATCTTACATAATGAATTTTTTGAAAGAAGGAGGCTGTATTTTAGCACAGGTTGGGACTATTTTATATATAATAATCCTACTTTGACTTAAGTTTAAGTACTATAATGCGTGTTTCTTTGATGTCGGTTATTTTTGTGGTCATATCTTGTATCAATAGTATGTATTCAAAGCCAATTGCAATATGATGATGATGACCAATTTTGTGCTCCTCCACCCTGATAGTACACAGTCAGTGATTATTACATACTTCGCCTTTATTAAAAGGCTATTACATTCCAGGTACTTGTCAATGCTATCCATTGCTGATATAAAATAGGCCCCCGATCACTCAGAGTATTAAGTACAGTGTGTTCTTTTATTCCTCAATTTTTATGAAAGATTTATTTCTTGGACTCTTAAAGTCCAATATTTTAAGTTGAATATTTTAGCGATTTCCCTTCCTCTTTGTTACTTCCCTTATAGTAATTTTTCTATTACAACAAGTTTTAAAACTACTGCAAACTTGAAAACCAAGCAATACCAGCTTTAACAGTCTAAAAAATATATGTGTCAGAGGCAACTTTTAATTCCAGATGCATAGGGATAAAGCTTAACCATTATTAAAGAGGGGGTAACTGAATGACAGGCTTTTTCTAAAATGCATTCCAATTTCTTTCATGACATAAATATGATATTTTAATCACAATTATATTAGATTTGTTTGTTTTTTTGGCATCTCAAATAATTTAGATTATCGTTAACTAAACGTTCACTTCATTTTTATGTTTCTGAATATATATACATAGTCAATATAATAAGGAAAAAAGCAAAGTAAAGATATATAACAATTAAGGCATTTTTGCTTTTTTTCAAATTGATTTAACTTATTAACAGTTATCAAGTCCTTATAGCAGATAATGCATGACAAAAATTTAATTTTGAATGGGAACCACTTAGCCACTTAAAACTTTATAAGCAATGAAGCCTAAAATAATTGTTCACAGTGTTATTTAAATGAATTAAAAAATAAAATGGAGTGATTTTTGGTATATAATTTATATACAGAATCAAAGGAATGATAAGTAGAATTATACAAGCAACTCAACCGCCAGTACATTTCTAACTGGTTTAACTAAACTTTCTTCCCTCCTTCCTTAATCTTCATAACAGAATGAGGAAGATAAGATTTTGCTCTCTTTTTATAGCTGTGGTTACTCAAAGAAGATAAGCAAGTTGCCCTTGTATGAAGTGGTATAGTTAGTGAATGGTAGCCTCTAAGACAGGCAGTCTGGTTGGCAATTACACACCCTTAACGACGCTGCTCATAATGACATTATTCAATTTTTGTGGTAAGAACATTAGAAAAAGTCTGTGTTTTTGACATGCTAAAAAGGTCCTATCAATAAATAGTGGTACTGTAAGAAATTAGGGAGCCAGTTACATAGGTGACAAAATATCTATTAACTACTGTTCTGTGTCTGCTGATAAATGATCTTTCAAAATGTATTAATAATAAAGGGAAAGAAATTACATGTCATATGGTCACAGAGCTAAATATATCATACTTTTAAAAAATGATACAATTGAGCTAATGAATGTTTTAATGTTAAGAACTGGACAACCTTTTCAGATAAGACATTTACAGAATAACTGAAAGAACAATAACAACAAAACTAAAGACACAATTGCAATATACCGGACAATGATTTTCATACCTAATTCACAAATATGGACAAAGGAAGTTGTAGCTTTATAATTGGCAAATTACCCAATGTCTGCACTAAACAGTAATTAACTTTAATTATAGTTTCTCAAACAATATTATTTTGCTGTTTGAATTGGGGAGTTAGCCATACATCAGCAAATTTACAAATCTTGATTTTGCTTTACAATATTTTCTGATATATTTTCTGCTATATTTTCACGGAAATAAAATGTGAACATTAACATTGCAACTTTTTATATTTATGGCTTATCAAGAAAATGAAATGAACATGCTATCTTATTGTGTAAGCAAATAATCTAGATCAAACAGGACATAGAAAAAGGCAAATATTTGCCTATTAGTGGAATATATTTGAGGCAGGTGTTTGAAATGTGTAGATGCTCAAAAGTAATTGGGTACTTCTATTTATTTGTGACTACAACAAAACATTTAATGATTACAATATTTCATTTTAATGATGTCTCTACAAAATAAAAACATTCATGTCTTAAACTCAGTAATTATTTTCCTATAACTTATTCTACAAAAATAATCATAAAAATGATCAATGAGCTATATTTGAGATTACCTTTTGTAGCATGGTTTCTAATATCATTGAACTGGAATCAATCCACATGCCCATTAGTTGAGGAATAATTATATTGTGTAGAAAAACAGAATAAAATCCTGTGTCATTATTTAAAATATTAAGGTAGCTCTAGAACTAATATGAAAAGATATTTGTAATATATTTTTGAAGAAAACTAGTTTCAGAATAATACAGGCAGCATAATCAAAATTTTAAAAATGTACACTTTTTATAAAGTTTTTATATATTGCAAATGACTGCATAAACAAGAATCTGGAATTATATGCCTTAAACAATTAACAGTCGTTATCTAGTGATTAATACTGAAGAAATGATATATGAAGACTGATTTTTTGCTTATTAGAACATTTGTTTATAGAGTTTTTAAAAATAAGATAGCTGCATGTTTCTTGTAATATTATTTAAAAAATAAATATAACAAAATTAAGTCCCTGTGAAGATTACAGGATGAGTTTTAAAAATAATTTTTAAAAAGATCAATAAAACTATGGAAATCACATAGTTCACAATATGATTTAAGTGAAAACAATGAAAATTATAAGAAGCAAAGTCAAATTTCACAGAAAAATTCACTTATGGAAAATATTAGCTTCATGTCCTGTAATTTTTTTAACTTAAAAATTTTACCTCAAGCTTTACCTCATGTTCTTATCTAGGCAGGGTTGGAAATGCTAAGCCCACCAATCCTCCCAGTTACAGGATTACAATCAAATACACCATGACTCTTCCACTATTTAAACAGCCATGACATCCCAAAAGATGCAGAAGAAAGGGCATTCAATGAAACCCAACAACTGATACATAGTGAAAACTCAGCAAACTAATAATGAAAGAATACTTTAACTTTAATAAAGAATATTGACAAAAGCAGTAGAGTTTTTTTGTTTTGTCTTGTTTTTTTAGTGAAAATTTAAAAGCATTCTCTTTAAAACAATGAAGAATACCTGCTATCACCTTTCCTACTCAATATTGCATGTTAGGTCCTAGTCCATGCAATGGCCATTAAAAGCTATTGCTGTTCAGGAAGAAACAAAAATTCTTATTAGCCATGAATCTGACTGTCTATATTGGAAACCTGAAAGAATATAGAAACACATTTTTAGAATTAATAAAGGAGTTTAGGAATGTTGCAGCATTTAAAGCTGGTTTACAAAAGTCATTGCCTTTCTACATAATAGCAACAAACTTTAAGAAATAAAAGTTAAAGTACTACTTAAAATAACAACTAAAGTATTAAATGTTTAGAGATATATCTAACAAAACATGTGCAAGATCTAAATTAATAGAAAACATACCATGTTCATGACTAAGACAATATTGTAAGGACATCAATTTCCTCCCAATACACCTGTAGATTCATTACAGTTTTAATCAACATCCAAGAAGGGTGTGTGTGTGTGTGTGTGTGTGTGTGTGTGTGTGTGTGTGTGTAAATTTATGCTGAGCTGCTTTCTTGTATGGCAAAGAATTTCCAAATTAAAAATAAAACTTGGTATTGAAATATGTTCAGTTTTTATTCTAAAATGAAGAATAATAGTCCATTTTAAAATTGTCTAACTCTATTTCAAGATATAGATACTATGTAATATATACTATATATAACATATTATACATCTACTCATAATCATTAATCTGCTTGTATATTATGTATAATATATAATATTATAAACATATAATACACACAGAATATATGTGTATTCTGACTCTAAACTTCTTAAAATTAAAATAGTTTCTTAAGGTTTTCACATTATTACATTTAATGATATAATTTTCATTCATTAAGATATTAATTTGTACTTTTATATATCATAATTAGTTTAATAACAGAGAATGAAGAGAATACTAAATTAAATAGGGAACAACTGAAAATATTCTTTAAATTGCACACTTTGTCTGATAATAAATTACTTCTGCATGGATAAAAGGTATGTGTTCATAATACAGTTTCTATAAAATTAAGAATAAATGAAATATTCTTTAAGACTATTGTTATCTAGAACAATCTAAATGAGAAGAACTGCTTTCTAAAAAACTAGCTTTATTTTGGATTTGTTTAATGATAAAATATAACTTGTAAAAGATTAAAATTACAAAAAAAATAACCATTTTAAACTATTTTATCTTCATTTTATCACTAAAATTTAAGTCTTACCCATTAAATTACCAATAATATAATAAATGTTGACAAATTTCATTCATTTCACCCTTTCTTATTTTTAAAAATAGCAACTATAAATAAACCTAGATTTATAAATTACACTCTTCCAGTATGATGTCATAGAGAAGATATTCAAATATGGTTCTTTCTTTTAAAAACTCAGTTAACTGGTAGACTAGGAAGACCAATTTTGTCAAGTTTAAACAAATTAACAATTATGAAAAAGTAAGTATCTGTGGGAGAAAGTTCTGGACATAGAGTAGAAGTTTTCGACCTTTAAGGAAAGTTAGATCCCTTTATAAAGCTAGTAAAAATTATGGACCTGAAGTAATTCCTATAAATATTTATGTTGCCCATAAACATAAATGTTTACAAACAAATCTTCGAGAGTTTACACTTGAAACCTATTTCCAGATTTAAAATCTTTGACATACAAGTAACAAACTCTTGTCATAGTCACAAGAGTAGTGATTAGTCTTCTGATAGTTAGATAACACTATATTACTTCTGGTGTCTTAATTTATTTTTCTCGGTCTCCTGCTTCTTCCCTAAATAGTGTTCCTATTTTGAAGTATGAGATCAAACCCTAACTCCTCCAGGAAATCAATCATCTTTGATTGATCCAATCTTTTATGGCAATTGTTATCTGTACCATTCATATACTTTGAGTCTATAAAAGATACTATTCTAATTTTTCTGCCTCAGTGGGTTGTAAGCCTCTTGCAGGTAGGTTGTGTCCATTTCCAGTGCACAGAGAAAAGGATAGCACAGTCATAACTGGAGTCAATACATATTTAAATCATTTAATTATCTAATTTTGAAAAATAATTACATTTTTAATTTAATCTCAACTATTGATGTAATCTAAAATAAATATCTGTTTCTGGAGATTTAAGTGTGCATAACACACTTAAGTTAAGTGTGTATAACACTCTATTGATCTGTATCAGATCATGTTATTTTGTGTGTTCTTATACTTCTTTTGGTTTGTGTATATTTACTCAATCTAACCACATTGATAAACCCTGAAAGCAGACAGTGCATGTTTCAAACCCAGTGTGTACCAGTTAAAAGCCATTTCTCTTGATTATATCACCTTCATCTTATTTTGTTTCCAAAAGCTAAATGAAGACAAAAAGGGTAGTTAGCTATATGCACTGAGCATGTTCCAGAAAAACAAAGAGAAATAAATATTGAGAGATGCACATTTTTATTTTAGGTTACCTTCAATTGGCAGCTATCCCTAATGATTATTTTCAAATAGTTAATTATTTAGAAAGACAAATAATGTTCAATGAAAAAAAATCCATTATTTGATGTAATGTAATTTCAATTTAAAATTCCTTAGGAAAATAAAAGAGAAAAACTTTTGTTATATCAATAGTCACCACTCAATCAGTATGTTTTTACCCTGTGGTAGAAATGTTTGTTCTCAAGTATAATCCAGGACATTGCTGATAATCTACAATGTTATGGGCCCTCCAAATTCAAGTGCAGAAAAACAAAAAAAAACGGTTACTGTGATAAAAAGTTCGGTAATACATTTTTAAATTTAGCTGTTTGGAATAAGGTTTAATCTTGTCAAGTACAGCAGGTAGGGAAACATAATTTAGTAATGGCACCCCACATACTTTTTCCCCTTATGGCTAAGTCAGTAGCAATTGGCCTTTGTCATTCATGTGATACTGACTCATCTCTGATAACAGGGAATCCTCTATTAACCCAAACTGCAGTTTCTAAGTGTCTCTCTCTCAGTATTTTACTTTGCAGATCAAAAGAAACTCTATATTCTCCTTTCTATCCTAGAAGATGATGTATTTCCTTCACTTATTTATTCATGTTATATATAACTATCCATCCATCTACCTATATCCTAGTTTGCTATGAAGATATAAATCTATCATTTTAGTAAAATCAATGATAAATGTTCCTGAAAAATAGAGATATATTTGTAACATACATGTTTTAAAACAAACTATGGTTCTCTTGCATTTTTTATGCTGAGAGCACACCATAATATTCATTCACAAGAGCTGCCAAATGGGATAAAGAAGAGTAAAAGGAAACCTAAAATACTAGATCACGTTTGCCTGCAGACAATGATCAGAGGTTTAAGGTTACCTAAGCGTTTCCTGTTATTGATAAGCTTTTCAAATCTAATCATCTCTCAATTATTTAGGAACTGATTACCCAATCTGTGAATCATCCCTTGGGCCTCTTTTTCTCTCCTGATTTTTCCACTTTGGCTATCTCTCCTTAAACAATGGCCATTTTAATACTAAATTAGCTACATGAAAATAGACAAAAAACCAAATTAGTAAAACTTGGTTCAAATAAGCAGTACTGTGCAGTAATTTCAGTTGTGGCCATTATTCCATTTCCACATGACACTCCAAATAATCTCACCCCACACTCCACCCCCAATAATTATCTTCACATAGAATGTGTAAAACTTCATTAATATTAAGGTATTTTCATGTCTCTTTTGGTCTTTTTATTCATAATAATTAACACAGAAAATATTCGTGACCTTTGTTGGAAGCGGTTCTTATCCATATTCTAAAATAGAATCAAAATTATCTTTTAAACTATAAGTTAACCCTTCATATGCAAAACAAGCTTTAAGCTAGAATAAGTTACACCATGTGGGATTTCTGTACTGAAAGTAAATTGGTATATCTAATTTGGAAAACAGTATGGAGATTACTCGAAAACTTAAAAATAGAACTATCAATACAATCCAGCAATTCCACTTCTGGGTGTATATCCAAAGGAAACAAAATTACTTTGTTGAAGAGATATATGCACCCCTATGTTCATTACAGTATTACTTACAATAGTCAAGACCTAAAATATATACACATACACGTACACACAAAATTAAATATATAAATAGCATTAAATCTAAAGAACAAAATAACAATAACAAAAGTGGTAATAAACTCAGATACAGAGAATATTTAGTGGGCTACTAGATGGGAGGGTGGATGGGGGTACGGGAAAAAAAAAGCAAAGGGATTAAGAGGTACAAATGGATAGCCGCAGAATAGACACGAATATGTAGAGTGTAGCATAGGGAAAATGCTTAATAATGTTGTAATAAATATGCAAGGGGAAGAGGAGGACTAGATTTAGTGGGGTGATCACTCTGCGAATTATGTGGATCTCTGATTACTAGGTTGTACAACTGAAACTGGTATATTATTGTATGCCGACTATAATTGAAAAAAACTCATTGAATTATACAATGTAAATACAAACAACTAATTGTCTATTATATTTCAATAAAGCTGGGGAAAATATATTCAGCTTTCAAAAAAAGAAGGAAATCCTGCCATTTTCGACAATGTGGATGAATTTTGAGGGCATTATGCTAAGTAAAATAAGTCGACCGAGAAAAACAAATACTGTATAATCTCATTTAAATGTGAAATTAAAAAAACTCATAGAAAAAAGAGATCAGATCAGTGGTGGGGATTATGGGGTGGGAGAATTAGATAAATTTGTACCACAGAAGGTACAAATTTCAGTTATCAGATACATAAGTACTGGGGATGTGATGTATAGCATGGTGACTATAGTTGACACTGCTGTATGGTATACTGGAAAGCTGTTAAGAGAGTAAATCCTGAAAGATCTCATCACAAGGAAATAAATTTGTTTTTTTTTTTTTTGTAATTATAGGAGATCAAGGTTAACTAAATTTAGCTGGTGATCATTTTGTAAAGAAAGTCTGATTGCAGACACAGTGTAAGTTCATAGACATGCTAACGCTTGTAGAAAATGCAGCATTTAATTGCAAGACTCCAAAATAGAGAAGTCATTTGAAAGCATTCTAGCCTCTTCTCACAATTCTCAGCCAAAGCCCCTTGATATAAGTTCTAATGTACTTAAGGAAAGAAACTGTATTAATATTTGTCTAAGTATAATCTAATTAAAAAGTATTTTTTTTCCTCAAAACCATCAAACTCATTTTAAAGCCAAATATAAGTGGCTTGGGGCTGTCTGTTATTTCTTATCGTCTACGTCCTGGTTCTCCTCTGATTACGTGAATGACTGAGGATGAATATGATGCACTGGTCTCATTCCTCTCCTCAAAAAATTCTGACTGCAAATGATCCTCTTATGGTGATGACTTGTAAAATTGATTGAAATACAATAGCTATTCTATTCAAAACACTGAGATTATTTTTCAAAAAAATGATTTGGGAAAACAGACAAACTAAAAGATTATAAAAACACTTGTAAAGTATTATTCCAAATAACTGTACATATCTATGAAGTATACAAATGATAATGCCTAAAAAATATATTTGATATAATGATATATTTTTTAAAAAGATGAGACTTTCTTTCCAAAGACTTACATAGCTAACATGGAAGACTGATGTTTTATATATAAATAATACGATTAAACAGGAAAGAATAATCTGTAAGAATAAGTCTTTTCAGATAATTCCTTACAAAGCAATGACCAGAGCTATAGAGTACAAAATGTGATATAGTATGTGGAACATTCATAACTATAAAATTGTGTTTATTTGTATACAGAAATGTTTAGTATATTATTATATTGAATGAAAAAAACAGGAAACCATGTTAGATAACCGATACAAAGTTAGAGAGCAGTTTGGGTTATTCTAAATGTTTAGACTATACTCAAGTGAGTAAAAAATTAAAACAAGAGTAATAATGATAATAAACACTGATACCGCTAATTAATTTGGCTCCCATGTGCTAGGTTCTATGCCTGAATAGTTTACCTAGTTTATTCCTCACATTAATCTTATGAGTTAATCCTATGAGTAAAATTTTATTATTTTCATTTTGCAGATGAGACTCTTCTCAGATGTTTAAAGAACACTTTAAAAGTCGTATATTCAATAATGTTGGAACTATGCCACAAAATTCAAGTCTTTTACATTAATAAAATAATCTTTACTGTACATTACACTAAAAATCCATAAAATGAAGAGAGAGAAGTTAATGAAAAGACATTCTTTGGCTCCCTCAGTAAGTTAAAAAGAAACTTGTTTGCTTCAAATATATCAGCTAGTTCCATTTTTCCTTCAGCTTTTAACCAAAATAGAGTAACTGTATCATCATAAACTGTATTTCAAATATATAATCAAAAATCTAGAATGTCACTGACTCTAATCAGTCATCAACCATGCCCTACATACCACAACGATTACTCTAATCTTGAAGATGCCTATGATGAAGACACCACTGTGAAAAGCTGGTATTATATATAATGGCAAGACTTTTAATAGGAGCTAAATGTGGAAGCAGTGATAAAAAAAAATACTTGTCAAACTCTAAAGAAAATTTTGGAAAACAGAAAAATGTATCTTCACACTTAGTAAGGGGTGTCATATTAGGTAAAAGAACATAAACTACGAAGTCGGATCAAACCAGCTTCTAATTGCTTGTACGTATTTTATAAAAATGTGTGACTTACAAGTTAAATAACCAGTGTTTACGTCTACATTAGTTAGGGTGATGCTAACGGTTTTAACCACTAAATTAAAAATCCCAGGTTTTTAACAATACAAAAGTAATCATGCTCATTTCAAGTCCAAAGGGTGTTGTTCCTTGGGAACAAGTGTCTCTGCTCCAAGTTAGAAATCCCATGACTCAGGCTCTTTCCATCTTAGGGTTCCACGGTCTTCAACAAACATTGACCATGGCTCACGCCAGAGAAAAGGAAGAAGAATGGAGGAGAAAGTGTGGGAAGGTTGTATGGGCCAGGCATAAAAATGAAGCATATTATTTTTATTTACATTCCACTGGTTAGAACTCAGTCCTTATACTTCATTTCCCAATCTTAAGGCAGAATGGACTAAACGGTATTGTGAGCCCTGGAAGAAGCTCGAATAAACTCTGTCGTAGCTTTAATTTCTTCATTTGTAAAATTGGAAAGAAAATCTACTTCGTAGTGATTTCGTGAAGGTTGAGAAAATGCATAGAACAAACTTGGAATTGTTTCCGCATTTTAAATATTCACTAAGGAATAACTGGTGTTAGTTGTTGTATTAGTTCTCATCCATACCATCTTAGAAGCAAACATGGTAAATTTCTAGGAAGAGAAACTGAATTCAAAAAAGGACTATCTGAGAAGACTATAATTGTCCTCCCCTCATACCAGCCTGCTCCGAGTCTGCTAATTTATTCACTACAAAATATATTACGGACCTACTATCCACCAGAAACTGTTTGTCACAGGTGATACAACAAAGAGAAGGTGCATTCTCCAGGAGCTCGCTCTACTAGAGAAGACAGAAACACAGAGATAATGATAAAATAACTTAAGAAAGATGAAAAAGAAAGCAGGTAACAAACAGCAGATTTCTTAGCACGTTATAAGCAGTCAATAATTATAACAATAGTGACATAAGTGCAGATAGACATGGTTGCACCAAAAGTTTATTAAACCAACCTATAAGATGAAATCTAGGAAGGAAAAAGAGGGTGTGTGTGTGTGTGTGTGTGTGTGTGTGTGTGTGTGTTGTGGTGAAGGATAGGGATATGTGCTGAAGGAAGAGACAGGGAGGCATTCTTCCTGCTAAAAGCATGGAATGAGCAGACGCATAAAGGCACTAAGAAACAGAAAGCATATAGCTGAACCACAAGCATTCAGTCATTGTGAAAACATGGAGATTTAGAACACTTTGTATTATATTTTAAGGAACTGTATATCAGTAAATAATGGGACTCATGAGAGGATTTAAGTAGAGAAGTAACATGGCAAGATTTTTCCTTGAGCAGTGAGAAGAATGGATTTCGGGGTGGGGGGGGGCGGTTGGAGGCCATGAAAACAAGACCAGTTAGAAAACAGATGCAATTCACCCACTGAAAGGCAATGAATTTCTGAGCTAGAAAAAGTCTAGAAGGAAAAGAAAAGAAAGAACATTCATTATATTTAGAAAATAAAATCAATAGGACTTAGTCATTGATTGGATGGGTGAACTGATGAAGACTCTAACTTAAATGGCTGGGTAGGTGTTGTTGCTGTTAAGATATATAAAAGCAGAAGGATTTATTTATTTATCTATAGAAAAAGTAAGATTTATTGAAAGTATATTTTAGGAGACAGGCCGCTCTAAGGAAGGCTGCAGCCTTGGAATTCAGGAGATGAAGAGATAAGATACTACACCCCAAAGGGAGGGGTTAGAGGATCCATTTATAGGGCATGCGGAGACTGCACATTTAACATATTGAACTTGAAGTACCACTCAGATTTTCAAGTAGAAAGATTCATCAAAGAGTTGGACATATAAGTCTGAAACTCTGAAAAGTGATTTAGAGTGTCATTTTGGGAGTCATAATTTAGGTAGCTGTGAAATCTTATTCCTTGCTGATATTTCCTTTAAAAATTATTTTAACATTTCATTGGTAGAAAAAGTGGGGAATGTATAATCAATAAAAGTCTTTAAGTGACAAAAGTAATGAGAAAAAGTGGCAATTGAGCATCTTGAGAAGTGTTTTCATGCATTACCTGCCCCATTTTCTGTCTGCAAAGAGGGCCTAAAGCAGTGACACTTTGGTAACAATGAGTACACCTGGTGCTCAAATCTTAATTTCTAAACACCATTACAATAAGAACAGCTAGGGCTCCCTGGAGAAATTGCAAATTCAAGGGCTACAGAAAGGAAAATACAAGATGAATCTGGAGCATCATGAAGTGCCAGAAAATAATGCTGGAAAAAATAAAGTTACGTACATGTCAAAAAGGACACAGGAGTCAACCCAAAAGAGTTGACTATAGCTGGAACAATAAGAGCAACAAAATAAAAAAAAAAAAAAAAACTGTAGTATTGGATTAAAACCCAAAGATTAAAAAAATATTCATGATGAAAACAAATGGTTAAATAAATAAATAGAGGAGAAGGGGATATTTTTCCTTACAGAAGAATTTCAAATAATAAATGTAGAAGAATATGAGAGCAATAAAAAATCATCATTAGAATATCACAGTAATACTCACTACCACCAAGCACTGCTGAAGACTAAAAGGAGTGAACCAGACTCAAAGGGTAAACAGAATAGTCACAGAGCCTAAAAACATCTCCTCGAAAATACTTATTGATTAATGTGGTGACTTTAACTCACGTCCACAGATTTTGTGATACACCTCCCTCGAGGTGGTAGAGATTAATTTTGCTGCTCTTGAATGTGGGCTGTACTTAGTGATTTGCTTCTAATGATTAGAGTACACAAAGGGAAAAATACTAACTTTGCAGTGGAGAAATCTGCCAAACACCACCTTAATCAACTGATCAAGGTAAACGTCACCAATGACAAGTCATGTTGACGTCATGAATCCATTAAGATGTGGTGAAAAGAACACATCACTTTGGTAATAGCCTTCCTTTTAAAAAAAAAAAAAAAAGCCATAATTCTAGCCTAATCAGGAGAAAAACTTCAGAAAAAAATTCTACAAAATACCTGACCAGTACTTGTCAAAGAGTCATGGTCATAAACATGGTCATAAACATGGTCAAAAAACAGGAAAAGACTACAGAACGTCACATATCTCTAAGGAGACATGATGACGAAATGTGAGGTGGTTCCCTGGAATGCTAGAATATGAAAAAAACATAAGTGGAAAAATGGTGAAATCTAAACAAAGTCTGTAGTTTATAGTATCATATCAATGTACAATATACTAAAACTAATTTCTTACTTTTGAAAAGTGTATCATAGTTATGTAAAATGTTAACAGGGGAATCTGGGTGAAAGGTATATAGGAAAGTTATATAAATCAAAAATTGTTTCAAAATAAAAAGTTAAAAAAAATACCACACTGGTGTCAGAAGACAACTATATAAAGAGCATCCAGGGACTAAATTATGTAAGAAGATCAAACCAAATTTGCCTGCATGATTGTTAAACCAAGGCCAGTTCTGTGCTATGTAAAATCACAATTTTGCAGTCAAAAGAGGTGATGATCAGAAAATCAAATCCACACAACAGATGACCAAGCAAATTTTAGCAAATTTCTCCAGAAGCCCATTAATTTCACTCAAACATTCCTTCCATAGTACTGTTCTCTCACAGGGATCCCTGTAGTTTCTCTACCTGACACATCTACAGCACTTATGAAATGAAGCAAATGAAGGTAGTGCAATAAAAATCCATTCTTTCATTCATTCCACTTATTATTTATTGAACATATATGTTATGTGTCAAGCATTATTCTAGGAGATTTGAACATACTGATGTTATTTAAAGTTGAAAAGACAACAGAGACCACCTAATCCAATCCCTGATTATTCACATGAAGAAACAGAGGTCTCAAAGAGTTTAAAAAACTTAACCAAAGTCACATAGTAAGTTAATGACAAAAGTAGACTACAAATTAGTCTCCTTTTCAGCAACTTTCTTCTCAACCCAAACAGTGATCCTGGGTTGAGGAGAGAAACTGGGAGAGGTATAAAATGTGTTCGCTTCCTTTTTAACTAGGAAAAAATTCTCCAGACTTTAAGGGTGCTTTGAGATCATCATATTTATTTAAAGAGCTCTTACTTCTAGGAACTTGAAACGCACACTGTTTAATCATCAGAAAACCCTTGTTAGATAAATCTCATAATTGTTCTACTTTTTTTTCCCTCCAGAAGTAGAAACTCAGGCTTCAAAAGGCTAAACGTTTTTCTGAGCTCATTTAATGATAGTGACAAAGCTGAAAATAGAAGTCCCCAATTCCTCATGTTTGCCTTATTTCACCTCATGTTATCACACTGAATTAAATTCTATTTTTCTGTAGTACTCTCACTACAAAAAAGGTGTTCTGAATCACTGAAGCTTGGGAGATGAAGATACCAGTGGAGCATTATTATATACTTATGAAACTCACAACATATACATCATCGAACATTTTTCCTTTTTCCTACGATGATCAGGTTTCTTAGTTTCTTCGAATGTGTGTTTCCTCATCTGTAAAATAAATAAATAATACCTACCTTCATAGTTATTGTGTGGGTTATCTAATATAATACATGTGACCTGATACCACAATATCTGTATATGCTAAATTAAGTTTTCCTTCGATTTCCCCATCAATTTTAGCTTCAGAAGTAAAATTTAAAATATAAGATAATTGAGCAGAATTACTTGTAAACCTAGGTCAATATGAATACAATAAAGAGAGAAATTAAATATTTGATAAATGAAGTTTTCTGGAAACATTCTGAATATCACATAAGTGCAGATGTTGGACCCATAAAACATAATGTATCAAACAATCTGAATCTTTGATTTGATTTACACAAGTCAAAATATATAATCTGGGATAATACAAGTGGAATTTTTCTGAACAGGTTAAGCTAATATAAATATTTGAACATTAATAGTTGAATAAACTGAGCAGAAAATATATTTAATGGATAACTCACTAATTAGAACTAATCGTAGAACACCAATAGAGTATATTAAAATCAATTCTGTTTCTTACTTTAAAGTACATGGAATAAAATATCTCAGAAACTTTACATGTGTTAATTTCATATTTTTTCTCAACATTCATCTAAAGACTTCCATATGGTAGGACTTAGAACTTGTTTTTTAGATTAGGTTAATCATCATCCTTTCTACTTTTAAACAATAAATTTATTTGGAAATCTAGTTTTTCATGGATTATTAATTTCAAAACTTCCAATTTTTTAGTCATATTTTTATTTTAAACCACACTTCCTTTGAAAAACATTGTGATGCAATTTTGAAATGATCCGATATTTCTAAAAGAAAAAAGGAAATAAGCAACAAATAAAAATCATGTGAAAGGAATTTTTTTTAAAGTATTTTTCAGTAACTGCTATGGGTCAGCCTGTGATAGGATAATTCAAAATATATTACTCACTATGATTAAAGGTGAAAGATGTTAATCATCTTTTTTATCTTCAGAATTCACCACTAAAATCTAACTGTGTCCATATTTAGGCACCCATATTTTCCTAATTTTAAAAAATGCACCTGTAGCAGAATTTTTTCTCCAAAAAGACAGAGCCAGCTGGAGAGAGAGACAATTAAGCCTGATTGGATGATTCAGCAATAAAAATAGGAAGTTAGCTGGATGAGAAAAGATGAGCTCCAAAGAACTAGATTGTCAGGAGAGGGCTTTTTGAAAGAAAGAATAATAAAGTGAAAGTAAGTCCATTAACACAAACAAGAGATTGAACTTTTCAGCTAATGGCAGATACATTCCTGAAATTGAAAGAGCGGGCAAAAGAACATTTTATTCACAGTTAAATTGCATTTGAGTTTATACAGCTCTCAAAGTCTATTATGCTTTAATAAGTAATCAATATAGCAATAATTATAATACCAAAGCAGGAGTCTAGCACTATCAAAGGTCACCTGAGCCTTTCTTCAGTCAGGTGATAGCAGTGCTCCTTCCTGCTCCTTCCAGGTGTAAATGACTAGTCTTTTTGCCAGGCATATATTCCCTTCCTCTTCTTCATGCTAATTCCTACTTATCATTCAATATTCTACTAACTTCATGATTACACCTATCCAGAAAAGACTTACATTACCCTTCAGACTGGGTCAGTTTCCTTTCATACACTTTTTAAATGATGTTTCTTCCTTCAGAGCACATAGCCCAAGAAGGTATGTATTTAAATGTTTTTAACCTGTATCTCCTATGCTATTACTGTAAGACCCATCAGAGAAGATCTTGTGTCTCTCTCTCCTTGACCACAGCAAACCCTTAGTAGATACTCAGTAAATATTCATTATTAAATGAATAAATCCTGAATGAAGAATAGCTGAGATACAACCTTGCCTGCCACAGAATAGTTCCATTAATTTAAACGAATTCACTTTGCCTCTTTGTATGTCAGTTTCCCCTAAGATCATCTCTATCTCTAAAATTCTAAGCTTTCATAAATAGGTTATATAATGCCCTTTTATTGACATAAACATGAAATCCCCAAGAAACTTTAATCTTAACTACTCATATTATTAACCTGCATTCACTTCCTCCCCACCCTCTGAAGCTGGGTAAAGGTAATTCTTTGTAGGTAGGAGAAACATCTCCTTGTGATTAAAGTAAAGAATCCATTCTATTCTAACTTTAAAGAGTGATGAGACAATTTAAACAAATATAAATCTACCGAATTCTAGAAAATATTTTAGGTGAAGAGGACATTTCTCATAGAGCTTTCATTCTGAGAAAGTGGAGAAAATAAATATATAATATACGAAATTGTGATAAGTGTTACGAGGAAAAACTAAAGCAGAGCAGGATGGATGGAGAACAAGAGGGGAGAAGATCGCTATTTTATACAGGGTCGTCAAAGAAGATCTCACTTATAACCTGATCTTTGAGTAGAAGATCTGAAAGAAGTGAAAGATGAGAGAATATCTAGTGAAAGAACATTCCAGATAGAGAAAAGAACTGCTAAAAAAACCCACGAGACAGGGCATTCATGGCAAAGTTCTAGGTACAGCAGGGAGACAGTGTGGCTAGAAGGAAGTAAGTAAGGATTGTGTAGTAGAATAGGGGTCATCAGCTCCCAGGACGTGGATTGTGGATCGGTACCAGTCTGTGGCCTGTTAGGAACCAGGCCGCACAGTAGGAGGTGAGCAGCGAGTGAGCGAGTGAAGCTTCATCTGTATTTGCAGATGCTCCCCAGCACTAGCATCACTACCTCAGCTCCACCTCAGATCATCGGGCATTTGATTCTCATAGGAGCACTGGTCCCTGGTGCTAAAATGGTTGAGGACGGCTGCATAGAAGACGAACGTACAGAGCTAGTTAAGGAGTCAGATAATGTAGGACCTGAGAAGACTGTTTATGGGGTTGGAAGCCACTGGATGGTCTGGAGTCATGAGGTTCATGATTTAAGTTAGATTTTCAAATGCCCCGACAGCTACATAAAATATAAGCCCAAAGGGCAGAGTAGAAGTAATCACTTAAGAGGTGTTACAATAACCCAGGCTGGAGATGATGATAGCTTAAAACAGAATGGTAAAGGTGGAACGGGTTAGAAATGGTCAAATTCCAGATCTATTTTGAAATACGGCCAATGAATTGGATATAGAGATGGTGGGAAAGAGGAGTCAAGTAAGCAATATGCTAGAGGAAGGAAAATTAACTGCCAGTGAGGATCAATACACCAATCTTGCTTGCAGGTTCCTGCGGCAAGCAGAGGAAGAAAGAAAGTCACACTTGCATGGCTGCAGGAGAAGCAGTGTCCTGAAGGAATAACTAGGTTTCAGTCTGAGAGGAAAAAAAAAAGAGAGAGAGAAAGAAAAGAAAAGCGAATTGAATGTTTAAAGAAGAATTGGAGACAGACACATTTTGTTGCTATACAAACTCTAGCTCCACAGGGCCTAGTGGAAAGCATCAGGGATAGGGTCGGTGAGGGGCGTGAGAAGAAGTCAGAATAGTGGATGTATGGAAATAAAGAGGGATAGGAAACACGTGGTAGTCTGAGGCTTCCTGCATTTACAAAGGCAAACTGGGATGTAGGATGTACTGGCATTAGTCTGGATGACATTTCAGGCAGACTGTGGTCATAAGGCTGTGTGTGAGTCAGCTCTAGAGGAAGTAGACCACCTCTTGCCAGGAACCTGTGGGATTATGAAATGATGAAGATGCACACACTCTCTCCTCTGCCCTTGAGTTCCCGGTCAAAATACTATCTTTGGTTTTCCTCATGGAAATGCTTGACTGAATAGCATGGAGCAATGTGAGGTACTGGGTTATATGTTAGTATTAGAAGAGAATCTGCCTGCCTGTGCAATTAGAGGGTTTACTTTCTCCCACAGCAAGTATAAAAATAACATTCCAGTTCCTGCAGGTTTGCCCTAAGCCTATATTTGACTAACACCTTACACCACTACCCTCTATGAACTTATTCAACGTATATTATAGGGCAGTACATATTTAATTCATGATGCTTCTGTTCTTAATTAGAGATAAGATGGGGAAATATACGAAGCTATAATTAAAAAATTTACCTCTAACATAGTTTGGCTATGAAGGAGAAATTAAAAAAAAAATCCATAACAACAGATTTTTGGAAGCCTAAAAGAGTATGGAAAAACATATATAATAATATGTTCAGAAAATATATCAATACGATGCAAATGAAAATTGAGAAATTACATTGAACTAAGCCTGACTTCAGGGTACTTTGTAAAATGTGTTACTTTGTTAAAAACACCTAAACATGGTAAATAAATATTTTCATACAGTATTAGGTCACTATTTTGATTCATCTGTATAATTAGCTTTCTGGCTTTGTAAATATACAAGGTATATTTATAGCAAAAAGAAAAAATTGGGGATGATATAGGCAAAAATTTTGCATTTCTGATTCATAAAATTCCTTCTATGTGCCACACACTGTATTCAGGCCCTGTCCTGAGCTCTTTATAAATACACTAATTCATTCAATATTCCCATGAGTTATCTATAACCCATATTATATAGATAGCCCAGGAAATGGAGGCTTAGCAAGGTTACAGAGCTCAAAGAAAGTAGAAACAAAATTTTAACCCAATCATGTGTACATTGACCACATCACATCCTGTCACTTATCAATTTTATAATTGTGAAAGACTATCCATGTCAATGGCACATAAACATCCAACAATGCTTCTTTGTTAAAAATAATTACTTGACTATGTAGACCAACAGTTCGAATATTGACATGGAAATCTCTGAAATACCACAATCAGCAGTGTCTCCCAGGAAACATTCTTCAGCAATCACTACTGAGTGTTTACCATGTGCCAGGTACTATTTAAATATGGGTTATTTGATACTAATATAGAAAGGTGAGGTTTTTCTGTTTTGTTTTGTTTTTTACTATAAACCAGCTAACATCCAAGTGGAGACACAGAGAAAAATGAACCAGAAAACTCCTAAGCAAAACCATTCTAAATGACAAGAAGAAAGACTCATCATAATGCGAAGGTAAATATAGAGGAGTAGAACTTTAGCTAAAGGTGTTCAGGAAATATCTCTCTGAGAAGGTAAAATCTGAGCTAAGATCGGGGAGGCAAAGAATACAACCATGCAAAAATTCCTAACAAAGGACCGAGCTTCAAGGAACAGAAATAAATCCGATGAAGCTAATGAATGGTCTGCAGAAGGGGAGAGTGATACAAGCTGATTTTGGAGGGATAAGCAGGGGCCAGATCATGCAGAGTCTGGTGGTCACGCTAAGGCGTTTAGATTTTATTGTAAGTCATTGGAAGGTTTTAATCAGAGGATTCTGAGGAGTTTCTAGATCCAATTTGGAAAAGAAAGACAAAAGAATATCACAGGAAAGATTATATATCTCCATCTGTTTTTGGCAAACTGGTCCATTCATTTGCCTACACTTCTACTCCAAATATATTTCTCAAAATCAAACACTTAAGAGCTGATGCTGAATAAGATGACTATGCCTTTAGGCAGGAAGGAACACAATTCTGTAATTCTGGTAATTCTGATTTCAACTTGTTCTTCCTCTCTAGATGACAGGTTTCTTTTTGGTAACTGACATTGAAATGTAAAACCTGCAAAATCAGCTGTCTATCATTCCACATTACTAGAAAGCTCCATATCTGAATAACAGGAATGTCTTCTCTTACTAAGTTACACATGTGTCATTTCCCAGAATAATCGGGATATGAATGCATGTGATACGTTTGCATTACAAAAAACGGATGTATAAGTTCTCTTTCATCATCTTGACGATTTTCTTTAGAATGAGCCATCAGTGCAAATGCTTCTCTGTGGATTAGCACAGCCATGATGGGTTTTTTCACTGATCTGAGAGTTTTTCATTGACTGTTCCTTGTGGCCTCTTATCTTTCTAGTGGCACACGAAATTGTAGTAATAATAGATAGTAGATATTTTTAAGACACTTAATAAATAAAGAGCTAACATGACTACTTTGTGCCACACATGTGTTTTAAGAAGAAAATTAATTCCTTGTCTATGAAATAAAATCTAAGAACCACTGAATTAGGGCACATGGTTAAGGTAGATACAGCCTATCATGTGTATTTTTAACTACTAATATAAGGTTTAACTTTAGGTAAAATGGGCATAATGGGGAATAAACATACATTGAGTGGCAAGGAAAGTATTAGAGTTTACTGATTACTATTATTCATAAATTTGTGTACTAGAGTAATGTCATGAAATAATCCCAAATATGGTATTTTAAGAAATAATTATCTCTCCATGGTTTCATAAACTATTAACAATCAAAGTATTAGCAATATTCTCATCTTATTTGTGAAATTTTAGATACCATTATTTAAATATATCACATTTTATTTATGGAGCTTATACAAGTATAGAGGCAAAATGAAGAATATATGGACTGCCACACCAGTATAGAGAACTGGCAAACTAGCAGCTTCTTGGACACTTCAATCTATAAGAAGCACTAGAACACTGTTGGCATGAATATGCAATAAAATGTCAGTCAACTTGTTTTCAAACTTGGTTCTTTACTCGTCTTGGTGAAATAAATGTTGGTCCTACGATGCAAAAAAATACCCCAAAATTAGTGTCTCCCTAATGGCATTGAGTATTTTCCATGGCACATATGTCCTCATAGACCATTACAAGCCTGATGCATTGGGAAGGGAAGAATGAGTATCAGGGCAAGCCTGGAAAACCTATTTGAGTTCACCCAATTCAAACCCTTCTTTACAGAGGTGAAGGAACCAAGACCAGAGGAAGGAGGCTAACACTATTTTAAAATCTAAAGATAGTTTCACTTATTTGATCATAAAAATGAATAAAGATTTAAAAGCTAGAGTTATTAAAAGGAAAATACAGTCACCAAATAAACATAATCATGATGGAACCATTGTCACTAGAATATGTTTTACAATTTCTCAAGGCTACTTAATGCTCATAATTTTTATATTATCTAATACCTTTTATTCTCGTTATGCTGTAAAACTATATTATAGCAAAGAAAAGCTTTGCATGTTGTGGTATATGTATAATACAGAAGCTTAAAAATTAAGCATTTGATGCATGGTAAAATATTTGAAGGAAGACTGGTCAGCAGCTTCCTTGGAAATGCATAGAAGAAAAAATTTGATAGGTGACTGGAAAGACAGCAAATTGAGTAAAAAGTTAATCTACCGAGTGAATATATATATGTTTCAACATTTCTTTTTCCTCTTTTTTTAATTTTTAAGTTTATTGGGGTAACATTGGTTAATAAAATTATATAATTTTCAGGTGTACATTATCATTTGACATCTGTATATTCTATTGTGTGTTCACCACCCAAAGTCCAGTTTCCTTCAGCTATCATAATTTTGATCCCCTTTACCCACTTCACCTTCCCCCTAAACCCTATATTTGACCCCCTTTACCCATCTACCTCCCCCCTCCCCCATCCCACTAGTAACCACTAGTCTATAGTCCTCTGGTAACCACTAGCCTATATAGTCCATGTCCATGAGTTTCTGTTTGTTTGTCCTGCTCATTTGTTGCTTTTAGGTTTATATCCCACATATAAGTGATATCATGTGATTTTTAACTTTTTCTGTCTGGCTTATTTTGCTTAGCATAATTATCTCGAGGTCCATCCATGTTACCGCAAATGGCAGTATTTCATTTCTTCTTATGGCTGAGTAATATTCCATTGAATATCTGTACCACAGCTTCTTTAGCCAATCATCTATTGTAGGGCACTTCAGTTTCAACATTTCTGTATGTTTGAAAATTTTCACAATACTTTTCTGGGAAAAGATCAATGTTAAAAAAGAGCTGCTATTCTAAAAGAACGTAACCAAGCTATGGTTAATGAATAAATCCACTGTAACTGCAGAGGTGAAATCTCATACATTTTAACTCTTCAGAGGGGTTCGTCATTTGTTTTTCTACAAAGGGGCATAAAAAAGTGTAGGTACATTTCAATGTAGATTCATTAAAACATTTTCCTGATTATTCTATTTTTTTATTTTACTATACAACTTTAAAATATACTCACTATTTTCACTGAATACATTTTATCCTAAAGTATTCTCATATTGGCAGGTCTATTTTATTTAGACTAGATCAACTTTCCTTGGTACTGGGGAATGAGATTAAGAATTGGCTGGAACTCTATCTGTTTTGAAAATGGTTACTGGTAGCAGAAATAAAAACACAGTAAAAAAATTTTTCGCTTTAAAAGTATCAGTTAAAAAAATGGAATGAAAAAAATTTTAACCTGGACTGCCACACTACCTCATACTACCTCCTTCTAAAAGTGATGTCTAAGTGAGTGCTAACTAAAATGCATTGTTATGTAGTTGAACTAATAAAATAAATACAACTGTTAGATATTTGAATCCCTAAGCTACTTGCATATGTTTTATATTCTTGGGAAAAAATAGGGTTGACCTTTCATGTACTTCTTCCAGTATGTCCAAGATGACATATTGAATCCAGGTGTTACTTGTATTATACAGAGCTCAGCAATCTGGCAGCATTGAGAGACAAAGAGGGTCGTGCTGGCAGGGATTTATAATGCAAACTATCATAGCTGAGGGAGCTGCAGAGAGAGAAAGCTCAAAGATCAGCATGGGAATCTCTGAATCTTTGGCTGAGTAGTGATCATCACATGCATGTGAAGTCACTACACAAGCCAAGCCATCAAAAAGAACCATCAAAAAAAGTAGATAAAAAAGAAAATATATGAATGAATAATGGACAGAGTTTTTACAAATCTTATGAAAAATGTAAACACAGATCCAAGGCACTCAACAAACTCCAAGAGAAGAAACATGAAGGAAATCATACTAAGGCACATAAAAAATCATTGAAAAGCAATGTTAAAAAGGAAATATTAAAAGTAACTAGAGAAAAAAGTCATTACATACAGTGGAAAGAATAGCATCAGACTTCTCATCAGAAACAACACGAGCAGAAAAAAATCAAGTGATATCTTTATAGTTCTAAAGGAAAGAAGTCTTCCGAGAATCCTTTTTAATAATTTTTTTTAAATTAAATTTATTGGGGTAACATTGGTTAATAAAATTATATAGGTTTCAATTGTACAATTCTATAATACATCATCTGTATATTGCATTGCCTGTTTACCACCCACCCAAAGTTAAATCTCTTCCTAGAATCTTACATGCAGCAAAAATACTTTTCAAAAAACAAGACAAAATAATGACAGTAAGGCATAGAAAAGCTGGAAGTAGTCATCAACAGCAGACAAGCACTACAAGAAACGTTAAAGAAAGTTTTTCAGATAGAAAGAACATGATACCAGATGGAAATTATGATCTATACAAAGGGGACAAAAAGTAATGGCACCAATAAATATAAAAAGCCTTTTTTAATACTTTCAAAAAAACTTAAAAAACAATTACCTGTTTAAAGCAAAAATAATTACACTATATTTTGGCATTTAGAACAAATATAATAAATTGTATGATAAAAATAGCACAAAGGCGAGCAAGGGGACAATAGAAATATAATATTTTAAATTTCTTGTACTATATGTGAAATGGTACATTATTTGGAAGTAAACTGTGATAAGCTAAAGAAGCATATTGTAAACCTCAGCGCAAGCACTGGAAAATACTTGAGACATAGTTACTGATTCAATAGTGAAGATAAAATAGATCATAAAAAATATTAATATAAAAGACAGGAAAGCAATAACAAAGTACACATGAAATGAAAACAATAACAAGATGGTAGATTTCAACCCAACTATAGTAATCAAAACATTAAATATAAATGCTTTAAACTAGAGATTGTCAGATATGATAAACAAATAACAGCAAGGTTCAACTATATGCTGTCTACAAGGTACCAACTTTGAAATAAAAACAATGGTTGAAAATAAAACATGGAAAAAGATTTGCCATACAAATATTAACTAAATACAGATGGAGTGGCTATAGTAATATCAAAGTATATAGAGAGCGAGAAAAAGAAAAGGTCATCTTATGGTGATAAAGAGAGAGACTCATCAAGATGATATAACAATCCTAACTTTGTATGAAATTAATAGCACAGCTTCAAAGAACACGTAGTAAAAACTGATGAAAATGAAAGAATGGACAAATCCAAAGTTATATTGCATATTTTAATATTCCTCTCTCAAGAATTGCCAGAACAAGTAGTTATATATGGGTAGAGACAGACAATTTGAATAACCGTTAATTGACCCAGTTGACAATTATAAAACACTCCAACCAATAACAGCAGAAAACATATTTGTTTGTGTTTATGTAGAACATTTACTATGACAGGCCTACTCTGGGTCATAAAACAAATGTCAATAAATTGGAACAAAATATAAGATCAAAAATAATTAAAGATATGACAGTAGTTATAATATCTACCGACAGTCTAAGAATTGTATTTGATTTTTAAGTACTTTTAAAGTCTGAATTGTTTGAAAAACGAAATCCAAACAAAAGCAATACATTCTAAGGAAAATGGATATATTATGAGTCATGCTTAAGATCCAGTTGTTTAATTCTTGCATTTCAAGTGTACTCAAGATTTCAAGTACAATAAATTCTCCTTATATAAAAATTATTCTGATTATATCATACATTCATAACACTTATTGTTTTCTATTTGATTGGGCCAAGGTCTAAAAATTAAGCACTATAATTCTTCTTGGTATGGAGGATAGGAAGTTAAATTATGCAAAAATCTACCTACATTTAAGAAATTATTAAATTCACACTAAATTTAATATTTTGAAGCTTAGATCAGTACTTCCGTTAATAGAATGATTTAAATTCCTATTAAGGTTGAGTTCACTTACAAAAACTAAGTGAAATAAACATTGTGTTATAACTGACACACCCAAGAAGCATCTCTGAGGTAGTTATCCAGGATTAGTGCCAGTTGTCTAAAGGCACATCCATCAGCTTTCTAAGCACTTTGTGAGCTTAGAGGGATGTCATGTGGTAGCACTTCTATTATTTGTCAAAGACCAAAACTATCCATTAGCAAAAAAAAACAATAGGATGATCAAGCAGGTCCATAGTTTTATTGTGAATAGATCCAAGTATAATGCAAGTTAGCTACAGGCCAACTTACTGATTCAAGATACACTCTGTCTCCATCTCTCATCTATATTAACTACTGAGTAGGGTTATTAAGCAAATTGTTCCATCTCCTTGCTTCCCAGGTGGGATTACTCTTCTTGACTTTCTTGTGGCTGAGTGAAGTCATGTGACAAATTTTGGTCACAGAGCTATAAAAAGTAACATATATCACGTTGGGTCAGATCATTTAATTGCCCATCGAAATCCTACAGAGTTTTATATCTCCCTGTGA
The DNA here is from genome assembly GCF_000325575.1 of Pteropus alecto. Taxonomy (NCBI): domain Eukaryota; kingdom Metazoa; phylum Chordata; class Mammalia; order Chiroptera; family Pteropodidae; genus Pteropus; species Pteropus alecto. The sequence goes on from NW_006436284.1 coordinate 1,655,210, forward strand.
AAATGACTGATATTGGTCAAAATGGAAGCTGCTTGGACAGTCTGCATCCAGGTGTCAGGTAACAGGAGCAAGACCACCAGGCCACCTATAATGGATCTGTAGTGGGAGCAATGTATAGACTTTCTTCACAAAAAGTTACGAAGATATGTTGGGCCCATGATAACACTTTCAACACTGTAAAACAAAAACGAAAATTTTGTCTCCACGAAACCATTAACAACTCACAGATCACAAACTGAGGAATGTTAAACAATATTTCTAAAATCTCTTAGAGCACAAGGGAAACACTCTAAGAAAACTTTCTCACAAATTTAATTTTAGTTTTGTTTTGCAGTCCCAAGTCTGTAACTTAACATGCTTTCATGACTGAACTTTGAGGAAATGATTTTGATTGTTTTCTTTAGGAAAAAAATGTTTGTGTTTGAATTATTTTTTTCCTTTAGGAAAATTTTAATAGCATAATTTGAAAAATGTTTATAGAAGTGTAAAATTTTATTACTTTAAATTGCATTTTTTAACCTGAAGCATTTACTGCCCATGTCAACATAATTTAAAAATATAAACTAGCATCTGGATATTTATATTAGGTAGAAAGGAAAATAATGATGTTTGGTTTTGCAAATCTAATAAGTTATGTTGACAATTTAGAAGCATTCTACTTTGAGTTTAGTCATCTCATTAATCAGTTTTATTTTTTCATATAAAATTTTTTCCTCTATTTTGGAAGGGAGAAATGAAATGATATTGCAATTAATGAATCAATAAGATCAATGGTTCTTCAACTAAGAATGGATTACACTAGCTTATTCAGCCTCAAGACTCCACCCGTCAGTGGAAAGAATAATATACAGTACAGACATGTTGTCCCAATTTAAGGCTCCATAGTATATGTGTTTGTTTGCATCTCCTGATAAGAAAATTATATTTCATTTTTCACAGTTATAAAAAGTGACTAACAGATATTTTGCTTACACTCTTTTATAGCAAATCTCTTGGCAAATGGGACAGAAAAGGAGGACAGAAACAAATTTCTACTCCCATAAAGGTAAAAGTAATACAAGAAACTCATAGTAATAGCAAGACCTTGCTTTCTCAGGAAGCAGGGAAAGGAGTTGATTTCCTGAAGGCTATGATTAAAGCTAGAGATATCTGACCTCTTACCTCTTTGAAGACTAGATATTGTTATCCAACCCAAAATTCTCAATAACTTTACTGCCTGCTGCTTCTCTCAAAAACAAAGTAAAAATGATAAAAACAACGTTAATAAATAGTCCTATCACTAAAGGGACATTTGAAAACAGTTTTTGGTGGAAAGTGCATTGCTTTGCAAAGTGAATCTATCATCACATGGATTCCTCAGGGAAAGCTGCAGCAATATTGCAACACCCACCCATGTTAAAAGTGATGAGAAGCGGGGGCACAGGAAAATGAGTGATATGTGTGAAATGTGGAGAAAATTCAAGCATTTTGTATGGAAGTGGTGTTTCCATAACTACAGAATAATTTGCTGTTAGGTACTCAGGTCCCGAAATGCAACTCAGTTTCTTGATATCTGTTAAGGACTGTTCATTTAGTAATTGTGACAACACCTTTTCTGGTTAAGAGTCTCAGTCTTGTGCAAGAGTACCATACTATAGAAGAGTGAGAGAACAAGTGAGATAAACTAGGTTCCTATTCGCTAAATTCTCTCACTAATTATAGAAGTTTGTAATATTTTCTAAAAAAATTTAAATCTACTGTTCTTTCTTTTTCCTAAAATAATTTTCAACATTTAAGAATCATTCATACATTTGTATGATGTTAATGAAATGAAAATGTTTCATATTCTAGTATGAGGAAGTCATTTTGTAATCTGAACACAGTATCAATATTATTTTAAATACAATTATTTTTTCTGTTTGTAAAACTCAGCAAAATTCACATTTTAGTACAGCATGGTATTTAATAGCCCTTTCTGTTTCAAATGACTAATCAAAGGATGGTAAACATCTGGCCCAGACACCACTACTCCTGCACCTGCTCCTTCTGCAGACTTTAGGAATTGATTGTGGGGCTCTTTCCTACTGAGCTGAGATGTAGTCTTAGAATCACTCTTGAAATCTTCCATTCAAGGATTTCCAAAGGAAAAGAACTTATACATTCTGTTATGATTGTTGATTTCCTTTCTAATTCTTCCACTATATTACAAATTCTTTTTGCAGTGACTGTATTCATCTTTGTATTCCTATATGTAGCACAGTGCTCGTTGTGGGTAGTCAATTAATATATATTAACTACTATATTTGATAATAATATAAAGATATGAAGTTTGCAAATAAGAAGTCAGGAAAATATTTAACTACCTAGTCTCTTATTTTTATTTAGAATAGTTAGTATATAATTATATATACGATGTTCAACTGGGCATACAGAATCATATATTTAAAAATGTGCTACTAAACAGAATTATTTCAAAAACAGTAGCATTTTGTTGAAGACATGCTAATTGGAAAATTTTTTCACTTAGAGCCATAGAGCAATCTTGTAATTTCAAGAGACTGGAGATTTTTGGAACAGCTGAAATAACAATTCAACTAAATGGAAAGGGGGAGGGGTGACTCTGTTGGTAAAATTCCCATCAATAACACTTAAAAACATTAAAACATTATTCACTGACATTAGGCAAATACTGCTAATTTGCAACAGAAAAGGGAAGGACTCCAGGAAATTTGTGAAATATATATATATATATATAATTTTATCACTTGTTGGTGTCCTCCTGTCTCCTCTGAAGACCAATTAAACTTCTCATACCCTGATGGAACCTCTCTCTGCCCACCACTCCAGCAAAAAAATGCACCTCTCACTCAAGTTGGGACACCCATAATCATATACCTATCTTTTTTCCATAGAGAATTAGTTTCAACTATTTGAGAATTACTCTCAGTACCTGTCAGCTAATAGCCTGCTAAGATGTTATTTAGTAATGGCTTAAAGTATATTTGAAGTTCTATAAGATACTTTTGAAGCTGAAAAAGCCATAAAACACAAATGAATCATTCCCCAGTGGTGAAACTTTAATCATTAATGTCACGATTCTCAAGAAGGGTCTAAGAGCAGAAAACTAGTCAGTCACTTAGAACTTTTAGAGTCCATTACTCATAACTCGGCCTTACAAGTCAGGACAATGAATATATATATATAGAAGTAAATATAAATATATATATATATTTACTTCTGGAATCCATACATGTTCTAATATTATTCTATAGTCAATAATCTATGTGAACTTCAAATATCATAAATCTAAAAGTTCTTCAGTAACTATTTCCTGACAAATTTATTAGCATTTAGGGGTAATTTTTATCATTATAAAATTATTTTTGCTCCTACAAGATACATATGCTGGAGGAAGAGAGAAGTAATCCTCCACCGGCTTAGAAACTATCTAAGGATGCATTTCTCTGAATTTCAGATTAGATAAAGATGGGGAAGCATTCTTAATTGTAAAACATTACTTAAATCTGTGAACTTGAATGCTGGTAATCTATCTATTGCTGGTCAACTGGAAGGAATTATTCTGGACACCCGTCCTTCTCTTCAGTATCATGGAGATGAATATTTTCACACAATGGAGAACTGATTCCCATACTAAAACACTGTAACCTCCACAGAGTTAGGTGATGCCCCAAATATTACTGCTAGATACTGTTAGGTAGTTACAGCTCTTGGAGTCTAATTTCAAAGTCCATATTACCACAGTCCAAATTCTAACTTTTACTCTCTAGTATGATTTAGAATATTAAGAAAGATGGAGATTTCATCATATAGGAATTCTATAAGTGAAAAAAAAATCAGTGAAATAATTTGGCTAATTATATTTTACATTAATATGTTCTCTGGACTTTCAATTTTAGTGTTTACAATGCACCTTAACTGAGTTTTCTCTTTGATTATTAAAAAAAAAAGTGTGTGTGTGTGTATACATATATATGTGTATATATATGTGTGTGTGTGTGTGTGTGTATATATATATATATATTCCAAGTAGAAGCCATTTTCCTCACTTTTTAAATGAGAGAAAAGTAGAAAAGTATCTGGAAATGACTGACAGAAAGTACTCCTAATTTTCATTTCAATTTAGCCAAATTTCCTTTATTTTATATGTTCATCCAACTCATCGCCACAGTAGTAACAACAAGAAAGCAGAATACTGAGATAATAAGCATTATTACACATATTCCCACCGATGAATGACCAATCTTAATGGGAAACCCTTTTTGATTCCACCACTCCTGACGAATAAGAGTATCTCAAAATAGCTACTGTTCTCTTACTTCACGACTGCTTTAAATCATATGGAACACTGGGACTAGTTTCCAGAATCTTTCTCACTGTTTACTTTCACTTTAAGATGTTAATGAGAAAAAAATTTAACTCTCTTAAAAAAAAAAAAAAATGGCCTAAATGGTAGACTTAACTCAAAATAGCCACCAGAATTATGTAACCAAGCAAATATATTTCCTTTTCACACTAATAAGACAAGAATCCTCACATATAAAATATAAAGTGCATACATCAGCAAGACAAAAAGAGAAGTCAAAGTAGGTCTCTCTCAGTCATTATCCAGTGCAATTGAAGGGTTCTAATTTTATTTATTCTTGAGCTTTCATAACTGTTATAATATCTTATAAAACTCACTTTCTGTGACAACTTCTGTTATATTTCAATGAGTATGCTTTATCCAATGACATATGAATCAACTGCTACTTTTGACATAATGCAAGCATAATTTTATTTCTTAAAATATTTTAAATTAATAAAAATACTTTTGACATTGTATCTAATTAAAGTGAAACGCTGATGTTTTAGAAACTGACAATTAATAAAGCGCTCATTTTCCCTCCACGATTAGATAAACATAGTCAACTAATTTCCTTAAGAGAAGAGATTAACTTCACCTCATTGTTTGTAACAACAGAATATTCTTGGGCGACACTATACCACTTCCAATTTATGTCATGTCTCATCACACCACTTTTGTTTGTGGACAGCTGCCCGAGGTATACAAGACCAACCAAAGTAACCTATTTAACTGAGATAATTATCCAGATAATTAAAGTAACACATGTTTATTATGAAACATTCTGGCAGTTGAACCAAAAATTCTGTGTCCAATATTCACAAACTGATGGCAATCCCAATTTTCACACTAATAGCACTTAGATGGGTCTAAAATAGAAGTAGCCACAATATATGTTGTATCTGTGTACAATAAAAGAAAAAAAATGAGGCATTTATCCAGAAACTTCAGATAAATGTAAGGCTAAATGCATTTTGTGCTAAATTAGCCTGATTCATTTGTTGCTTCAATTCCAAAATTGATATATTTTGGGTGGAAATGATGCATAACAGCATTCGTAATGCTTCCAATATTTGGAAAGGTAGTAAGGACACTAAAGGGTGAAGAATTGAGCTCTGTTGAGATTTTTCATATTTTAAACGAGTAGAAACTTTTATGATAACATAATTTACATTTCTATAAGCTTTATAGTTTCAAAGTAAATATAACAATAACATCTCATTAAGCCTCAAAACAATTCTGTGAGATTGAGCAGAAAATTATCATCATCCCCATCAATAAATGAGGACCCAGATTGATTTTGTCCATGATTTCTAAATTCCCTTGGAATATTTCCCAGGCTTATCCACTTGCAAGGACATATACTTTCGAATTTAGTTTTCAAAGTGGCCATGTTCACTACATCTTCTTTAGAAAGTCTCTTCTACCCTCTACCACACTTTCATAATAATCTTCTCTCTTTGTTTTCTACACCATAAATACTTCTAAGATTCTTGAATTCAAGACACTCTACTGTTTGCTTATCTGTTTGTTTACATGTTTGCTTTCCTATCGAATTGAAATGCCCTTGAAGGCATAATTTAACTCATTTAGCAAATATTCCTGTGCCCCATTATTTTCCAGATATCATGATAGGAGCTGAAGATACAAGCATTCTATGATCGCTGCTATTCTGGAGTTTAACATATAATTGGAAAGACATAGTTTAAAGATACATTACAGAAATGATGAATGTTACAAAGCAAAAGCTCATGGGGCTATGCCAGCATATTACAGATGGAAATAAGATTACCTGAGAGATTAGTTAATTCCACCCTGAGGAAGCTGAAGTTAAAGTCAAAGTCAAAGGGACAAAAGGTGATGGACAAATTGGGGTAGTCTGAAAGAACAAAGTTCTAGGAGAATGAACAACATATGTAAAGACCTTAAACCAGTACATATGATAAACAAAGAGGTTCGGCATAGTTAAAAAATTAATAATAATAATAACAACAACAAACAAATAGTTTCTCAGGCTGAATTAGGAAAGACTTCAATTTCAAAGGAATTTGTCCTAATGGTAATAAAGTCACAAAAATATTTGCAGCAGGTAAATGATATGGTAATATTTGTTCTTCAAAAATATCATTTTTGAGGCCCCAGGAAGACAACCGAGGGTGAATTTCAAAGTCTAGTAATGAGTTTCTTATATAATGTAAATGAGAAATTACTGATGTTGCCTTGGACTAGGATGCTGGCAGAGAGGTTTGAGTGAAGGAGTACTAGAATTTAAACCACATTCACAAAGTAGAGCCAGTAGGACTTGGTTACTGCCAGCTATAAAGATTGAAAGAGAAGTCAAGGATACCTCTTAAATTTCTGATTCTAGCAATAGATATAGAAAGAAAGAAGATTTGAGGGGGAAATGGACATACTGAGCTTTAGGAGTTCAAGAGATATCTTTATAGAGATATCACATCATCATGCATATTTTGAGAAATGGAAGACCTAATTTTGAAACTTTGGATATGAGTCTAGTTGTTTTCAACTTTCCACAGCTACGGGAATGTATAAAATCATACAAAACAAGAACACAGGTTAGACCAGTGACAGGGCATTAAGAAAACCTAATACTTTAATCTTAGAATGGGGGCCTGATAATTTAAAATTAGATTTTATTTTAGCATTAAACTGAGATTTCTATGTGGAAAGCTTTGGGATTATACAGATGTTCTGCAGTGTGCTGACCAAAGAGTATTCATAAAATTATATACCTTACCTCTAACACATACATACATACCCCCACACAAACTTTAATAATCTTTCCTTAATGGTCTTAACATTTCATATCCAAATAGAATTCATCACATTGTACCTTATAACTTCAGGGTATCTGTTAAAATACCATCTTAAAAAATACATAGTACTGATCTCCAGTTGTGTCCTTGGCGAGACCTTGCAACTTGCTGAGCAAGCTCCAAGACCCACACTGGTGGCAGCTGACCTCAGTTTCTGGCATGGTTTCTTGAGGCAACTATAAGCACAGCATCTGTGGATTGCTTGCTGAATCTTAACAGGTGGCCCTGGAGGGACACAGGCTGGGGCTAAAACTGGCCTGCTGCTGAATCCGTCTCAGGACTGTGCCTCTGGACACCTACTACACAAAGACCGGGAGACTTAGGAGCTTTGCTTAGTACATAGAAACAGACACAGAAAGGCAGCCAAAATGGGAAGATAAAGAAGCAGAAACAGTATGAAAGAAGAGAACAGAGATCCAGAAATAATGGAGTCAAGCAATCTAACAGATGCAGCGTTCGAAACACTGGTTATAAAGATGCTCAATGAACTTAGGGGAAAAGTAGATGAACTCAGTGAGAACTTTAACAAAGAGATAAAAAAAAACACAAAAATGGAAGTGGAAATTATAAAAGGAAACCAGTCGGAAATGAAGAATACATGATCTGAGATGACTGTATTAGAGGGAATTAACAGAGTGGATGAAGAGAAGGATCGAACCACCAATATAGAGGATGGAGAAGCCAAGGTCACTCAACCAGAATGGCAAGAAAAAAGAAGTCAAGAATATAATAATAATTCAGGGAGTCCTTGGGAAAATTTTAAGGGTAAAAACATTCATGTAATAGAGTACCAGAAGGAGGAGAGGGAGAACAAGTGGAAAAGCTATTTGAAGAAATAATGATGGGAAACTTCTCTAACCTGTTGAAATAAATAAACATACAACCCCAGGATGCTCAGAGTCCCAAGAAAGAGGAACCCAAAGAGGCCATACCAAGACACATCATAATTAAAATGCCAATGGTTAAATACAAAGAGAGAATCTTAAAAGCAGCAAGAGAAAAACAGTTAGTTACCTACAAGGGAGCATCGATAAGACTGGAAGCTGATTTCTCAAAAGAAACTTTGCAGGACAAAAAGGCTTCGCACAAAACATTTAAAGTGATGAAAACCCAGAATGTACAACCAAAAATACTTTAAGCGAAGCTATCATTTAGAGTTGAAGGACAGTTAAAAGCTTCTAAAGAGCTTCCCAGACAAATATAAGCTAAAGGAATTCATTAACACCAAACCACTATTACAGAAAACGCTGGAGAGACTTCTTTAAGAAGAAAACCATGTATCAAAATCATGAATAAAAAATGGTAGTAACTACATAGCTATCAATGACTGCTTTAAATGGAAAATAATTAAGTGCTCCAACCAAGGGATAGAGTAGCTGAATGGACAAGGAAATAAGACCTCTACATATGCTGCCTACAAGAGACTCACTTCAGATTAAAGACTAAAAGGAAGAGGATAGAAAAAGATATTGCCTTGATGGACCTAGAGGGTATTGTGCTAAATGAAGTAAGTCAGATAGAGAAAGACAAATACTATGTGATTTCATGTACATGAGGAATCTAAAGAACAAAATAAACAATAACAACAAAAATAGAAACAAATTCATAGATACAGAGAATATTTTGAGGGCTACTAGATGGGAGAGGGGGGTTGGAGAAAATGGTGAAAATAGGCAAAGGGAATAAGAAGTGGAAATGGATAGAAACAAAACAGTCATTGAGATGTAAAGTGTAGCATAAGAAAAATAGTCAACAATGTTGTAACAAATATGTAAGGGTAAAGAGGGGTATTAGATTTTGTGGGGTGATCACGAGCTCTAATCACTATGCGGTACAACTGAAACTAATATATTCTTGTATGCCAACTACAATTTTAAAAACTCATTGAATTGTACAATGTAAATATGAACAACTAATTGTCTATTATAGTTCAATAAAGCTGGGGAAAAATAAATAAATAAAAATTAGAAAGTACATAGTATAATATTGAAAATAATTCAGACTAAAAATAATTCTTTAGAAACTTAAACTCTTTGTTTAACCTGAGAAGTATAGGTAAAGAGCAATAATTTTTACATATATAAATATCCCTAACCATTTATTTTATCTAGACATAGCTAGCTAAGCAATTGGGTGATTATAAGAATAAAAATGAATAATTTCAAAGAAGACAGTTTTGGTATTTTAGAACCCTAAAGTAACATAAACAATAGAGGACACCTAGTGGTCTTTAACAGAATCAATATTTGCCTGCCGAAAATATTAAACAACATATACACACACACTCCTAATAATTTCAGAAGGAGTGCTAATCTGAAAAAGATGACATTTCGAATCTTATATGTACAAACATAAGCATACATCAATTTAAATGTTTCAAATAATTTCCATGTATCTCATTTCATTTAAACTTCACAACTGTTCTATTAAGTTTTAGGCATAAATAAGTCACTTTAAGTGCTTCATGTTAGATTAAATAGAAAATAAAAGGTACAATTTTAAAAAGCACCTATAAATACAAATTTCTAGTATAGGATCCAATTCTCATTATGGGATACAAATCTCAAATATAATTATATCAATAATACTATAATTATTAATATTATAGTAATATAATAT
>NW_006436284.1:1665047-1667343 GCF_000325575.1 Pteropus alecto
ATAGATTTCATATGAGGCCTACTCATATTTTATTATTTGATACAAACATTTCAAGGGCAAGAGTACCTGGCAAAGATAAACCTCCCTTTAGATATCTAAAAATTTATCCTGCTTAACACTAGCTGTATATAAAAACAAAAATAAGTGATAAGTCTCTCTCCTGACCAGTATCATTAGCTCTATCCTCAGTAGTCTCCAATCTTCTTCACTCTGCCACATTCTAAAATCTAAATCCTCTGCCTAAAATGCCTCAACCACACCTTATTAAGTCCATCATTAGCACAAATTCCTGTCTACACCTCCAAACTCACTCCATTACTACCTAGGTTCTGGAGACACAGAACTACTGTGCTAGGCTGCTTGTACCTCATGTCATACTGGAATGCACGCTTCTGCTCCCATTTTGTTCATCTTGGTAATCCAGATTCCAACTTTAAAACTCATTCAAGTGTCTTTGAAGCATTCTTCTTGTGCAAAAAAAAAAAAAAAAACCTGTTGTTCACTCCCTCCTTTATGTCATCATTTACCACACCACCTGCGATTATTTGCTTGCATGTCTGTTTTTGCTACAAAGCTAAGGTCTGCTTTGTATTCCCATTTGCAATATTTGCAAATAGAAGCTACTCAGTAAATGCTTAGTAGTGAAAAATGGATATTCCTTTGCAATTATTTAATAGATTTAGAACATGAACGTGGAGGATTGCCATGTATTTAGTGGATAGGTATGCTCTGATAACCAATTGTATTTAGAACTCTGTACTAGTGTACAAGAAAATTCAATGGCAAAAGGTGACAGACTCTTCTCTATAGACATTTATGTCCATCAAAAGAAAAGGAAAATGAATATAAACAAGCATTAGCAACCAAGCTACCAGCGAGAACAAATGTAAACGGAGCCAATAGGAGCCAATAGAATTGTTCAAAGTAAAGGTACTGACCATTATAGCATAGACAACCAATGTAGAATGTTTTCTGGAAATGAGTTTAAGCCTAATTTTTAAAGGAGTAATAGAAAAAGAAAGGCTTTCTAAATCTGAGGTGTGGCACATGCAAAATTAAAGAAGAATCATTCTCTGCAAATGCACTGTAAACCTAGAAAACAAACAGAAAGGAGTTGTTGGGTGAAAATATGAAGTGACAATGGTGAGACAGGGGAATGGTTTGCTGGAGAGCCTTGAAGGCACAGCAAAGAAACACAGATTTGATGTGATAAGCAATAGGGAGCCTCTCTATGTCCTAGCAGAAGGCGGGTTTAGAAAAACACTGGTGTTTGCTTATGGCAAGTCTTAGAATTCTGTGTTTTCTAAAAAATGAAAGTAGTCACAATATGTATTATATAATTATAGACAGACAATTTATAGCAAGAATTAGTTTCTAATATAAACCAATTATAATGTTAAAATTAATCAAAGATAGAAACCGTAATTTCGATTAGCTCCCTGTAGAATAAATTTTCTTATTAATGCTCTGTTGTTAAACATAACTTATTTATAAATCCATCTCTAAGCCAACATAAAAATCTAATATTGATTGCTAGAAGACTATTGCAATGTTCCAGGACACATTATTCATTTGAAATTACTATAGACATATACGAAGATCAGATACATAAGCCCTCTTTTTTGCCACAAAATGAATTTAGTTAATTATGATAGGTCTAAAATCTACATTAGGAAGGATGAGGAAATAGTAAATGAGGAATAAAAAATAAAATATCATAGATATGTATTCCAAAGCCATAATTATTAAACAAGTATCATCCATTTCCCATACTTTTTTTACATTGCCTATGACACTGAGTCCTAGAAATAGATAACCATTACGGTCGTATTTTTTTTCAATTATTATTTCCTAAATATCTAATAATTTCAAAGCTCATCCCCCCTTTGATGAAATGACTAGGACTGGCAGCATTCAAGGCTCCTAGGATTCTTCACCTTTACTAACTGAATTTCTCATTTATTAAGCTCTTAATCTTCCCCTTATCTCTTCAGTGGCTTGTGATTGTCAAAAATTGTTAATAATATTCCATTTAATTTCCAAGGATTTCCTCACCATATGTCCATTTTAGGAGGATCACAGAGAATTGGTTCCCCTGTGAAAGGTTATAAAACAGCACTGGCTTGGGTCACTGACTTTATAGGAAATACAATAATAACAGTGCTGAACTAACAAAACGATTTTTTAAAAACCAAAGTCCAAGTGTGAGAAAGATTCACCTCAGTTTTCTGGAGATTACAGGAAAAGGAATTTTCTGGCCTGATTTACCTAAATAATTGCCCCAGATTTTCACTAT
>NW_006436284.1:1667361-1670700 GCF_000325575.1 Pteropus alecto
ATATATATATATTCAGTATAGCATTACAGAGCTCTATTTTTACATCTTTAAGCCGTTGATCTTATACTTGCCTTGTGAAAACAACTTCCTTCCTGACTCCTTAAAACCATGTGTTTCATAAATTAGTTGGCCAAATTAGCTCTATCCTTCTATATTAGCCACAACATTCAACTTTAGTAACGATAGTAACAAAAGGGCTAAATTTTAAAGTTTCTGTGTTTCATTCACAATATTTCTCTAATTTATCTGGCTTTGGCGCTTCTTGTTGTTTTTCAGTTGAACTAATTCAGACCGGAGGAAAAAAAATGTATCACTGAAGATGAAAGCAGTTTCCTATAGAAGGCAGCTGCTGTCCTTGGAAATGATTCTTTTAGAACAGTAGCAGCTTCCAGACTTCACACATTACTTCCCCGAATTTGCTGAATTTAGCATTAGCCAGCTTGGTACTAAAACACTCAGAACTCAGAGACATGTGGGTGAACTCACATCTTCCTGTGCAGTCTTATTCTAAATGCTCATAGAGCAACTTCTGAATCATTTGTTGTATTTCTACTTGTAAATACATCCTTGCAGCATTTATAAAAATCAGGTTCCATTCAAGTTCCTTTGTGATTTTGGTGTGAATCATGTAGGTGATGAAATAATGAATTAATATTAAGTTCTGGATTATTACTACTTCTTCCCTGTTTAACAGTATTACTAACAGACATTAAATATCTATGATATATGTGATATTATATGGGAATATCGTATCAAGAAAACATTCTTCAGTTAAATGAGCTTATGGTTCATTTATTATCAAGGTCATTTATTTATAAGAAAGATCTTGCCAACTCACAACTCTGGCCTGAGTGTGCTTGGTTACCAAATGTCCATAAGTGCATATCAAATTGCATTTTATAGTAATGGTGGCGGTGAGCTGATCTCCTGAGTTATATCATGCCATCTTTAAAACACCATCATGTTACAAAGATCTAGGTGCCTGTGACCGCTGCCAGGCACCAGAGGACATCAGTTTTAAAGAGTGCCTGCCCTCTTCTATGTCCACATGGTCTGTCATTTTATCTGATAGGACGCCATCTGTTCATCCTGCTGCCATTCTCTAGGGTAATTGGGTTAAAACTACAAGACACTGAAAACAATCGCATTGCCCACTGTATTTCTAATTGACTGGGAATTTATAACAGTGACTTTTTCATTTCACAGGCTATTAATTAAAATTTTTTGTGTGACTGTTTTAAGAGGTAAATATTCAATTCTTATGATGCATGGACCATAATCTTAGTTTAGAAGAGTTTCCTATAATTTTATTAAATATATAGAAGAATTGAATATTAAGGTATTTGCCATTAAAAGAATATATGTTATAGTGAGAAACTATATAATTTTGTGGTTAAGAGCATTGCCTCTGGAGTCAAATTGCCAAGGTTAGAATTCCAGCTCTACCTATTACTATAAATCGGGGCAAGTTATCAGTTATTAGGAAGATTTAAGGAACTAATCCAAATAAAGAATAATATATATTACTTGACAGATAATAAACCCTCTATAAACATTAGCTATTATTACCAATAATCATCTTGGTTTAACATTAATCTCAAATTGGTATAATTAAGTTTGAGAACCAAACATTTATTATATTTTAGATGGAATGTGCCGTATAGAAACACATTACAAGATGAATCCAATTTCTTAAATGTGCTGCATTTGATTTTAAGTATACGCTATATCCGTATTTTAAGAATGATCCATTTTTAAGCTTTTTCAGTAGTGTCTTACGCAGTGTTTTATTATTGTATGTCATTTCCTGAAATCCTATGAACCAAAATGTCATTGACAAGCATACACTAAACACTGTAACAGCCTTAAAGAAAGCAGAGCTAATGTTTGCAGAAGATCCATTTTATTACTTGTTTAAACCTAAATTTCAAATCATAATTCATCCTAAAAATGCTAAAAAATAATTTCTGCAATGTGTAAAGTGACAATTAAACCACAGCTAGTATATTGTTTTCTTTAGTGCAGGTTTAGGCACTCTCAGAGACTCTTCAATCCTCATTTTTATGCAGTCAATAAAATTCAAGTTCTAATTAATTTAAAAAGAAAAGGTAGATTTAGAAGGAAAAAAAAGTCAAAAAGGTTAAAACTCAGACTCTGGAATTAGGAACATAAACTCTTTTGCTTGGTAATGATATATTTATCTCAGATTGTTGGAAACTCCAGCTGGCTGAGCCCTTTCAAGGTCCCATCAACTGCCTAAGAACAGCAGATGCCCTATTCAGCAAAACATTGGCCAGATTCACTATATTTTTTCACTGTATTATTTTGTTTTCTATATAATAATTTCCCTCCTGGACATGCTGTTTTTCAGTATTATGAAGTGAATTCATAGGGAGAAACTATCATAAATAATTATGTGTGAAGCATAACAAGGAGCAAAATTATTATGCTAAAATCAGTCTTGACATATACAACTTGGAAATATTCAAAAAACTTATTTTTCTTCAAACGCAAGTTCTCTAAAATTTCAATATTAGAGGAACCATATACCAGATTATCTCACAGAGCTAATTACACAAACTAGGTTAGCAAAGAGACCTTACACATCTTTGTCAGAGATGGTACTAATGTATTTATATTAAATTAAAAAAAAAAAAAAAACTTCCCATGGTGAAAGAGACATTGCATTGGTTAGGGTAAACATCTTTTCATTAAAGTGGATTTGTTAGGAAAAAAAAAAAAGAAGACCGAAATGGTGTAAAACAATTGTTTTCTAATTTTTTCAGTTGATTCAAATCTAGTATTTGACCATTCCTTTTGAAGATACAAATGTATGACTTATGTACCCTAAAGAATAATGAATATAATATTTCTCCTAGAATTTTATAAAACTCATTATATATAGCATAGTTGTTCATTTTAAAACAGTTATAGTCAACAACATCATGATATATAGTAGCTTTAGAAAAAGATATGTCTTACCTCTTCCCACTGATGTATGTATCTAATTAACCTTGAAAGTCGTAATAAACGCAACAGACTGAGAATTTTTGTAAACCTCACAATTCGAAGTGCCCTGGCTGTCTTGTAAACTTCTGAATCCATTCCTTTTTCTACAATGAGAAAGATATAATCCACTGGGATCGATGAAATGAAGTCAACCACAAACCAGCTTTTTAAATAATTCATCTTGATCACTTTAGGGTCCAGGATGATTTCAGAACTGTCTTCATTGACAGTCCCAGTCCTAAAATTCATGATCAAGTCCAAAAGGAAAACTGTATCTGAAGCCACGTTGAAAATAATCCATGGTGTTGTTGTTTGTTCTGTCAAGAATGT
>NW_006436284.1:1675378-1704685 GCF_000325575.1 Pteropus alecto
TTTTTTCAGTGATTCAAATCTAGTATTTGACCACTCCTTTTGAAGATACAAATGTATGACTTATGTACCCTAAAGAATAATGAATATTTCTCCTAGAATTTTATAAAACTCATTATATATAGCATAGTTGTTCATTTTAAAACAGTTATAGTCAACAACATCATGATATATAGTAGCTTTAAAAAAGAAAAAGATATGTCTTACCTCTTCCCACTGATGTATGTATCTAATTAACCTTGAAAGTCGTAATAAACGCAACAGACTGAGAATTTTTGTAAACCTCACAATTCGAAGTGCCCTGGCTGTCTTGTAAACTTCTGAATCCATTCCTTTTTCTACAATGAGAAAGATATAATCCACTGGGATCGATGAAATGAAGTCAACCACAAACCAGCTTTTTAAATAATTCATCTTGATCACTTTAGGGTCCAGGATGATTTCAGAACTGTCTTCATTGACAGTCCCAGTCCTAAAATTCATGATCAAGTCCAAAAGGAAAACTGTATCTGAAGCCACGTTGAAAATAATCCATGGTGTTGTTGTTTGTTCTGTAAAGAATGTGATTCCAACTGGTATGATGACCAGATTTCCAACCATCATTATAAGCATTATTAAATCCCAATAAAACCTACAACAAATAAAAAAAAAATCACATTTTAAGATATAGACAATATCCAGACCATTTGCCCCCCACCCATAAAAAAATTATTACCGATTTATGGTTAAATAAATGAGTAAAAGAATAAAGTGTTGGTTTTGTAAATAAGGTAACTCTTTCAATGGCTATAAATTTATATCTTAGCAAAATTAATATATTCTTAAGCAAAGTATTGTGATTACAGAATTCTAAAAATTAGTCGATATGAGGTATTATAGAAATAAATTCAACAGCCATAACCCCATTTATCCAGTAAAGAAGCAAAAACACCCTCCCCCCCATAGCTTACATGGAAACAAGAGAGAAATGTAAGACCAGACGATTTACCTCAAAAAACTGCTTTTGGGAAGACTCTTTGGAGGTGATTTGAAGTACTTTATATGTCAAATTACCAATCATAGATTAGAATAAACAGTAATAATTAAGGTACACAAAAAATACTGGCCCTACAAATTTATCACTGGGAGATTAAGTAAATCATGGATTCTAGATTCACAGTACTCCAAATATTTATGCTTTATTCTTCTTTAGTTTGAAATAAGAAAACTAATTTTATTCTGAGGCTAAAAATGATTGAACAGACTCTACTTTAGATTTGAATTTAGAGTATTAAGAATCTATGATTATTAACTACCCTTTGAAACATTCTTATTTCACCTTATATTAAATTGAGAGAAAACCAGGAACTTTTAGGCTATTCCAGGTTAATATAGTGTAACAAAATTCATCAGAGATGATTATGTTATTTTCATTTGGATTCTTTCAAAGTTTATTCAATGTGTAGTTAACAGACTAGCTAACAGACTATTTATACTTGTAACAAGTATAAATATAAATATATGTTTATAAAATGAAGAAATAAATCAACTAACACAACTCTATAATAATGAAATAGTCTGGAAACATGAGTTACTTCATCCTGGTCATCTGTGTCCTCTTTTGGCAGTTCTTTTGCATAAATAACATAAACTTCATGACAGAAATTTCTGTTAACTGAGATATTTTTATTTTTACATTAATTCTCCTACTTAGACTATTTGGGCTACATTTTGGTAAAACATATTTGCATAAATCTTTCAAAGTTACTATCATCTCTGATTATGAATGACTCCTGGGATAAAAGTAGTAGCATAAAAAAGAACTACAAAAGGTACTCTCTCCCCTTGTCTCTACCTACCCCCAGGATTACATAAAAGACAAATGTTTGTAATTTTGCAGATTTCACCAGTCTCTCTATCTAAACTTATCTATACATTTATGGAGAAGTATTAAAACAGCCATATCAATCAGACATCATGCACTGGCAATTTCAATGAAATTGTTCCTGTTTTCCTTCTCCTCTCTTGATGGAAATATGCAGAATGTGCCAATTGATACACTAAGGACAGAGGAGAGATGTAGAGGAGATGCAATATTGTAATAGCTATTTCACAAGGAAGTGACATCATTGAACTCTAAAATGAAATTGTGTGTTCCCTAAAGATTTCCACTTTTCTGGATCTTCTTATCAGTCTTTTCTGTGGACCCCTCTCTGCCCTCCCCTTCCAGGCTGCTATTCCCCTGGGTGTCATACATAGCCTTTTCTATTTTACACATGCTCTTTGGGCAATATTATACACTTACCATGTCTTTAATGATTAATTCGTAACAGATGACTCTGAAAGCTTTATCTCCAGTCTATTCCTGTCTTTAAGCCTTCTAATCCTCATAATCAGCAGCCTATTAAACCTGTCCCCTTGCATATCTCATACTCTTGTCAAATAGCATGCCTCGGCTCAAACTCATCATCTTGTCTCCCACATATATTTCTAATATGTTCCCTAAGTCAGGAAATGGAACTCTTCCTGATTTGCAAGACAAAAAACTTCAAGCCATCCTAGGTAACTCCTGGCTCTAAATCTACTCAATCTCGATTCAATCACCAAAGCTGTTAAATATAAATTGTATTCATCCATTTACCCTTTCTGATTCCCACTGCAGCTCTCTTCAACCAAAAATTCTTACCATCTGTTTAATTTGGAGACAGTTACTTAAATTCTCTAATACTAAATTTTCTCTTCTGTAAAATGAAGATTACAATAAAAACAAATGTATAGGGTTTTACACATTAAATGAAATCATACATGTGAATCACAGATCCTAGCATGTAACAAACTATGGACACAATGCTGGTGGCCTACTAGGTATTCATTTGCCTTTCCTTACGAAAAAAAAAAATCCACTTTTGTGAGGAGCACCCAAAAGTCCATTGGAAAATATTCACTTTTGCAAACATCTTTGTATTTCTTTCATTAAGATAGAAGCTAGTTTTTAAGAAAAAAAAAATCATATTCTATCCATCTTAGTCAAAAGTAATGAAAAGGATAAAATACGATCCATTCCTTATTTTTGCTATAATGTTTATCATACCATAGCTTTTTATTACTGTTATTTAATATGATCTGAAGCCATTAGATATGTCAATATCAATAGGAAGCTCCATTAAACCTTATAATTTTCTTTTTAAGTATCGTTGACTCTACAGACATAAACACAGATCTTGTTCTAGACTTTGCATAATACAACACTTTGGTTAACATAGATTTCTTCCTTAGCTAGCCAAGGAAAATACAGTTATCACCAACTCTAGAAATATGATATAACTTCTGTTTTTTAAACAATGCATGTGTTCCAGAAAACAGACCTCATGAAGTTCTCTCACTTACCTGCCCACAAATTTCTCTTCTTGGTTCTTTGCTCGGAAAACTCTTGGGATACTCTGGCTCTCCCTCTTCCTTAACTCTCAATTTCTATGTCGTGTACATTTTATTACAGAATAGTTTTTGTTACATAGTCCTTCTTTCCATTCCTACTGCTATCTCTCTAGTCCACCCAGAGTTACCTCTTGCTTAGAGTACCTCAAGAGGCCCCTGTCTCTGGTCATCTGATCAATTCAACCCCCCAGTCCCAGGGCGACCTATCTAACATGTAATCTGCCCAGTTAAAAACCATCAATGACTCTCGATTAATTAAAAACAAGTCTCTTCTTTAACACTTTATGGCAAGCACCTAATATCACAAGCAAGAGAATACTTGCTCTTACCTTGCCATGCACACCTAGGTACACGTACGGGATTTGCAGTTACTTCCATTCTATGTATGCTTTTTCCTATTAGCATCCTACCTATCCTTCAAAGCCCATTCTGGCAATGAGTTTCTTAATTTTTTTTACAACCCCCAGAACAATATTTGTTTTCAATATCCTTCTTATTTTATTTTTGCTTTTGTTACTAATTATTTGTCTTTGTTTCCTCTATCATTACTGGATTTAAGTTCATTGAAATTCAAAACCATATCTTGTCTTCTGTTTAACTTCTGTAGACAGTATCTAAAATAGCTAATGCCAAAAAGATAAATTAATTGATTTTTAATGGAAACTTATACTTCAGTGAGGATATTAAAAGGAATTATTTTTAATAAGTCAAAAAGTCATTAATGTAGTAAATAATTACTTCACTTATCTTTTATATAACACTGAATTTTTACTCATTGAAGATGTTTATGACATAGAATACATTAAAATAAGTTAAATAGGAAATGAAGAGATTAAGACTATGTTCTTAGTTTAGATGACCTGCAAACAAAGTTTTGGATTTGACACCTGGTTTGGTATATTACAAAAAATCCCTCTCCTTTTCATCCTGCTCTAGAGAGACAGTATTTGTAAAAGATCTTGGTTGGATTTTGAAAGCAGACTAGGGTTCACTTCAAGTTCTACTAGCTGCATGGTTTGGAGCAAGGTATTTAACTACCATGAACTTCATTTTTCTTATATTAACTATCATGAACTTCATTTTTCTTATATTACTTTCTCTGCAGGAGGACTGCACACAATGGTGTATGCAAAGTGTATCATATAGAAACTGTTATATAAAAAGTGTCTTTCTTTGTAAAACCAGCAAAGCAGAGATCATTCACTGAAAAAGGGGTAGTCTTGGCAGTTACGGTAGAGTAATAACTAGGCGATCATTTTTTAACTTATACTGAGTAGACAGACAAAATAAAATAGTATTTTAATTATGATTAATATATCGCTAATAACTATAATCATTTTAATTACTAATAAAATACTTTTCATACACAAATTATTTTTTGTATCAGAATCTATTTCCTCCCAATAAGATTTAGAGCAGAAAAAGTGGCATTTTAAAGTGTAGTCCATGATATTAAACTGTGAATAATTCAAAATTTAGTCATGCTTCTTTCTTTCTACCCACTTGCATCCTCCTAAAGCTTGTGGTAAATGAAGACAATCCTTGCTTCCCTAACAAGAATTCCCACTGTCTCCCAGGTTTCCCTGTCATCTTATGACATCTACTCTATTTGAAATAATCTCATGTCTGACATTTCTAACAGAAAGCCCTAACTAACTTTAAATAATTGCCATATTTCTCTACGGGAGGTGCTTGCCCTTCAATTTTCTCTCTAAATCTTGACTAAAAGGTTCTATTTTTCCCTCTCTCTGATGAAATAAATATTTGTCATTAAATAGAATGAAGGAAAGGACTTCTGGTTAAACCCCTGAAATGGTACCAGATTTATACGAGGCTACTGTTTCAACTATGGCTAAAGTCAAAGGATGTGACAAACCTGTTCCATTACTGACACTTAGGACTCACTTCTAAAAATTATATTTTTAGATATTAACCATAAATTGAGCATAGATTTATAAGCTAACTTATTTATTGATGTAAAAGTAAATAAATAAATGTCCAACTAGGTTTACTTTTTATAAAAGACATAGTTCTCGCAATTATGTTTTAAATATTATGTAAAACAAATTCATTTTTTGGAAGTTCAATTAAGAGTCCAGTTACTAGGCTTGAAAAAATAACATGAAGTCCCTTCTTTCAAATGCTATATCCTCATCTTAGTACCACCAGTGGCAATTCACCTTCCCAGGTCTCAGTAACTAATATCTGAACTTTGATCTGATGGGTTCTCAGACATTCTTCATTACCTTATAAACTTCACTCTTTACACACAGAATACTCACACTGGAGTTGAAGTTCTGTAGGACATATGCCTTTTTCCTAAGCATTGCAAGGAAGTTTCCTCAGTCAGATGTTACTTGGTCTAATGTCTTGATATCTCACAAGGACATTGTTTATGGAGGGTGGGGAGTGAAGATACCAGCAAACACAGGCAATTTGAAGTGAAAATAAGCTAGATTTCATAATACTTTATAATCTTGTTAAGATTTCAATCGTGGGAAAGTTTAACCTAACATAAATAAAACTAGGTTAAACCATATTTGAAGACATTTAGATACTTTCCTGTAAATATAGCAATTTACCCAACGAGAACATGAGATGGGTAAGAGGTACATTCTGTTATAGCTAATCTTATTTATTAAAATGAGTTAATGGGATAGAAATTTAATCCATATGAAGGTATTAAGATCTGTACCAATCCAGGCAAAAGTAAACATGTTTTTCTCTTCCCCCGTCCTCTGTAATTGGATTTCTCATAATGTATTAATTTTTCAACTGCCAATACCAATGGCCTTATATTGATCCATATACTCTTGTTTGTGGCATTTCATAACTTTGACTGTTTACTCCTCCTACTTGAAACCCCAAATCTTTGGTTTCTATGATTCTGTGTTTTTGTAGTTCCTCACTCACATTTATATGTTAGCAGAAATTTATCTTCTTCAACTTTTACCCGATTCCTCTTTTTTTACCATTAAAGTAGGTATTCTATGTGACCACTTCAACCAACTTTTCATCCCTCTATTAACTCTCTCCTTCAGTCTCACCAACCTCCCCAGGCTTAACTAACATGTTAATGTAAATGGTTCTCAAATCTATCACTGGTCTTAACCTCTGAGATGGAGTTATGAATTTCTAATGATATCCTGCATAGTTAGTGGCCTCTGAATGCCCCAATGGACCAGCCATCTCAACAGGCAGAAATTCAAACCAAGTAACCTTACAACCCCAAAATATTTCTCCTGATATTTTTATTTCTGTTGATTATAGCATAGTTGCAGCTATTTTTTTTTTTTCCTTTTGGTCAGCTTCTAGGCATAAAACTTTAAAATTAGCCCTGACTCCTCTGTTGGCCCAACTCTGGTGTTCATGCGATCATTTGCCCAGCTTTACATTTCTTCTAATATAATAATTTCCATATTTGGCTTTTCATATGTATTCCATTGCCATCATCTTCTATGAAGTTCCTATTATATCATTATTTTTCTTATTAATTTTCCTGTTTCTACTTGCCTCAGTAAATTATTTCCTATTTATATCCACCCTTCTTTCCTATGGCTCGAAAAAGAAAACGTAATCATTCAAAATCCTCTACAGTACCCCAATTCTTATCCTGAAGCTTATCTTTTTGCACATACATAGCCCTCAGCTAAATTTTAAAAAGGCTCTGTTAGACTCCTTGTCTTTGCTATTGTCCAACAAACGTCTGAGATTTACTTCTCTTAAAACTCAAACTCAGCCTCTACATTTCCGAATATTACTTCAATGGTCAACTACAACGTCAGTTCCTCCACAGTACCCTCTTTTATCCCATCACCAGCCCTGTTGGAGTTTATCTCCTCCCTGCCCTAAACTCCTATCTCAGTTTCTCTATGTGATTTCTAGCATTTGCCGGCACCCACGTAAAAAACGAATACTTTATCATATTAGTGTCAATAATAATGTGTTAAATAGACTGTTTAATAAACAATGTCTATAAATACTGCTTTTGTGCTTATTCCTAGCCAAACTAGATGCCAATTTTCTTTACACTTATATTGCTTAGCAAATACAGTACACATACTGCCAATTTCCCAATGATCAAATTTCAAATCAGTCACATTTATGTTAATGAAGGCATATTACAGTATTATAAAATTTTAATTAAAATATATATGATCATTTGTTCTTTTGAATGGTTTGAAAATTAAATAGGTACAAGCTTTTTTTATTTCTCCTTGACGGTAGTATTATGAGGCAAACTTTTAAACTATTCTAATTTTCTTTCTATAGATGGAAAGAAGATGTCATTCAAGAGTACTTTCGCTATTATCATTTAAATTTACTTCAAATGAAGGCCACAACTTTCATTCCACTGAATTAAAACATGTTTACCCCAATTATCATGCATAAAATATATTTCTATACAGTTACAGTTTTAATCAAAAGATACAGAATGAAGCAGAACTCCGAGGATTAAGTAAATCTATGCTATAGTATTCTATCTTTATGATGACATATAGATTTTTCATAAAAACAAAAATCCTTAACTTATCGAAGGTGAGTAGAAAATATATAAAATAGCTCCTACTGTTTAAATTTAGACTTAAAGATTGGACTCAAAAAAGTCCAGTCTAAAACTACTTCGTAGCTTCTCTATATTTTTATTTGAGTTACCACTGAGTAATTGTCAAAAATTTTATTCTCTTAAAGGAAAGCAAAAATATTATCAGTGATCACATCAACCCAAGTGTGTCCTAGCACCATTCATTCTAGTGTAAAATCCAGTAAGGTGATTTCCATTTTTTTAACTGTTTCCAAGAACAGATTAAAAGATACTTGACATTAGGTCATCTTACTGATAGATATTCCCATGACACAGATGTCGAAGTCATCTTTACTTTTGAAGTTGAATTAGACGACTATCAGTTGCTAAGGGCTTTATATTTGCTGATATAATTTCATCCAATCAGTGACATTTTGAAAAGAAGAAAGATAACTGAATTCTTCCTTATCTAAATACATAGCTGCCACTAGGAATACCAAGAGAACAGACATCAGGTAGCGAGAGAAATAAATTAAACATCATAAAAAGTTAAAAGGTCTGGTGGTGTGTTTATACTTTTTTAGTTAATACTTTAGCTGTTATTATATTTAAGAAACCCAAGGCTACATCAAGTTTTTTCTCTGCACATATTTTAAAACCTTGTCTTCCCAATTAAAATAATGGATCATGATAAAGGACAGCCAAGAATGAGTTCAAATAAAATCTCAATTAAAAGAAGTTAAGTTCTGCTTATAGTTATAAAGTTTATAGTACCATGTTTTTCTTTACAATACTTTTTAAAATAATCAATATCTACTTTTTTAACAGTAGACTTGTGAAGTTAAAGATTATTCATTTCCATAGATTTTAGGGTATGCATTGATAAATAGGAATACCATTTCCATTTAGTTCATGTTTTTTTTTCCCCCTAAAACAATAATACTTAAAGCTGTTATTTCATTCTTGAATTACATTGAGGTTTTCACACACTAGCAGCTACAGGTTATCTGAGGAGCAGAATGGGTGATGTGTCAAGAAAGAAAATGCTTCTACCACCAGCAAATGTTCCCAGGTCTGTAACAAGTATCGAGGGTGTATGGGCAAAGTTATATTTACTGTGGAATATTGAAGAATTGAGGACCAAGTTTCTTTAATTGTCTGGGAATTCACACAAACACTAGCGTATATTTTAAGCAGAACTGCCAGTACAATGAGAATTTTTCAGTCACATACAATGAATCAAATGAATACACATTCCAATTCACTTCGGTCCCCAAGAACTTTTACACACACACACACACACACACACACACACACACAAATATATAGTTCAAACATATATATATGTGTATATATATAAGTTTCTGCTTAGCTGTAATAAAAAATGTTTGGCTTCTCTTCTTTCATCCTTATTTTATTCAGTGGCATTTATTAAACTTTTTTTTTGCTTCAAGAGAAAATATATTCACAATAGGATGCTGCTCAGAAGATAACTGAATCCTATTAATAGGTGGAAGTTACATGTGTTTTTCTATGTAGCCTAGTGACCTGCAGAAAAATTTTAAACTAATTATTATAAATTTACTAAGTTCTGTAAGAGGATTTTGTGATTTGTACACTTCAGTTCATTTTTAAGAGATATAGCTTCCATCTTCATGTAAGTGACACATCGTGGGGTTGGTTATTTCAACAGCTAAAAAAGCAAATTAAAAAAAAAAACAGAATACTTGTAAAGAAATAAAATCTCAGAATTTTCTTGGTATCAGAGAGATAATTGAAAAAAAAAATGTAAGGACTCAAGGTTTGATCTTATATATGTCTCAAAAGACAGCAATTCTTGAAATAATTATTTTGTTATGTTTTGAGATTACTAACTCAAATGTCATTATTTTGAAAGCCATATGGTGTTACATAATATAAAAGATTAAAAGATAATATCAACCTACAGAATATGTTTATGAGAATTAAATCATGCCAAAACTGTTGGCAATTTAAAATTGATGTAAATGTCTTAATTTACATTCTTACCCAATCCCTCTGACCTTTTCTCTCACTAATCCTCAACCTGATCACGGAGCTGTAGACAGGCTAATCTAATTATGTCCACTGCGCACATCCTTTTCTTAATTTCTTCTGTACAACTGCTCCCTGACAGTGCTTGGAATACATTTCACCCCATTCTTCTCTTCTTTACCTTCTCCATCCTCAAGTGGATAAGCAAGTCTGGCACAGTCCCAAGGTCTCTAATCCTTATCTTAATACATTCCAAAGTCTGTGTGCCACATAGGTTCTGAGGAAAAACAAGTGTGTAATTAGAATGTATTAAGCCTAATCCAGGTACATGCAGTGGTATCTTCAACATGTCTTTTTTGAGTGGGACTGAGGGGGTGGCAAATTGGCAGTGGGAAAAGGATTCAGGAAGATTTGAAGTAAAACTATTTCCTTTGCAGCACACTGCTTTTACTTAGAGTTTTGAGTTTTGGTCAATAAAAAAAAATGTCTACATATCCTAAAGATACTTATTCACACTTCATACGAGATTACAAAAAACTTTTGGGCGTGTGTAACTCTCACAAGCCATCCATTGGTATTTTAGAAAGGTGATGACCATGTCTTACTCTACTGCATTCCAAGGAGACCTGCAACGACACTGTGCACATGGAAGTATTCACAGACTGAATGAAGAACTGACTTCTAGCCATATAGTCCGTTAAGTACTTTGGCTTTTCCTTCATACACAAAAATAATGCTTTGTATTTTAAATGTATATTAACAATTTGTAAAGTCTACGTCTCCAACTACAGTGGATGTATTATAGTCAGAAACCACATCTACTTCTGCTTTCCATTATATCCTCATTGTCAATTACAGTGCCTGCAACTGGAGTGAACTCTCTAAATATCTGCTGAATAAATAAATGTATGAATACTCAGGGCTTTGAAGAGTAAAGGTACTATATTATAATCTCAGTCTACAAGTATCTGTCACTTGAATATTTTATGAAAATGTAGACAAGTTGGAAGATGTCCAGAAAAGAAAAAGGGTGGTGGGGAGAGGATTAAAGAAATGGAAAGCTTAACTTGTGAGGAAAGACTTAAAAAGCTGAATACATAAAACTTGTCTAGATTAAAACTCCGAACAAATGTAAGCAGATTCCACACATTCTTAAAAGTAAACAAGGACTTAGTTTAACTAACATAGTAAGAAGGGAGAGGAAAAGCCATGGAACCCATACTGTCTGGTCTTACAAATCCCAATGGCTTTCAAGAATCAAGTCTCAGAAAGGGCAGTAGAAATACTTAGAGGGATATTTTTCAAATGTCATGGTCCTTCATGTTACTTAGTAGTTTGTCTTGATGTCAGAGCCCAAGGATTGTTTGGCCTACAGCCTGCCCAGAGACCCAAGTTGGTCCTGGTGGAGTAGAAAGTGCCATTCTCATATTCCAGCAAAACAGACATCCAAGGGAAAACTATTTGTTTCGTACACGTTTGTCTTATACTACTCTTCCTTTGAGTGAAACTTATGTCAGACTTTAAAAGAAATAATTATAGAATATAATAGATATTAGATATAAATAGATATTAGAATATAGATAATAGATAATAAAATATAATGGATACAAATAGATGTTACTGTAGAATAACAAACTCTTTCACATTGAAAACTATTGGGTTTTCAAAAAATTGCAAGAAAAATAATAAGTTGAGATATTTTATACACTAGTACAGTGTCAAGCATACTATGGGTTCTGGAAAAATATTATCAGAGACTGATGCTGTTAATAAATTTGTATCACATTAAATTGTAAAATATGCACTGAAAAAAAAATCGTACCAAGGATCAATATGAAAAGTTCTGTAAGTTATCAACCTAAACATTCTAAGATACTCTGAAGTATAACTTGACTAAATTCTAGAAATAAATACAACTAATACCAGTAAGGTGAATCGACTTTACAGCTCCGTTTTGTTACCATTCAATTTAGTTGTCCAACTACTATAATGCTGTAGGGGATGGTCAGACAATAGCTATTTCCCAATCTCTGTAAAACAACACAGTATTCATAAAGTATTCATACAGTAATCATTTTTATTGTATTTTCTTAACAGTTCTGTGTTAATACAACAAAAATGTTTTATTAGTTCTATGTTTATATCTGGGAAACCTGAAACAGAATGGCATGTGACTTAGCCAAGATTACTTGCCTTGTTAGTGGTATCTAAGACTTGAAGCCAGATTGTCTAGTAACTAACCCAAGGTTCTTTCCATTCTAATGTCATGCATTGTATTTATTCTGATTTGTATTTATTTGTATTTTTACACACACACACACACACACACACACACTTTTTTATGCCATAGCCATAAGCACAATTTTCCTTATGTGCATAGGAGTGATTGATGGAAAATAATTAGTATTAATTGTCAAAATAGAAAGTCACAAATGCAAAATTCCATATTTATCTCTGGCTCTACTCTAAATATTTACTACTGCATAATGCATAAATATCTTAGCTGGTAGATCCATAATTTGGACTTAGACGAAAACCTAACCATTTTTTTATTAACCATTATGGGTATTAGCAGGTACACAAGCATTCTACTGAGTAGCAGGAGTCTTATTTAATAAGCATAATGCTGGCATTTTGTTTAATTAATTTTCCAACTTAATTGCTTTTCCTTTTAAAATAATTTTAGAGAAAAATAATAGTTATACATTTAAGCCAAAACAGCAGTCTGCTGTTATTGTTTTTAGACATATTTGTGTTTCTCACTGACCAAAACGAATTTAATTTAAAAAAAAAAAGCTTCTTAAGAATAATCAGCATATCATAATAGAAAGACAACTAGATCAAACGCAGAAGTGCTAAACTTCTAACATTTAGTATCATCTACACCTTACACTCATGAGAAAAATCTCCTCGCTCTCGATCTCTATCCTTTCCTTGCAGAAAGTGAACCTAGAAAGACTCCAACAACCTTCTCAAATCTAAGAGTTTTACTTTGTAGAAACTATTTGTGTATCAGAGCAAAAAACTAATATGAAATTTAGTATGAAAACTAACTTGGGGAAGGCAGAGAAGAGGAGACAGAGTAAAGAACTTTGTGAGAGGGAACACTAGTTAAGATGTGGGAGAAGGAAGTTGAAGGAGTCAGCTGAAGCGCCTGTGTCTTATGGAAGAGAAACTAGAAACTGAAAATGTGAAAGTTTGGGGAGTAAATGTAGAGATTATACATTTAATTTTGGAGATAATGAGTTTTATTTGTTTCACATTCATGACAGAAGGCAGTTAGAACTGTAATAGTCTAGAACTTAAAAGTGATCCCAGTGCTTAGGAAAACAGGAGGCTTTGTACAGGTTTAAAAACTGAAATCGTGGGGAAACACGAGTCCTTCAAGAGAGAAATTATAGATAGAAAGTTGAAAAGAGCCAAAGTGAAAGTCATTAGCCAAGTCCACTCTTGGGCAGCAAGAATATGAACCAGGAACTGTGGCTGAGATGGAAATTTCTCAGAGAAAAGATAGTGGTGTGGCAGTCATAGTTTAGTTTTTCTAATATGAAAATTGAATATTTCATGATTCCCTTTAGGAAGAAATATATATTTGCATAAGTCTGACATTAGGCTTGATTTCAATAACCTGAGCCAAAGAAGGACAAGTCATCACACAATTATATGGGTCAGTCCAAAATGCTGTTTGAATAATGTACCTAAATATAGTATTGGTGTGGCATATTTTTCAATTCAATCCAATGAAACTATATTTCATTCAATAACATTTTTTATCTTTTATACTTTGCAAGACATCAGGATGAGTGCAAGTAAGATGTATGAAAATGATGAAAATACGAGGTACAACATGATCGATTTGGATGATAACTAACAGAACATAAACAAAGAAATTCAGGAGAGGGAAATTAGTTAGCTTGGGAGACTGAAGGAAGCTTCAGAGCAGTGAAACTTAGCTGGTCCATGGATTTTAATAGATGATGATGCAGGGGCTAAAGAGAACATTTAAGATGAAAAAAAAAATGTATTAGGAAAGGCTCAGAGGGAGTAGAAACAGAGACTGTATCTTCAGCATCTGACTTATTCCCGGAAGATAACAGGTGCTCTAAATATATTTGTTATATTGATGAATGATTAAATGAATTAATTAGCATGCAGGCCTTGGAAAAATCACATGATTCAATTAGAACGTAGAATGTATCAAGGTGAATAGAGAGTTTTGGTTATTGATGATGCTACTGTTTTCTGCCCATTCCAAGAGTTATCTAGAATCGATGTATTCACTGAAAAATTTGAGCTCAAATTGCAGAAGCCTGACTTAAAAAAGTAACTCAATTATTAAAAATTGTGGATGAAAATATTTGGCCTGAAAATATAATTTCTCACATGTGATATTGATACTTCAATAGCTACTGTATCAGCCAAATCTTGAAAATGTGCATATTGTTTATCTAAATTTTCTGAAAGCTTTAATGTTGTTTTCACATAAAATGTATAGAAAAACTAAATTCATTTTTATGTGCATGGCATAGTTCTTTACCCAACAAAATCATAAGCAGTGATGCTAGTTTAAGAATAAGATGCGTAGAAGTAAAACAAGTGATGAAATGGGTGTGAATGACTAATCTTCCCCACATCTACTCCCCAAAATTTCACATTTTCAGTTTCTAGTTTCTCTTCCATAATACACAGCTGGTTAATTTTCCTAGACCAGCCAATAATTGCTACCAAGTTTTGTGATAATTTCCTGAATATTCAGTTGAAGTCAAAAAAAGAAGCATGACTGTCTGGAATGGAGAGAGAAAGGGTTGATGAAGCTAGATCTTACAGGTGAAATTTGAACAGGCAAATGAAAAGGGCAAAGGAATAAAATATGCCAATATGTGAAGAAGTATGGAAATATTTGAGAGGCCAAGCAGAAATCAACTCTTGCAGAGCAAAGAGTGAATTCTGAAAAGAAGTCAGAAATGGAGAGGAACAGGTACAATGGAGTTCCATTACAAAGTAATTTAAAAGTAGGCAAAAGATTTTTGGAGTCAATATGGAATACAATGGGAAGAATTGAAAATTCTTGAATAACTGACTAGCAAAATGAAATACAACTCTTTTCTTTTGTAAAATTGTTTTGAAAGCAATATAAATGGTAAATTAAAATGGCGAGTGAGTACAGTTAAAAGAAGGTAGTATGAAGTGGATGATGAGGGTCTGACTTGGAGACAGTGGGAATAAAAAAGAAAAACGAGAAAAGTTCTACTTTGTGACAATATCTAATGCAGAAATAGGAGGAAGGGTGAAAAGGGAAGATGATTATTCTATGATTTCCAACCTAAAAATATAGACTAAAGGTGTTAAGGGTGATGTCCGGTACAGAAATGAGTAATTAGGAATATCTGATTTTATAGTAAGATTTGATTTGCTTTCAGACATGTTCATTTTGAGTAGGCTGGAAGAACACACAGGTGAAAATGTTCTGTTTCAATTGGAAAAAAAAAATTAATCTAAAGAGTAAAAGGACTGGGGGTCAGGAGTGCAGATGTTAGTTTAGGAATCGTGAGTAGAGACGACGAGTAGTGAGTATAGAAGAAGTAAAGGAATAAAGATTAATGACAGAGCAGAAAGTTCAAGGTTAGAGAAGCACGGGTAAAAGCAGGAAATAGGTATAAGAAATGATGCTCAAGATTTGAGAAATATAATGGTGGGAAATAAAATTTTTAATTGATCATGCAAAGATAGGTTACCATTACAAAAACAATGGTAGTATAGCCATACGAAAAAAAATTGCCAGTTGTTTATTCTTTTATTTATTTAGATAACTTTGTAGTGTTCCCCATCTCTCTCTGTGATTAGGGTGAGGAGAGGTGTATATTAGTTTCCTATTTTCAAGAGTAGGAGAAATCTGATCATATTTTTAAAGCTGATTATATGGAAACTATTAATCAAAAGTTAATATGAAGAATAAAAACATGGGAAATATAATTGTAGATGAGGGAGGAGAAATGGGACATTTCCAAAGTAGAGACCAAAGTAGAGAAATTTGCTTTGAATCATAAATGTGATGTATTCAGTCCACACAAACTGAAGAAAAATTAAGAAAGGCAAATTTAGAAACTTGAAGAAAAAAGAAAAACAGCCTTAATCTTCAAATTATGCTTACTGGAACTGTTTTTTTTTTTTCCTCAAAAAAAAGTTAATTGATACATTCTAAATCCATCACCTTCCATGTACTTTTTAGTTAAATCATGGAAACTAGGAGAGAATTTTAATTCCTAAGTTAGGTCCTGGGCTTCTAGATGTTACTCCCAAAGAAGCTTATAAACACAGCAGTACATTTTCCTTAAGAAACGTAAGCATTAGTTCTCAAGACAGAGGCTGCTATCAGGAAACCATTTTCCATTAGATTACGATATAATTGTGGACCATGTATTTTAGTAGGAAAAGTTTGTTTAATCGTCAGGCCCCTACACTACTGAAATCCAAGGAAGTCTCCATTTACTATGCTGTAACTAGAGAGCATGAACTTCTCTAAAGTGTGATCTACATAAAACATAAGCTCTATTACCTCAGGATTTATCTACTGGGGAAACTGTCTCATATTTTTTTTCAGAAAATGATTAAATCCTCCTTTTAATGCATGCTTTTCTGAGGGATATAAGCAACACATATACTCAGACAATTCTACAATGCAACAAATTACAATGTATTTATCCATAATAAGATCTTCAAAATCATTTTTTATTAAAAATGCTAAGTAAACAGCACATGACTAAATAGATTCAAACAAATATTCCCAAATCTCACTTACTTTACAATAGTAACTGATATATATATGGATGATACAAGGAACTTAATGACCCTGTTTGAAGTCATACAAGCAAATTATTTTTAATATAATACTAGGTGCTTTAATTCCTTGGAAAGTGGCAATATATATGCTTAATCATCAAATAAATGCATTCTCAATCAGAAAACTCAACCCATTCCTCAGTCATTTTTGAGAAAACAAATTTATTTTCCAAACACTGTCCTTAATATCTCCTACTATCATTTCCTACTGTTCTGTTATAACTTGTATTGTACTCTTGTGCTTGAAATTCCTGTTCCTTCCTCTTCATCTCCACCACCCAAATCCCACCTCTCATCAGAGTCTAACTTAAATGCCACATCCTACCCTAACTCTTCAGAACTTACTAGCTTGAAGTATTCACTCTGTTCCATTAACCCTAATGTTTGTTATGAGAAAATCATTTTCAATATACATTAGACTATAAGACATTATGTATGATAATTTATTATTAATAAAGTACCTTATATAAATGCTTCATCCCTCCACTCTTACCTCCACTAACTATAAGATCTTTGAGGTAAGATTCAAGTCCAAGATTCAAGACTTTCCTTTGAGTCTATCTTAGCACCTAGTACATGGTTGTATATAATTACAACTCAATACTTATATGTTGAGTAAATTTTTATTAGTGTAATATTTTACGATGAATGACACACAGAAAAACATTTATGAAGGCAGAATCAATTCCAGTTGTCATATAATTAGTCAAGTCAATATACATATTCACCTTCAAAGGTAAAACTTTGAATGAAATGTTCTACTACATACAACAGTTAAATATGAAGACTATTTTTATGAGATTGGCATTGGTTCTGTTCTGTTACCACTCATATAAATGAGTCAGTGATAGCCAAGAACCTGCTATTGTTACATTCAAAGATTTTCTTTTTGCAAAGTTACTAAATATGACTTAGGAGTTAACACATTTTTTTTCCTAGCTGGTTTAATATTTATAATCCATATAAGAAAGATGTTTATGACATCTTAAGTATTAAAGTACTTCAGTTAAAGCCTACATTTTAAAGTGCTTTCTCTCCTGAATTTCAAAAATGTCACAGGGAAATAGGAAGAGGTAAAGAAAGAGACAGAGATTGTTGTGGAATATCTGTTTTTCAATACTGCCTCTATAGGTATAAATTGGTTTGACTACTGGAATGCACTTGACCAGTCATAAAATGCCAAAAAAATGTGGATCACTAGGTTTGTGCCTCAAATTAAATGTGAGCATCCTATCAAGCCACATATCTACTGTGCACAAAGGCTACCCTAATTATTTGTATATTTGTGCAAAAATGATGTAAGTTATTTTACACTCATCAACAGAATTTGGATTTTTTAAATGTTATTATTAACGTCATGATCATGAACTTCAAAAGCTAGAAATGATAGTAAAATCTTCCTTAGGCCTCAGTGAGCCTAACTAGTCAGTGTGTTTTCAGAGGACACTGCTCTACATGAAGTGTATTGCTGGTATTTACAGGTGTGTCACTGACATACATTCACAAATACAGTAAATATATTATCAACCCAATTTGGAACAAAAGAACTGAATTAAAAATAATTAAAAAACGGTTAAAGACTTAAGTCAAAATATCTGATTCGAGTAAATAGATTTATTTTGCTTGAAAATATCTGGTTTTGGTCTAATTGTTTGGAACAGAAGGTTCCAAACATATTAAACAATTCAGAAATACAAACTGTCAAAAAAATAAAGAAAAAAATATACAAAACACTAGATTATTTCATTGGAGAGGCTTATAGCTTTTGCTATGTAGTCTCTGAGTCTCTAGTTGATAAAAGCTTGTTTTTTAGATAAACCTTGATTCTGATTTTAAGTTTACAGAAAATTAAAAAGGTAGTACAGAGCTCTCTTTACCCCAAACCCAGTTTCCTCTATTTTAATACCTTACATTAGTCATAAATAATGAACCAATATTGACATATTATTATCTAAAGCCCATACTTTATTCAGATGTCCCTACTTTTTACCTAATGTCCTTTTCCTGTTCCAAGATCCTCTCCAGGATACCACATTACCATGTAGTTGTCATGTCTCAGCTCCTCTTGGTTGTGATAGTATTTCACACTATTCTTGATTTTAATAACTTTGACATTTTCGGAGAGTATGGGTCAGGTATTTTATAAAATATCCTTCAAAATTTAGATTTGTCTGATGTTTTCCTTCTGATTAGACTGGGGTTATGCATTTGGGGAGGAAGATCACAGAGACAGAGATGACATCATGTCAAGAGTTCATAGCAAGCAATATGACATCACAGTTGATCTCGGTCATCTGGATAGAGTAGCATTGGTCGGATTTCTCAACCCTAAAGTTATTCTTATTTTTACTGCTTCCTTGAAAGACGCCAGTAATGACACCCCAGAGTTAAAGAATGGGGATTTACAGTGTACTTCCTTGAGGGTTGAGTAGTTAAATTATTTAGAATTCTTTGACAGAGAGATTGGTCTCTCTCCCATTTATTTATTGATTCAGTTATTTATTTACATCATCATAGACTCATGGATACTTACTTTATACTCTGGGTTATAATTCAATACTACCTTATTTATTTAGTTGCTCTATTTGTTGTCATGGTCACTTGGAGCTCTTTAGGTTATCTTTGCAAATTCCACCCAAGCATCCCCTAGTCATTAGTAGCTTTTTTAAGTAGCACAATTCTTTGCTTATATCAGCATCACAAGTGGAAGGTTAGAGGTGATAAAGAAATGTGTTTGTCTTCAAATAAAGTTTTCTATAGCTACAACCAACCGATAAGACATTCTAAAATAGACCCCTACGCAACCGCCACAAACTTGACCTTATGCTCTCTACCAAAAGAAGGACACAGCAGAATCAGTTTAGTAACTTTTATTTCATACAACTTCAAATATTAACATTGCTAGTCCCTCAAATTATTTTCCATTATTTACTTTCATATTTTGAGTGATTTTTTCTTTTAGTGTTTAATGAATAATGTTTTTTCTCTTTGAAGAAACAACAAACTGAGATATTTAAATAATAAATAAAAACCTTTAGGTATAGTACTAAGCTCTCCATAAGATTGTTATGCTTTAAATTTTAATATTAAAATGCTAATTTTCATTGACTTTTAGTTTATACATATACACAAGCTGCTTGTTATGAGTTACATAAATTAGCTTTTTAAGATAAGTACTAAAAAATTAAAAATATCTCCAGTTAGAATTTAGTCATTTAAAACTATTTTATGAGGAGAACTTAGAAATCTGTAATTTTTAAGTGCCATAGAATTCTCTGAGTAGGAAATTATTAAAACCGAACAATAAAAGAATAATGGATAAAAAGAGAGAAACATACATTCTACAAAGAATATACTTCTTCACTAAGTATCTTCCATCTACATTATTTATAATATATGGTCATGATTTTATGTTAGGTTTACCTTATGAACTCAAAGTTTTGCAAAACTGAAATAGAGAATATTTTGTGCTTTCTAGCAGAACTAATAGCAATGCATTTTTATTAGATATGATTTAATTTTTGTGTCCTCTTCCACTTCTTAGAATTAATTTAACATTAAGTATATTTTAATCATTACATATAAATTAGAAAATGGTGTTACAAATTGACAAGATTTTTCAATATGAAAACTGAATGTTTTCTTAATATATTTTAAAGTATGATTAAAAATATTTAAGGGATTGAAAATCAGAAACTATGGAACAAATGCATTTTCAGTAAGAGATGTGTAGACATAAAAGGCACTATATATAGCATGTAGGTGGCACATACTCCAAAATTCTCAAACAATTATCACTACTTGGAAAATATAAAGAGGTGGCAATATAATTTCCTGGAAAATATGAATAGATAACCTTTCTGAAACCAGTATTCTCACAACTACTCTAAATTTTATAACATATATCTTCAGAGAGACATACTTCCACATACTTCCATATAATTTGCAGCACCCCTATAATATTGAGTCTGATGCTAGCTTTGCTCCTGATTCAGATGTGGCATTAAATCAACTTTTGCCTCAAGATATCTTAGTCCAGCCAGGTCCTCTCTCTCACTTTATTTGCTCAGAAACATTATATCTATTACCCATTCATTCAAACCTTTTTTGTCTATTCTTTTCCCAAGCACACTAAATCTCATGGTGGATCACCTAGAGCACTCACTCTTTAGTCCACTGTGTCACTAGTGATCTTTCATTCAAACACAGCTACCAGGCAGGCCTAAATATGGATCTAGGCTACAAACTGAATTTTCTCTGTATACACAGAGATGCTGAACTGTTAGAGAAAAATCATGCAACCACACCAAGGACGGCACTACAAATTTATGTTCCTCAACCTCAGCCTCATTTGTTATATTCAACTGTACCTTTTGACCTTTCCCTAGATCGTTCCAAAGTATTAAATCAGCTTTCCCTTCAGGAAGAGCCACATAAGCCTCATATAATTTAAGGGCCATCTCTGTACAGCTCCCATCACCTACCTGCATCCAAGTAATTTGCTCATTTCTCTCCATTGTGAACAATTTTTTTTTCTATCATTAGATAGAAAACATAAGTACAAAAATTTGTACTTCAGTGTACAAATATGTAAGTCTGAATACTATCAATAATGGTTGATGTCAGACGCTTTCCTGTTTTAATGGGAAAGAGGCTCATGAATGAAAAGAGAAAATATTGTATAAAAAGGCTAGTGAACAGACCAGATTATTCAGACTTCACGACTGTGCCTATACTCAGCCCTGCTGGCCATGACCTGGGCACTCTTCTCTGCAGTTGTGTGTATGTGTCCCTGTTCACATAGCTTATAAAGTATGTGTGTACATGTGTGAATATTTTAACATGGTTAGACTCTATACACATTACCTTTATTCTCAGATTCGTTTCTTGAGGTATGACTTAATTTCTTCCAGACATAAATGCTCTGGAAGAAATTTGAAGAAAAATAGAGGAAAGGACAGAATAGCTAAAATAACCAAAAAAAAAAAATGTATTCTGTCTCAAGATAATGGATTATGAATTATAAATAAATCCCAAGGGAATGCAAAGTAAAGGAATGGCCATTTATGTGTTGAAAGATTTATGGGAAATCTGAGAATATATTCAAATACAATCATGCCAGAGGAAAAACAGGCAAAGGCTGTGATGGAATATTATAGGAGAAATAAGCATGCAGGATGATCCTTGAGAGGTACTTAACTATTATCTGTCTGCCTGTCTGTCTATCATCTATCATCAGTCTATCTTATCTATCCAACTAATACTTGAGTGAAATAACTCAAAATGTTACCAGCAATTGCTTCTTTGCAAGTGTCATTTGTCAGGTTTTTAGTTTATCCTCACCCATACCTTAAACTACTGGTTTACTTAGTTAATTATTATTTGTCTTTGAATTCTAAATTCAATTGTCACATTTTTACAGAGGGTTTTCTTAATCCTCTGAATTAAACCCCTAGTTCTATCCTTCTCTATATTACCCTGTAGTTTTCCTTTGTTAACAGTGATCATTACTGGTTTAATTCATTGCTTTCATATAAGATTGTAAGCTCAGAAAAATCAGGAGTGATGTCTGCCTTCTTCAATGCTCTGTACTGGGTCTAGTTTAGTGGCTAGCACATATTAAGTGATTAATAAATCAGTATTGAATTACATTGCATAGCTGAGAAGTTTCAGAGAATTTCTCAGAGCCCTTCCTTTTGAATTACATTACAAATGTAATTCTGGATTATTATCTCTAGTTTAATTCTGCAACCTAGCCCTCTTTCTCTGCCTAACCCCAAAGAACAGAAAACTAGATAAAGCTATTTCTCTTTTAATTTTGGTTTTCTCCTTAAACACATATTTAATAGTTGGAAAATGTGAAAAAAAATAGAGATACACAAAAGACCACTGTATGTATGTTGACAAGCAAAATGTAGTAGGAACATGGTGTTGGTTTGGAAGACAGAAGTGGAGTCATTTTAGAAGTCAACAAATAAGACATAATAGAAAAATAAGAAAGGAAGAGGAGCTGATCAATGGAAGTATGATGGACAAAAGGAGACTGATTCAGGAGATATTTAGGAAGTAGAATAAGTAAACCATGATGAGTTGGGTGTGTGTGCTTGTGTGTGTGTGTACATGCTCATGTACATACCCGTGCACCAGACAGTGCCAGAGAAGAACAAGTAGGAGTCTAGGATAATAATGAAATTTAGGGTTAAGTACCATTGTTAATCACTTAGTCCTTAAAAAAACATAAG
This sequence comes from Pteropus alecto, assembly GCF_000325575.1. NCBI lineage: Eukaryota > Metazoa > Chordata > Mammalia > Chiroptera > Pteropodidae > Pteropus > Pteropus alecto. The sequence continues at coordinate 1,698,410 of NW_006436284.1, forward strand.
CTGGAGTATATATTTGGCCATCAGGTGAGGTCAAAATTGACATAATAAATCAAAGGGGTAGTTGGACATGTAGTCTGATGCAAAGGAGTATGGCTTGAGCTGGAACAGATCAGAGAATCATGAGCATGTAGGTAGTGATAGTTCAAGACACAGTGATAAATAGCATTTCCCAAGGAGAATATATACAGCGAGGAGAGAAGAGGCCTTGAAGCTAGACCTTGAAGACCAACAACATTTAAGCCAAGGGGAAAAGAGAGCTTGATAGGGACTTAAAGAAGCAGTGGGAAGACGTAAGAAGATAATCAGAAGTGAGAAGGGTCAGAGAAGTGAAGAAGATTCAAGTGCCACTTAGTGTTCAAGATAAATAAGGTCTAGAAAGTGTTGACTAGATTTAGAAACAGGACATTAAAAGACATTTGCAAGATTTCTTGGTTAGTAGGTTGGTTAGTTCTTTAGTTGATAGGTTGGTTGGTTGGTTGGTTTTTTCACAATACTTGCTCAAATGGAAAACCAGGTAATGTAGGGTTTAGGAGTAATGATAAGCAAGAAGGAGAGTGTGAATATAAATTCCTCTTTTGAAAAGTCTATAAAGGTAAAATATAGACTACAGAAGTAGCAAAAATAACTGAGAGCCAAGGGTTTGTTTCATTTCATGTTGTTTAAAGTATTTTGAGCATGTTTCTTACAGAAACAGAAGTTAGATTTACCTAGAGAGAAAAAAATGATAAAATGCATTTTTGAATTATCTGTTATTACAGGAATTTCTGATCTTGAAGATTGGTGATGACATCATCACCTTATTTTCCTAAGAATTTAAAATTAGCTCCATTTTTAAACATCTAAGTTTCAACATGAATTTCCGTAATTCTCCAGTATCTCCTTTTTTTCCTTCTAGTTCATTTGGGATTTAGTTTCCTCAAGCTATTTCTATAGCTACACAGTCACAATAAGCAATAATAAGCTATGAAATAATTGTTTCTAAATGCAGTGATACAGTGATATCATATCAGATCTCAAGAAACCAGACAGAACAAACTCAGAGGTACAACAGAACTGTAGTTTGGGGGAAATTTCTCAGGCATCTGCCACATAACACCTTATATGTTGTTTCATGCCTTTCTTACTTAGCTGCCTAATATAAGTCTAATACAACCCTCTTAAATTTTCCCAAGCAACCGTAATCCATTAATATTAACAAACATCAATTTATAAACTATGTAATATGTAACATTTATATGGTGGTAGATCGTAACTTAATGACAAACATTGACAATTTCGAAAATAGCTATGTCTCTCTTCAATAATATCTGCAGCTAAAGTTTTATAGCTTTTTTATTTACACACACCTTCCAATACTTTAATTATGAGTACATCTCTTCATTGCTATTTTCACTTAATAGTCTGTTTATTTTGGTAAGTAAGCACTATCAATTAAAAGAATACAGAAAAAATACAGAATGAAAAAATTTTTAAGTGTTTTTAGGAAATAGAATTGTTTTCACTGGTTCTTACATTTTCTAAAGTATTAAACATCAGTAGAGTTAAAAGAAATCTTTGTAGTTTTATTTCTATTTTATTTGCCTCCTTGGATAAAAACATTTCAATTTTTACTCCTAACTCTTTACTGTCCAATATTTAGCTTTCAATATTTGGCTAATGGGGCACCACCATCCACTCAAGACTATGAGCTAAATAACTAAGATTCTTATAGACAGGAAAATAATATATAAATTCTATTGGTACATTTTTTTTTAAGTCAGAGAAAAAGACTGAGTCGCTGGATCAGTATATGACTGAACTCCTTTGGACAAAGGATATAGCAGTTAAAATCGTGGGCTCTGAGCCAGATCCCTGGGTTCAAATCCCAGCTTCTCCACTTAGAAGCTGTCTGACAATTTAAGCTCTCCATAATCTGTTTTTCTAAGCTATAGCATGACACAAATAGTACCCATTATAGTGTTGCTGTAAGGACAATATAAATAAAGTGAGACAATTAAATAAAGACACTCAGAATAGTGCCCGGCATATAGTTAGAACTTATCAGGTAATATTGCATCCAACCATCTTTTGTATAATAAACCACTGACTGTTGCTTTTCCCATGGTGACCACTTAAAACATTTCAAGAGTAATTTTTTTCTACTACGTGAAAGTAAAAATAACTGTGACAGATAAAATTTTGATTGATTGTGGACATTTAAGTCAACATAATAGCATGCTTTTCAAAAAAACAATGAACAATATAGCTAGGCATACAGATTGCATATTTTGTGAACTTTATTCAAGCTTAGATAAAGTAGAACCAGCTCATGTCTAGTTATTGATTATGAAAAGAATTCGAGACCATGTGGGTTTTCAGCTTGTTTTAATACTTGATAAGAGAAATAAAAATGGAAAACTCCAAAAAGTGTAAATTTTAAAAATCACAGTAGTAAATTAATAGGAAGAAATCCTATTTTCAAACATCACTAGCTTCCAAGTGTTACCTTATACGGGTGTGTTTCCTAGTTATTAAATGTTTACAACGATGTGCTTGTGGTATCTGTGGCACTGATTTAAGAACACATTTTGGTCATTCCTTTCTCTTACTGTTTGCCTGAAGTGAGCTCTCACATAATTAGGGCTGAATACACAGCACTTTTAAAATTAAACCAAGCCTCTGGGAAAGAATCATGGAAATAGATGGTTAAAGGACACCCAGGCAATTAACAAGCATGATAAAGTTAAAAAGTGAAGATAGAAAAGTAGGTTAAGAGCTTTTCTCTCTCTTTCCAACATGATTTGTTGATACAGAAGGAATATAAACTAGCTTCATTTTACATAGGAAAGAGAGATAGACAGTCCATATTCCAGTCAATAAGTAAATTCCTTTGCTATTTTCCAATGGAGTTTTCTCTCTTTTAAGTACACAGTTCTGAAATAATTAGCAACTTGAATAACTTTTAAAACAAGCCTGAAAATACTTTTTGCTTTCTGGAATCCCAACACTGTAACAATAAACTAGTAAAGATTAAAATGTTAAAATTTTGAGATAATTTTACCCCAGTAGAGTAACTTTTTTCTACAAAAAAATAAAAATAAAAATAACCCCAAAGAACAAAACACACATACACACACACACACACACACACACACACACAAATATGTAAAAGTTTGATTATTTATGGTAATTTTTAAAAAGTCTGAGACATAAATAGTAAAAAAACAACCAAACTTTAGCTGATGATTAAATATTATCGAATTAATGCATCCTAACTCTCTATAGCAGTATATCGTTTTGTACAATTTCCCTACTGGCATTCTTTCCCTCCTATGTACCTGTCTTCTGCACTAGACAAGAAGCCACTGATAGGCTACGACTTGGTTTCATTCTCTTTTGTATCTAAAGCATCCAACAGCCCCTGAAAACATACTCAGCACTTAGTAAATATTTACTGAATGAGTGAATTCATGTGTATGATCTCAGGTCTTTTAGAGAACTGTTGTTTTTTATACTTATGTATTAATCATTAACAGAATAACAAAAAGAAAAGGGAATTTAATATTTATTAAATATTGGCTATGAGTCTGGTATCTTTCATATCTTAAATTATTGTCTCAATATTCTCTTTTTTTTTTTTTTAGGCAAGGCAACCCTTGATTGACCTCACAGATTGCAAGGACCTTGTCAGCTTACAATCCAAGTACTAACTAGGCCTGACTCTGCTTAGCTTCCGAGATCAGATGGGATCAGGCTTGTTCAAGGTAGCATGGCCATAGACTTGTCAAGATATTCTTAATGGGACAGACATTATTTTCTCAGTTTTCACAGAAGCATCAAGGAGCTTGAACATTTCTTCAAATCAAGTCAAATCATTTAATGTTCTGACTTTTCTAAGAGAATATCTGGGTGATTTTCCTGACATACAGTTGCACTGCATTGCTTTGCCTTAGCATTATTAGGGTTTTGTTGCAAATACAAATCAGATTTGTAAGAGAGAGAGATACACAGTAATACTGTACTCTTTTTCATTATAGCCTGAACTTTCAATTTGGAAATTAAGACCGCCTCCCTTTTTCTCTCTTACTTTTTATTGTAAAATAATACAGATACAGAAGTCCACAAAAACAGTGGTTTATTATAAGTTGAACACCTCTGAAAGCATCACCCAGGACAAGAAAGAACTGTGGCATCTACCCAAAAAGCCTGTCCATATGCACAGTCCCAATCACAATGCCCTCTCGCCCTCCAAAAAATAGTTCTGCTGAATTTCATAGTAGTTACTTTCTTGAATTTCTCTACAGTTTCGTCACAATTGTGCATCCCATATTGTATAGTTTGATCTGCCCCAAATCTCCACGTTCAGTTTAAATTGTCTTTTAATCTACAAATTCCCTTCCATCCCATTCTTTTCCTTACTATTTATCTGTTGAAGAGCCTGTGTAGCACTCCTGTCAGTTCTCCAAGACTGGATTTTGCTGATTATATGCTCTAGGGGCAAGTTCAGCATGTTCCTTCACCCTTTGCATTCTCTGCAGTTTGTTACTTGGAGCCAGAGGCCTGATTAGACTCAGATTTCAATCCTTTGGCAAAACTATAGGTGACTGGTGATTTTTCATCAAGAAGATGCAACATTTGGTTTTGCTATTTTTTGTTGTTAGTGACCACTGATGCTCAACATCTAGATGCATTAATTGAATAGGTGTAGTAAAATCATCATTTTCTAATTTATTTACTTCAATAAGTAAATAAATGTATTTACTTTATTAACTTTATGTATTTACTTTAATAACTTTAATAAGGACACTCTCTTCTTCCATGTATTTACTTTAATAACTTTATAAGGACACTCTCTTCTTCCTCTACTATTTGGTTACACATAAGGGTAAATGCTTGATTCTGTCATTTTTTAACCAAGGTTTCAAGGTAAAGAATTGGGTCCCTATGAGTTTTAATAGGTAACCATTTTTTATATCATTATAACTTCAAATTAAAGCATTTGATGAGTTTAAATTCATTGAAATTCTTATCCACTTTGAAGCTCATCTTGGCTTTTTCAATTTGGTTCCCGATTCTTTTTTACATTACTGTGGAAGTAAGTCTTTAATAACTTCTTTACTATCTGGTATGTCAAGTTGTTCTGGGCCCCTAACATATATTTCTTGCCCTAGACCTGGGATCAGCCATTTCTCTTCAAATTACTACAGACCTCTTGCTATTCAATTGTGTGAATTTCATTCCAGTTTCAGCCACTCTTTCAGAAATATCTGTTGGTTATGTGGGAGGTTCACCTGTTCTCAGGTCTAGCTGATGAGCTTGCTTCCTATTACTGCCCCACTCCAACTTCCAGGAAGGTTCAAAATCAAAGGTCCTGCAGTTTTTGTAGGTCTGTCCCACCCTACTCATCTTTTAGGTTTGTGAGAACAATTTTGCTGTAAAGGTTGTCCATGGTGTTTTTGGTTTTGCTATCCATTTGCTCTGTTTTTCATGTGCAAAAACTAAGCTACCACTATCTCCTCAGATTCACAGGCCTTTTCCTTTTGAAATTTATATCAACCTCAACTTTCCTATATCAAGATCTAGGATATCTTTTCCATTAACTTAATACAAGGACCAGTTTAATAGTGCTTACTCAGAAAAATTTTGGTTGGAACTTTTTTTCTAACTTTACGTTTGGTGAACACAATAAAAGAACCTACTCATCACAGAGTTAAAATTCAAAATTAATTCCCTTTCAAAACACTGACTCAGTATTTTAATAATTATACCTCAATGAAATGTGCACTACTATCCCAAGCAGCACAATTTGGCAAAAAAAAAAAACAAGACTATACCTGCAAGAAAGTAATGTCACTCTTTCTTAAATGTCACTACCCAAAGAGATATATTTTCAACTCTATTTTGATGAAGATAGTATTGATTTCAAAGACAACAGCATTTAAATATCTTTTATAGGACTGTGAAACAAGAACCATCCAAGATATCCATAATATATATACCCAAATTATTTTTAAAACTACATTGAAAACAAGCATTATAGTAAATAAAATTAATATAAGTATATATGTATATTATTTTAATTGTCTTCAAATCTTATTTCTAGATACTTGTTTCTATGTATTGGGTCAGGCTGTCTACACTTAATTAAAATATTCAGTTTTTTGCAGGAAATATAGGGAAAAAGACCAACTGGCTGTTGGAAATTGTGTATAAAAACATTGAAGCAGAATGTTGCCAAAATTTGTTCATCTGTGCATGCCTCTAGCCCTGGGACTACAGTGGTTAAAATATAAATAA
>NW_006436284.1:1704764-1716307 GCF_000325575.1 Pteropus alecto
CCTCACCTTAAGTGAGGTTTAAATTATAGATGAGGGGATATAAGAATAAAATTAGATAAAAAAATTAGTATAATACACTGTGATAAGTTCTATGAAGAAAAGGCAGGGCAGAGATATGAGGAATAGCTGATAACTAGGGTTTAGTACAGGGTTGAAATTTTACTCAGGTTACGTTTATTTATAATTTTCTATTATGAAAAATGTTAAAAGAATCATCCTTGCATCCATGTATTTGCAAAATGTCATTTTTTTGTAAGATAATTTATTATTCTCTATATTTTCAAGAACTTTTTATATTGGGTCAAATTGAACTTTAGAAAGGTTGCAATCCTGTCTTTGGAGTCAGAGTGATACACCAATACTTTTCTAGGAATGCTGATCTCAGTTATTTTTACCTGTTATAAATTAAACCTATTGGATTTAATTTTTTACAAACCCATAAGAATAGATTTTACTCAATTATTTTAGTTAAATAATACTATTAATTATATAACATCTTTTTTATATTAATTTGAAATTTTCAGATTTCAAATTTGGGTATATAATTTATATTTTTGGTTTTATATTTAGTAATTTTTTTCTTTTATATATCCTCATAGTTGTTAATGTATAGTTAAGTTACTGATACATCTTATTTATCTTATAATCAGCCATTTTACTGAATTTTGTAGTTAATTTTATCACTTCTCAGGTGATTCATTTAGCATTTTAAGGTAGGAAAACATTATCTGCAAAAAAAAAAAAAAAAAATTAGCTTCCTCTCATTCTAAATATATTTCTAGCTATAATTTTGTGCTTTGTTGCACTGACTGACCCATCCAGAACAAATCTCCAGTCAATCTCCGTTAACCAGATATCATCTAGCCTTAAAACTAAACTACTTGATTGATGTGAAATTCTCTCTATCAAGGTGAGTCTTTCTAGCTACAGATCTAATTTTTAAATGGTTTGTCCAAGCAAAATTCTCTCCTTGTACCTTTTGTACGTTGTTTTAAGTATCACATTTCTATGTAAAAATATTAGATAGTTCAGGAAGTCTTAACTTGGGGTCCAGAAATAAATGTATTTGCAGGGAACCACAAACTCCTGAAATTACAAAATTCTGTGAATACATGTACTTTATCAGGGTGGAGGGTTCACTGCCTTCATTTGATTCTTAAAGTAGCCTATGAGCCTAGAAACCTTAGCTAATATAAATGGATGGTTATGAATGATTAATATAATCAATAGTTGCAGATAATCAAATTCTGAGGTTATTTATAATATTTAATGTATACAACCATAACTAGGTGTTTTTATCATATATTTCTGCTATGATAGATAGATTAAAAAATCTAAATCACAGACATAATACCTATCTCTAATCTTCATCCTAATTCACTTACATGATTATTCAAGGTGAATACCAAATTTGCTGCTCAGAACAAAGACTTTTTAAAAATAATTTAAATAATGAATGAATGCTACAGAAAAAATAATTAATAGTCTACCTACAAATAGTATTCATATAATTTGCAATATTTATTTTCTCAGCTTCTGATCATGTCTCTCAAAAAACTACAATTGTATAATTTTAAACAAGGTATATTCTCTTTTTTAAAGAAGATAAGGTTAACACATTCTGCAAGGGCAATAAGTGACATCTACTCTTAAATGATGTAAAAAACATTTTTAACTCATTGTTTAAAATACGCAATCTTTCTTAAATATTTCTAAATAACCATCTTGTGACTATTAAATTGGATAGTAAAAAAAGAAAATGAAAGTATTTAGCAAGTTATGAATCATCTTATTTGACTCACATATAACATTTAATTGATTTGAAATAAGATCCCAAATGGTTCAACTATGCCATTTTCTGATGAACATAAAGATTAAGAAAAAGGAGTACATGCAACTCAATGCCATTAGAATTTTCCCTAAAAGCTATTTCTAAATATTCAATACTGTAGCATTTTATACGCACTTAGAAGATAATACTGTTATATCTAGAAAATTTTTCAGATAAAGGATGTATTAGACATTTTCCAATGTAATTGCTTCATGAGTGAACCTATTTCACATGGAACACACAGAAACTGCCATTGCACATCAGGTCTTCTGCTGCCCAGACTTCCATGAAGAGAAAAAAACAAAAACAAAAACAATAGCATATCACTTACATGGTTATGCCTTCATAGTACATTTGCTTAAGGAGTTCTGCAGACTGTTAACTGTATACATGGAGAGTATTTGCTTTTCTCAAATAGTTCACACACCTTAATTCTATTTCAAAACTATTTTCATAATAATAGCTACAACACAGCATTAAGTGCAGAGAATAATTTCTAAGCACCACATATCTAGATGTTATATAAATATATACAATATAAATATAAAATACATATCTTCTTACAAAAACCTGATAAGATACATATATTATTTTAAGGAGGAAAATGAGGAAACTTTTTTCTAAAAGTTTGAAAACTAAGGCCCAGCTACTAAGGTAATAAGAGCTCTAGGGATTCTAATTCAAATATCCTGGCTCTGGAGTCTGTGTTCTAGGAAAACTCTCTGCTGCCTCAAAACACAGCTGTAGTCTTTTTTTAAAAAGTAAAATAGTATCAAAGGATTATAAGAAGAACATGTAAACCCTGCCTTATTCCTCTCACTCTACATACCCACTTTCCTAATTCAAACACCTTAATTGTTTCTTTTGACATTTAATTCATATTCCGAAAAGAAATTGATATATCCTATTAATTTCCAATAATGGCAGATGAGGATTTAGCTTTCTTAAAACACTCATTTTCATTTACCTTTCTCTTGCCCTCCCAGAATAACTGGACCGTAATTATAGCTTAAATCAGTAAACCTCATTTACAATATTATGACCAGGTAAGTGTTATTCACTGCTGAGCCAAGCAAAACAATGCATTGTAATTTTTTTTTCCTTTTTTATTCACCTTCAAATCATGCAGGACTCGATAAAGGTCTTTTGTTTATTTGCCTGTATTTAATGTACCCTACAGATATTTACATGAAAGTCAAAGATATCTCGTTATACACTTTTCAAAGGCTGATATTCAGCCATTTTTTCCCTTGAAGGCCTTTGTCCAGTCCTCTGCTTTATTACTCCTGTCTAGAATGGTTTCCTTCAAATCCAGCTACTCAGGAGTACTCCTGGGATTTTCTTTCAAGGTTTTTCTGTGTTAAATCTCACATCCTGTCTTCCTTGGTTTCACGTTATATGCTATAATTCTTTGTTTTGCTGGAGTACATCATCCAGTAACTTTCTAAGACATGATACATGGGTAGTTAAGATTAGAATTCTTGAATTCTGAATGTCTTTATTTAATTTCATATAGTGGCAGGGTATTAATTCTTTTAGAAATCACTCTCAGAACTTTGTAGACTTTCTTACACTGCATTTAGCAGTATAGTACTTTTCCTACTTCTTAATATGTAACTTTCTCTTTGAAAAGTGTTAGTATTTTTTAGTGGAGCCCTTAAGCTTCTGTGTGATGACCCTTCATGGGGTCTTTTTCTTACACAGTGCTGAACACTCTGACTTTCTCAGAAAAGATATTTCACTCAGTGAAAAATATTGTTTAAAAAGTCTCTGTTAATTCCATTTGTCCATTTTAAACTTTTTCTCATTCTAGAAATCCTTTTATAGACTGTGACTTTATGAATTATCTTTTATTTTGCGTATATTTTCTATACTTTTTTTTTCCCTAATTCTGAGAGGTTTTCTAGACTTTATGTGACAATTTATTACATCCAAGTGCTCTTTTTTATTCTGAGTACTCTTCTCATAGTGTATTATTCTTATTATATAGATAAAATATCTTCCTGAAGATAGCGCTTATGGAGTATTTTTTTTTAATAATGTAATTCCTCTTTATTCCGAGTGTCTGTCTGTTCTCTGGATTTTCTTTTGTTGTTTGCTTAGGCTTTCTCTTTTATGATGGAGACTTTTCTCAAAAGTCTCATAATCTTTTGCTTTCAGATCATATTAGATGACAGAATACTAAAATATAATTATAGTCTCTATGTACATATGGGAGGCTTTTTGCAAGGTCATTAGGTAATAAATAAGAATTTTTACTGGAAGATTTTGAAATGTCTCCCACTGGAGGTATTTCCTCCACTTTACTGTCTGGGCAGAAATGACCTGGCTCTAAGCATTCTAATGTTACAACTCAGAGTACTATATTCACTAAGGAGATCCTTATTTAACTCTTCTAATTTCAGCCTCGCTTTCCTGGAAACTGCTTCTTAACTAGTACCTGCATGTCCTGAGCACTTCTGGGGATCAATGATGAAGAATTGTGGAAATATAATAGTTTTGCTTTCTATTTTCTGAAATGTTTCTGAGATCTCTTGTTCTCTGCTTTCTTCTCTGTCTTCTATTTTTCTATGTATCAGTGTTTTGTTTTGTTTTGTTTTTCATATTATTTTGGAATAATTTCGAGAGGGAGGAAGAATAAATAATTAGGTTTATTCCATCATGCTCTTTTTTTTCAGGTTTGGGGAATTATTTATACTGGCAGCCTTGTTTCTTTTTAGGTAAAAGAGTTGGAGTATCAAAATTAAGATTCAGAGAGGCTGAATTCCTGGCCCACTTTTACGCTCTATCTATGTCACTGTGTTCATGCTACTCAACCTCCCTGCAGTTTCATTTAGTCACCTGTATATTGTGCACGGAATGTAATAGTTGGGACATATACTTGCAGGTGGCAGTGGGGAGGGCATACTAGGTATTACTACAGAGAAAAATAAGTTTTCATTATCTGGATTTATTAATTCTAAGATGAAAGGTATGCACTCCCTGGTTGGAGACTAATTCTTTGTCCTTCCATTCAATAATATTTGTCAAAATCTGGTATACTGACCCTTCAATTTCATGTCTAAGAAAAATGAAAATATATCTCTGCATTAAAAGAATGTACAAGAAGATTCATATGAGCAGTATTCATAAAGGCCAAAAGGTAGAAACAATCCAGATTTCCATGAACTGATAGACAAATGAAAGTTGGTATAACCATAAGGTGGAATAGTATTCAGTCAAAAAAAAAAAAAGAAATACTGAAACATGCTACAACATGGATGGAAAACATTATGCTAAGTAGAAGAAGCCAATAATGAATACTACATAGTGTATGATTCCAGTGATATGAAATATCCGGAGTAAAAAAAAAATCTATAGAGGCATAAAGTAGTTTAATAGTTTCAGAGAGCTTTGTGGGAAGGGGGAAAGTTAGAAATGAGTGCAAATGGGTACAGGGATCCTTCGTGGTGTAATAAAATCTTCTATAATTGACTGTGGTAATGGTTGCACGACTCTGTGAACATACTAAAAGCATTCAGTCATACACGTTAAATGAGTGAATTGTACAGTGTGTAAATTATATCACAAAAAAGCTGTTAAAAATAAAGCATTTGAGAAAGCTGAGCAGGAAAAACGTCTATGTGCATTTTTATGGCATTAGGAATATAAAATTGAATAATATTGATGAGGTTGTGGAGCTTAAATTTTAGTAGAGAGACATACATAAAACACAATTATAAATTCTGATGAAACCAGAGGCCCAGACGGAAAACGAAATGGAGAAGGAAGCTGTTGAGGGTGATCACAATGATTAAGCCGAAATCCAAATGACGAAGAGAAACTAGCTCTGATGTAGAATGAAGAAACGTGAAAAGGGAACTTCAGTCAGTGGGGTTATATGTCACAAAATCTCTGTGGCAGGAGAGACCTCAGCTTGTTCTAGAAGCTGAAAATTTACCCAGGTGGCTGGAAAACAGTGAGGGAGGGAGCAGTATGTGATGAAGTTGCATAGACAGTTGAAATTATGCAAGGTATTGTAGCTCATGGGTGATCTCTCAAATGTATTCTAAGCCTCTAAAGGGTTTTAAGCAGAGTGAAATTATTAGACATTAGATAACATTATTTGCTTTTTAAGATCACTCTTGCCACTCTATGATGAACAGAATGGAGGACAGTTTTGACTTTCTATCATAAAACTGTCTATGCATATCTAAACAGGCATATCAACATTGGTGAACCTACATCACTCATGATTTTAAGAAGTGTCTCAACCAGTGGCAGTATTAACTGGTAAAATCCATATGTATAGAATCTCTAAAACGTTTGCAGCCAGTAATTCCATTCCTTGAATTCTGCCCAGAATATAGTGAAGAGTAATGCACAAAGATGTCTGCTGCAGCACTATTTATAATACTGAAAGCAAACCTGAATGTCCAAAATTTGTAAATAGCTGCTAACTCTGTGTATGTCTAATTAAACTAACTTATTTAGAGTCACAGCTAATGTCTTAAAAATAACAACAGGTCTACATAACTAAGATTGTCAAATTGTAAATCCAGAGCATGCATAATTCTACTACTTTGCTGTAACTTAGTGGTCAGTTATTAGGCGAAATAGTTGAAGAATATTATGAGGAAATGAACTAACAAATGTGTAAAACAGACATGGAATCAATTTTTGTCACTCAAACTTTGGTGAAATGTTTCAGATAAATGCTCAACTCAAAAATAATCAACATCTGTATATGCTTATGTGTACATAATCATACATAGACATCCCTTGAATAGTTGGTCACACATGCACAACAGAGAGAGACAGAGAGAGAGAAAGAGAGAGAGAGCGCCACAAAAGTTTATTTTGCAAAACCAAAGAAAATTTCAGGATTTATTAGAGAACATCACCATTTTCCCAATTTCTTTTTTTCTGGAAAAATAATGTTAAGTTGTACATCAAAATGCATTCACAAAGAAAGTATTTTTAGAAGAAAAGTACTTAGTGTAAGAGAAAACAGTCTTTTTTCCTAGTGCATGCAGATTTTCTCTTCATTACCGCTACTTCTGCTCCTAAAATATATCGTGTCAGCCTAATTCATAGTTTGCTACTTCTTTACACAGGATGATAAAATGAAAATTTGTCGCAGACCCTGAAAATGTTCAGTACTTTTCACACAATGCTAATGGTCTGCCATAATTTGTATTGTACTGACAAGAAAGTCCTCATTCTAAGCCCAATTCTTTCTCTAAATAAGTGAATTATCTGCTAAACATAGGAGTTACACTCAGAATAGCAAAATGCTCACGTGAAAATCATATCAGATACACATTTCCTTAGTTCATACTCACTTTGGGACATAGGTTCATTGTTTGGGATAATGCTGAATTACAAATACTATTTAAATCGCTTTTTGGTGTTGGTGTTGTTTTGGTTTATGGATTTTGATCAAGCAGATATAGTTTAATTAGGTCTTGTTATATTAGTCTATGATAACAACATATCATTCCAAGGTATTCTGTTTCACCTAACAGAGAAAAAAATAAATTCTTATGGTTAATTTTGGCTAGGTTGATATGGAAAGCAAATAAAAGGAGCATTGCTGGGAGAATAGAGAGTGCATTCAGCATAAAGATAACACAACAGTGGCTAATTAGTCCTTAAACCCCAGAGGGTTGAATTGTTTCCTTGTGAGAAGCTCCTGGAAACAAAAGGTCTCCCTCTGACTAACTGTGTTCTATGGGTGAAGTCTCCCCTCACTAATGAACACATCAGTGACCTCTAACATCAGTACAGGAGTGGATGAAACAGGAAGCAGAGATGGAAGCCCAGAAAGTCACTTTTTCAGGAAGTGACTCCACGTTTCTACAGTCCCTGTATACTTTATGACACTATAAGCTTTTCACAGTTATTCAGACTAATTGATGAAAAGCAGTGGAAGAAATAACAAGTCAAGATATAAAATTCCTCCCTTTACAGACTCGAGATGTAATATATATGGAATAGCAGCATTATTTTAAAAAAAAAATCCTCATGTAAGGGCAATCCAACAAAATAATGTCAGAATCCACAAAATGGCAAATAGACTGGTGATAAATCCTTACAGGGTAAATTACTTACATAATAAAAATCATCCACAAAAGTATTCTAAATATTCTTTTAATACATTTGAATGATTTATATCATAACTATAGATTGGCTATGAAAACACACACTTGGCTAGTGTCACTTTTTTATTAAATAAGTAAAAAAATAAAATTTTAGCTAAAAAATATACAATCACTGTTAGTAATCTCAACAAAAATATTTAACCTCCAAATTAAATGTTTGTGTGTGCGTGTGTGTGTGTTGTTCACATGAAACTCAATAAGATTGAGATCAAATCCTCACTATGCAAAGATCAGTGCAATTTTATTTTTCAAGTAACTATATTTTTCCTACTTTGGGTGCTTAGAGGCCACGGTATAAACAAAAACATATGATTATTTAACTAAATTCTCTAGCTCCCACCTAGTTTTTCTAACAGTATTGATAATATTTGACTCCTTCAAGGTTTCTAACATCATCCTCTCCTGGGAAAGAAGGGAAAAGCAGCGCCTCTGCCCTACTTACACCAGAGGTGGAAAACTGCCTGCCAGACACAGAATAGCACCCAGGCCACTGGCTGCCATGAGAGGCACCTAGCTAGCTCTCAGGAAGTCTTAGTGGAAGCACAGCCCTGCCGCCTTAGGGAAGGAGAAAGGAACCAGCCTTAGAAATCCTCCTAAGAGGAGATCTAGACCATTAGCCACAATGTCAATATCCTGAGTGCCCTGGAGTAGTCAAGGGGCAAACAAAACCTTTGGGAATCCTTATCTCCATAACCTCCATAGAAGTTGTTTAAATGTCACTTTCTCATAGTTTGGCATTGCAGGAATCATAGCAAAGTACCTCCCTTAAAATGTCTTCTTCAGAAAAGGGGTTTGAGGTGCACAGATCATGTGTTGAAGTCATTACTCACATATTGCTTTTCCTTTAGAAAAAAATACTGTCCGAATTTCGTCTTCTTTTTCATTACATTTTTCTGACATGTTATAGGTTTTTAGAAATCTTATATTGGTATCTGAGACCATATAAAAACATGAATAAATAATAAGATGTACATGTCTTCCATATGCAAATAAGTATTTATATGATTACTCCTTTAGCTTGTTGTTTTAAAAATATTGTCATTATGATTTTTAGAATCTATTTTTTCAGATATCTTCCAGTTAAAATCTAAATAATTGTTTAATTTATGTCTGTCATTTTCTTTTTCTAATTATGCAAATATTCAAATGTTCCAAACTACTTTGCACTGGGATTTGTTTAGAGTATTATCTCACTTTTTAATCATCTCCAATTTCTTTGAGATATATGATAAAACTGAACCATCACCTAATTTTAATTTCTTCCTTTATTTAGTAACCTTTTTGTTTGTTTTTAAAGAGATATTTCGTGTCATTCAACTTACTTGGAAAAATGTGGAGAATCTTTTATTTCATGAATTTCATTCATTCAAAGATTTTGGCACACTATTCCAATTCCTGAAATGTGGCCTTATGTTTTTATCCAGTAAGTAATAAAAGTTTAATTATTTGATATATAACACCATTTTGAAAAGTGTAGTCTTTTCCCATTCTTCAAAAAATAAAAGTATCATATGTAATCCTTTAATTGAGTGTTAAAGTTTAGCATTTTATTTGCATGTGAATACTAAACCAAATATATTTCTGAAAAAACCATGCTTACTTTCGTTATTAAGACTGAAGGCTGTTGCCATATAAAGTTTTTTTCATGGAAAAAAAATATATAATACTGTGTTGCAACAAATTTCCATTGAGGACTGAGAGAATGATAGTATTCTACACTTAGTTTCAACCTTTAAAATTCTAAAGAACAAGGCAATCATATACTTTAGACCAAAGTCATTTATCAGTTTTTTTCTATAAGTATCTTCTTAGTGGAAGAAATATGTTAGATTATTAAGTAGGTCCTTTTAATATGAACATTTTTCAATCAAACTCCTAATTTTCTATAGACTATAAATGTCATTAGGTTTCATAAGTCCTCTTTTGAACTTTGCTGTGTGTTTTTGCAAATAAGAATCTTAAAATTATACACTTCCTAAAATTAATTCACTTTATGCATAAATAATAGAGGCTACTGATTTACAAGACTGTATATATCTCAGAGAAGGTGAAGACAGTCACTCCAAGGCTTTAAGTGGCAGGAGTATGGGTTTTCCACAGTAAATGTCTTTCAGAACTGTGGACAGCTCCCATTAAGGCCTGAAATTGATAGCAATTCCCCTTAGTTTCTAAACATAACTCAAAGTAATTTGCTTTTTATTGCTATACTTATTTGCTGTCTAATAGACACCTATTAAAACTGCTTAGTTTGCACACATACGCCTTTCGTTGATTCCTTTTCGAAGAGTTCAGTTAAATAAATAAACTAATAATGCCACTCTGAGTTACTAGTTTTTTAATGGAAAGCCAAGCATTCTTCAGGAGCTAATATAACGTGGCTTCAGGGTGTGCGCACGCTAATAAGAGGATTCACTTCACGACCTTCATTTGATAATCTCTAAACATGCTTATAACCGAACGAATACTTGGGCGACAAAGAAGACCAGGAAACGTCTTAATTTTAAGTCTCTGAAGCAATTTCCCTGACAGCTGACAGCTCTCCTGCCCTTTTTTCCGAGCTGGAAAACGAGGAAAGATTTCTGAAATAGACTTGTAGTCAAGGTCAAGAAAGGGTGTCTCTGTTTCAGGAAGGGGGCTCTGGAAACGCCCCCTGTCTCTGTTTCAGGAACTCGAGGCTTCCTGTCACGCTCTTGCCCAACCTGGCAGCACCGGCTCCACTGAAATCTGAAGTCAAGGACTATCCAAGCGCAAATTACCCTTCCTCAGCCTACCAGCCACTATTTTGAAGACATGCATTGAGGATATCCGGTGCCTATAAGCAGATGAAAAGCAGATTAACGCTCCCCGGGGGTGAGAGCGGCTGGAACACTAGGACTCGTGAGTGCGTCCCCGGGTGTCCCAACCTCTTCTCGACCCCAGGAGCGCCTTTTTCCCTTTTGGGAGGATCCACTTCTTGGGAGAGCAACACCAAGAAGGGTGGCACTCCCAGGACGACTTTCTGGCCGCTCCCTTACACGCTCATATCCGAAGTAAAAGTTTCCCTGGCCCAACTTAGCATCCTCCTGTCCGAGAGTAACGGTGGCCTTCTTCCCCGATCTGTCCCTAAAGTTCACGAAGCAAAGGAGGAGAGCCTCCCCGGGACTCCCAGGCCACAGGAACTCATCAGTCAACCCCCTCTTGGGTGGAAACTAGTTGAAGAAGAGTCGAGCCTGCTCAGCCCCAGGAGGAGAAGCCGGCAGCGCCACCCCCGCCCGCCCGGCACCCCCTCCCTCCGAGTCCCCCCTCCCAGAGCCGGGAAGCGAGTTTGCGGGCGCGCCGGGAAGGAAAGGTGGGGCGGCGACAGGGAGTCCTCACCTGAAATCGCTGTAAGGGTGGATAATCCAGAAGCCTGCAGTTTTAACCCTTTCCTGCTCCTTCTCCACCGCCTTCTGGCTCCCGAACATGCGGAGGGAGAATTTGTTGACCCCGGGCTGCAGCATGGAGGTGAACTGCCTCTGCATGAAGCCGTACTGCCGCCGGGGCCCCTCGGCGTCCTCGAAGCCCCCCGCCGGCTCCTCGCCGCCGCCGCT
>NW_006436284.1:1716604-1732434 GCF_000325575.1 Pteropus alecto
CGAGCAAGGCGAGGCTCCGCTCAACCCTCGCGCGCCAGCGCCTCCCCTCGGCTGCCCTCTGCTGGCCGGAAAAGATCTCCGCCCGCCGGCACACGGCACACTGTCCCTCCACTCTTGCTCCACTTCTGCCCAGCGTGACATTGAACTCGGGAGCCCTGGGACATTTACGTTTGAGAGACTCGGAGTATATTTGTACGAAAGAGGAGAGAGCGAGATAGAGAGAGACAGACTGAGCTGGTGAATGTATGTTTGTCCAAAAGAAACAAAACACCCTAAAACTTATTCAGACGTTGTCACATTGTCTGAACGCCTGTTTGAATGATGTTACAGATGGGGAAAAGGAGAGACGATGGCTGGTTCCACATGCAGAAAATTCACGTGTGCAGCTAGTAGTACACAAGAAAGTAAAATTTGACAATGGATAATAAATTTTATGAGTAGAAAGGCAGTGTGTGTGGGAGGAGGGGTGCGCGCGCGCTAGAGGGATGCAGGCCGACAGCAAAAGCTACTAGGTCCAGGTAACCTGGAGTAATCGGCTGCTTGGGGGCTTTTCAGATGAAGCTCTGCACCCAGAGACAACTGACCTCCTTACGCTTATCCTTGTTTATTCTCTCAGAGCTCCTTAAGCAGGGGATGGGATTTCTTTCTTCCCAAGGCCACTCACATCAACACACATGCAAGCAGGACTTCCAGCGGCCAATACCGAGAGAAAAATGTGTTAGGGAGACCTCGCCAGACCTGACCTATCTTTTAGATAAGTTATGTAATCAAGAAAACACACTAAGAGGCATGCGTTTTGGTCAGTGTTCACCTACACCTTATCAAGAAGCGAAAATGTCTTGGTATCTAGGCAGAATATAATCACCATTTCAGATGGGGGGGTAATTTCAAATTTACAGCGTGCTACTAATGCTAAGGAAAGCATTCTGAGACTTTTTATTCTCTGCGTGTCTCCCAAACCCACTGGATTAGCTAAAGGAAACAAGATGTGCTGCAAAACTCACCAATCAGCAGGGCAGCCCCGGAGTCTGAAGAGCTTCAAGACTCCCAAGTGTCCCAAAACATCTGTTTCCGATACAAGCATTGCTTTCGTGCCCACAGACTCTTCAAAGGAAATCCTGCCCCACCAAGAGCCCCCGATCTCGTGGGTTCCTATCAGCCACAGGTGCCTTTGAAGGGAAGAAGAGTGGGCAGCTCAGGGAGGGAAACTATGACCGGCTAGCAACCAATTGCCCACCATGAAAAAATGAGTGGGGCCAATCAAGGTGCTTTCTTGATAAATTCAACAGTGATGAAGCCAATTGATAATGGGAGAGGCAAGGATAAAGACAAAGAAAGACAACTGGATGCTCTCATGAGAGATTAGCAGAGGCTGCAAAAGGAAGCAGGGAACAGAGAAAAAAAATAGAGGCAGAAACACGAAGCCATTAGGCCTATGTTTTAATTCTGTAAGATTTTCCTTACCATTTTACTTACCATAGCCTATGCTAAATCTCTTTCAGTGAGCCCCATCCTGACTCAGACACCATCTGTTTTCAACTAATCAAGAACCAGAACCCTGAGAAATTTGTATAGGTGGCCAAATTTCAATAGTAAGAAATAGAGAAAATATGAATAATATAGTGCTCTGATGTATCAAAGTAGGGACTTTGGAAATCAAGAGGTCAGATAAGGATACCAGGTGCCAAGGGCAGAAAGAAGCCAAAGGGATGGGTAAAACAAACATTGGCCAAAGCACAGCTCCTCCTAAGAAAGGCCTAATTACTCAGGCAGCATTTCTCTATCAGACTAAGGATGTTCCCTACTTTTCTCCCATTCTGCATGCTTCTCCAATCCCTCTATTTTCAGTTATGAGTGTGAAAATGTATATTTTAACATAAATTTTAAATTTTATAATAATTTAAAAATATATCATCTAAAATGTTATGCTGAGTTTAAGTCAGTTTCTTTTTTCTTCTAACCAATCCTGCTTTTTTTTTTTTTTTTCTATTTCAACTTAATCATGACCAGGCAGTTATTTTAGTCAGAATTTTTCTCAGTTTCAATGTCTGTACTAAACGAATATGATAGAACTACTAAAAAACAAGTTTTCAAAACAGAACAAAGATATACCTAAATAAAGTCACAGTCATTGGTTGCTTCCGGTACAGCTTCAGGTCAATTTTGATTTATTCGAATTCTCAGAAAATATATTATTTTTAAAATTTTGAGAATGTATATACTATATTCATTTATTAAAGTTGTCAGCAAAAAAAGTGAAGTTTATTTTACTTTTAGATTATTGATTTAAAGTTATTTAGAATGTGAGCTTAAGTGAATAACTTCTTTAGAAAAAAGAGAACTTGCAAGAAAATTAGGACAGAGTGAAAGCTACAAAAGAATGAAAATAATGAGAGAGAGAATCAGCAAATATATTTTAAAATGTGACTTAATCACGTAACTAGGCTTCTGTGGCTAGAAGAGATAAATTTATTTCATTGTTAAATTGTTCTATTTCCGAGATCATTGCATAAATTAGAAAAGCTTTTTGACCAACTAAGAAGTTAGGAAGTGATTACTTGCTCAGTGGTATTAGGGAGATAAAAATCACAGATAAGAGCAATTTAGGTTCTCCTCATCTTTATCTTCCTGCTTTCAAGTCCCAGACCTAAATTTTGATTTCCTATTGTCATTTCCTTCTCTCCATTACCCTATTCCTTCCCTAACCCGCTCTAGACACACATGGACTATGTCCCAGGACAGGCCTGAATTTCGAGGATATCCTCTTCTTAGCATGCTTCCCTGTCTGTCATTAATAAACTATCTCAGACCGAAATCCACCGAGTTAAATTAGAGTGCTTTTTCAGTCATCTTAGAAATAGGACTACCACCATGTTTGACATTTTGTCATTAGATATCCATGATATTAAACGAAGTGCCTTATATTTCTGAGGAATCTGATTTCTGAGGACTCATCAGAGAATACCAATTATAAATTTATTTCATGAGACTGTCCCAACAGAAGTTGTAATAGGTGCTGTTCAGTGCATACAAGGACTATGCATCTTCTAAATAGTTTCCTGCTTCTTTTAGTACTCTGCTTAAAATCAAATTGCAGACAACAGCAGAAGATTAATAATGAAACTAAAATAAAATCATGCAGCAGATGCAAGCACATGTGAAATGAGATAAAAAAGATAGATGGGCGAATTGAAGTTTGACAGCTTATTGGAAAATTCTCAGTGAGACTTAAAGGTTTAAGAAATAAAACATTTCGGTCCTCTTACCAGGATAGACAAATGTGTTTAACACGTATTTCACATGTAAGAAAATAAAGTCGAATCTGTCAGTGCTGAAGAAGGGAATGATAAGAAACGGTGAAAAGAATGGTTCACCGAAGGCACCCTCACAGCCTCGCTGTGTCTTATGCACAGGCAAACGCAATTATCTACCTGGAAAGCAACCAGCAATATCATGCTTAATGTGAAACACTGGAGCTTTTAAAGTCAGAACAAGACACTCATACCCAGCATGTCTGCAACATGTAATACTTTTAGTTGATAATATCACTGCCCTGAAAACTCAAAAGAATCAACTGCAGAAGAGTCAACTGTATAACCATCATAATTAATAACAGATTTAGAAAGTCAAAGTCAACATGGAAAAATTATATTAAAAGTGAAAGAATGGGAAAAGATATTTCGTATAATAGTAACAAAAAAAGAGCAGGAGTAGCTATACTAATATCAGAAAAAAAATAGACTTTAAATCAAAAAGCTATGAGACAAAGAAGGATATTATATATTAATAAAAGTTTCAACGCAGCAAGAAGATATAACAATTATAGAATTTACACCTTAATGACAATCAATATATATGAAGCAAAAACTGACAACCGAAGGAAGAAATGGAAAGTTTCACAATAATAGTTGAAGACTTCAATACCCTACTCTCAATAATGGATGGAACAACCAGACAGAAGATAAGTAGGAAATAGAGGACTTAAACAACACAATTAACCAACTAGATCTAACAGAACAATTCTATACAACAATAGCATATGCATTCTTCTCAAGTGCAAATGGGACATTTTCTAATATAAAGTGTATGTTAAGCCACAAATTAAATCTCAATGGGTTTTAAAAGATAGATATCATACAACGTATCTTCTCTGACCACAGTGAGAAGTTAGAAATCAGTAACAGAAATAAAACTGAAAAATTTACAAATTTGTGGAAATTCAGCAACACACTCTTAAACCACCAATAGATCAAAGAAGAAATCACAAAGTAAATTAGAAAATACTTAAGATAAATGAAAACAAAACCACAAAATGCCAAAACTTATGGGACATAGTGAAAACAGTGCTAAGGGAGAAATTTTTAGTGATAAATGCTTACATGAAAAAAAAAGTAAGATCTTAAAAACAATGAACTTTACAGGGTAAGGAACTAGAAAAAAGAAGAACAAACAAAATCCAAATTTATAAAAAAGAAGAAAATAATTATTAGAGTGGAGATAAATGAAATAAGAAATGGAAAAACAATAGAGAAAATTAATAAAGTCAAGTTAGTTCTTAAAAAGATCAACAAAATTGATAAACCTTTAACTAGACGGACTAAGAAAAAATTAGAAAAAATTTAAATTGCTAAAATCAGAAATTAAAATGAGGACATTACTACTAATTCTACAGACATAAAAAGGTTTGTAAGAGAGTACAATGAACAATTGTCTGCCAACAAATTAAATAACCTAAATGAAATAGACGAAGTCTTAGAAACACAAAACCTACCAAGACTAAATCATGAAGAAACACAAAATCTGAGCAGACCAGCTACTAGTGAGAAGATTGAATCAGTAACCAAAAATCTCCCAAGAAAGAAAAGCCTTGGACCTGATGGCTTCACTGGTGAATTCTACCAAACATTTAAAGAAAAACAATTACCATTATTTTCTTCAACTTTTCCAAAAAATTGAAAAAGACAGAATACTTCCCAACTCTTCAACGAGACTGTAATTATCCTGATACCAAAGCCAAAAAAATACACTACATGAAAATAAGACTACAGACTAGTATCTCTTATGAAAATTGATGCAGAAGTCTTCAACAAAGTAATAGCAAACCAAATTCAATGGTATTTTAAAAGAATTATATATCATGGCCCAGTGGGATTTATTCTTGAATGCAAGGATGTTTCAACACACAAAAATCACTTAATGTAATACACCACAGTAACAAAATGAAGGGGAAAAGCCACTTGGTCATTTCAATTGATGAAAAAAATCATTTGACAGAATCTAACACCTTAAAAACATTGAACTAGGATAGGAAGAAATGACCTCAACATAATAAAAGCCATTTATAAAAAAACTAAAAGCTTTTCTTCTAAGACCAAGAATAAGACAAGGATGTTTACTTTCACTACTTTATTCAACACAGTACTGGAAGTTTTGTTTTGTCTGGATAAAATTTTGTCGATTAATTCACTTTGTATATCATGATGCATTGCACTACTATATGGATGACTGCAGTGTATTATAGTTATTGATTTGCATATTTTACTCTTTTACATGAGCAATATTAATTCTACAACTTTTAGTGATAATACCAACTGGGCCATTTTAAGTTTGTAAGGCAACTATTATCTCCATTTTACACTCTAGGATGAAGAAGAGTTTATTAACATAAAAATTTGACACGTCAGATGTGGTGGAGCTACCTCTTGACCATAGTCTGATTCCAATGCTGCCTGTGTTCCAGACTGAAATTATGTTCTTATTTTAGTAAGAATATATATTATTTTCAAACTCATGTTTCTTGGCATTGAAAATTATTAAATGATTCATCACCAGATGAATGAATGAATGAATGAATAAATGAATGTGTGAACAAGATGAAATGGGGTTAATAATTTGCTAATACTAAACTGGTTACTATTAGTTTCCTTCTTAAAGCCGTGTTCCCCTTTGACCTTTCACTTCTAAGGCCAAACCTCATGATTCATTGTCTGAGAGAGAGGAGGTGGGTACTGTCAGTGACAAAAAGGTCATTGATCAACTTTGAGTCTCAGAGCTGACTTTATTCACCTCTTAGCAAGAATTTCAGAGAAAAGTCTGTAAATGAAGTTGCATACTATTATAAATAAAACCATTATTGTTTTTGCCTCTAAATCAATTAAAATGCACAAATTAGGTTAACGGAGGTTAATTTTTGTGAATCTTGTTGTCCCTAACAAAAGACAAAACCCTACATTTCAAGATTTTGTTTATTTATTTTGTTACCCCACCCCACCTCAGCAATGGCAATTACTTTACACTAATCCATCCCCTCTTCTTAAGGTTTTTGTAAACAAAGAATTTAATTTTAAGATGAATGACATAGAATTGAGATAAAATTATAGCTGGAAAAAATATAATAAAGAAGTCCACAAAAATAAACAAACAAAAAAACAACAAAGCTTTGACCTCACTGAATTGAGAAATGAATTAAATGTCATTTGTGTATTCTGAAATATTGGGTGTCCATTTAGAAAAACTTACTTTCCCTTTTTGTTAAAAAAAAATTGTATATAAATATTTTGGGATTGCAGGCAGAAGCCTTATGGCGATTTTCTTTGTCTATAATCCTTTTCTTGTGTTAGACTCCTTTCCTAACTTCACATGGTTAGGACTGGGCTCCAATCACATGACCCTGATATTCCTTCCTCCCATGTCAAATGTGGGTGCTTAACTCAAGCCTGGTCACAAAAATTATTCTCCAGAAACTGAGAAAGTAGGCAGTGGAGCCGTTTCCCACAACATTGCAGAGATGCAATCCCTAGTTTCTCCTACAGGAATTCCAGAGAGCTGCCCACATTTGTGTCTTGGTGTTCAGAACTTCCTTGAATTACATTAAATTCTGTGCTGTATTTTCTTTATTTGTCCCTCCAGATTCAATCACAGCCTCTCCCTTCTCTCTCTGTGTCCCAGGGCTGACATATCCATGGACTGCATCAATAGGTATCCTAAATAGTCTGACCTCTGAAGGCCAGTAGAAGGGCAGGAGTTAAAAAATAGAGTTTTTATTGCCCTTGTCTCATTCCCTCCCTTCCTCACCATGGTTCTTTCTTAGGCCGCTTTCTGCTATGGCCTCATCTCCTATAGTCTTCTTAGTGGCTACAGCTCGTGGCCTGTTCGGTAATAATTTTCTCCCTCTTGCCACTTTTTCCTGCTTTGCCTAGTTCCTATGTGGGAGCTTCACCATTTTTGTGTGTCTTGTTAACTCTGCCCATATCTCTGTATGTCTTATCTTCTTTCATTAAAATGTCTTCAATGAAATATGTTCAGTGTGCCACCTTCTTCTTGCCAGGATCTTGACTAGTAAAACTTCCTAATATATGCCTAATAAATTTCTTTATCAAAATTGACATTTGTTTCCCACACAAAAGGACTCAGATCTACTGATTTATCTTTATTTCTATCAGTAGTTATCACAATGATTTGGTTTTCATTATATGTATATGTGAAAATATTAACCAAATATATATGTGTATTTTAATATGCATTCTCTAAGAACATTATTCAGCACATTTGGTTTAAGAAAAGTTTCTTAACCCATTTTTTTTAATGATCTTTATGAAACATCAAGTGTAAATCAAATATACATTCTACCTATTCAGATAAAAAAAAACACGATTTTATCTTTCATTTGTTTTACTTCCACCTTACATCTAATCTGTCAACAATCTCTATTTTTTCTCCGTTCTAAATTTGACCTCTTCTCACTACTTTGCATCCTTATAATTTAAACTCAAACTCTACAACCAGAGTGAGTCTTTTACAGCAGAAGCCAGGCCAGGACATTCCTCTAACTACAGTCCTCTCAGGGGACAACTTTCTCAGTAAAAGCCAAGATCCAGACTGTGGCTTCCTAAACCCCTATTACCCTTCTGATCCCATTGTTTACCTCCCCATCATCCCAAACTTCATCCAGCCACACAGACCTTCCTACACTTTTTAAACTTACCAGGCACACTTCTACGTCAGGACTGGCAAATGTCGTTCCTTCTACCCGCAATGTTTCACTCACACTTTAAGCAGGTGATCTTCTCAGAAAAGTCTTTCTTGATCATTTTACATAAAAAGCAACCCCTATTTCTCCCCACCCCTTGTCCCTACTTTATTGTGATACCAAGTGACATGCTCAATATTTTACTTCTTTATTTGTTGATTGTCTGTCTCCTCCACTAGAATATAAGTCCATAAGGCTTTATTCACGGCTGTGTCTCCAGCACTTAGAAAAATGACTGGCACCTAGCCTTATTCAATAAATTGTTTTGAAATAAATGAAACAATAGACATGTTTTCTACTTCAAGACATATTTCTACTTGTATAAAGAAATTTATGACCAAAGATAAATAATGATATATTAGTAATTATATAATTATTTCAATTCTTATTTTTTAATGCAAACAACTAAAGGTTTAAGAAGATCTTCTTATCAGGTGAAAAAATTCATAGAACACATCTCTTCTATCTTCATCTATATTTTCTATAGAAGTATTATGAGATAGAAATATGGTCATTTCATGCCCAATTATGTAATAGCAATGAAATTATTGAATTAATATTAAAATTGAAAATGATTTAGGTGATAATATGAGATATTAGTATGTTATTACATGAACACTAACTAGAATTTGAATGAGGAAAGTCCTAATTACAAGCAGTATCTTAAAAAAATATAACTTTTCAGTAGAAATAGAGTGGCAATTTATTATGGTATGTACGTTGATGAAATTAACAGATTATATTAATGAAATTAATAGATTTATGAAGTTGATGGGTTTAATGGTGGATTATATTTGGGTCTTTAAGTGAATAATAAATGAATGAAAGGTCCTTATTTATCAGCAGCGTTGGAGATAGTTAAATGGTACAAAGGTTACTCGTTCAGGCCCATTACTTGACAAATTGTTCAGGAATAGCAAAGCTTGTAAATTAGTCAAATTTGCTCTCTCAAGGGCAGTCCAAAGAGCCAGAAACTCACCAATTCACAAATTACCAGAGGTAGAAGTAGTCTTAGGCAAGTAGAGTACTGGTCCTAGAGTTCAGTTGAAATAATTGGAACTACGGTTGTGAATTACTGGAAAACACTTTGTTATTTATGTAGGGGTGGGTTGACTTTGGATGGGCTAATGGATTGGGAGTGTTAGCAAACAGTGACTGGAAAATTGGTGAAAAAGCCATCAGAAGCTCATTTGTATAAAGACTGAGAAGCTTCTTAGGAAACTCATGCTAGGGGCAGAAGTCAGGTACCATGAACCTGAACTACTAAAACAGCCATAAGATAAAGAAGGATGAGGTGATTTTGAGACAGCATTAGTACCTGTCACCCAGCCTCACCCCGGCCCACCCCAGAAGAGGGAAAAAAAGAACTACCGTGTATGAAATATAAGGGAAATTGATTGTTGGGATCTTTACAACGAAGTGTAACACTTTGTAGTCTACGCCGATTCACATATACTCATATATATACTTGCCACACACACAGTACCAGGCAGCTTTGACAACATAATGGCTCCAAGCATCAGGGCTGCGCTTTCTGAGAAGTAGAGGGCATGGAGTACAAATGAGGGTGTCCTGTGTGCCACACAGAGGCAGCTCACTTCATTGCAAGGTTTCCCATGCTATGTGTGGCAGGAGCACTATGAAGAGTCGACTTGTTTGTGAGCATAAAGGCAAGGGCCCTGGGGGACTCCCAGAGAAATGAACTCAGGAAGGAAGTGGATAAGAACAAAGAAAATCTGAGTCATTTCTACAGCTGCTAAATAATGTGGAAATTTGGGTTAGATAAAGAGTGGCTTTCCCTCCTCTCAAACTCAGGCCTTTCATAGAAATGTTTCTCTTTGTAAAGATCTGCAAAATTTATTATTGTTAACATCATTTGAACACGTGTATCTTCTATCAAATGCGAATATGTATAGGAGTGTAAGCCAAATCTGGGACCACAAAACAGCATAGCAATTCTACCCTTCAATTATTTTAATTAAGAAGATAGTAATAACTCTTTCAAGTATGTGCATAAAAGTTTAAAACCCAATATTTAACATCAAGTCAATCTGAGTCTTTTTGGACTAATAGGAGACTGCAGTTAAGTGGTGGAGTTGACTTTAGTGATTTTTTTTTTTTTTTTTATTGGCATGCACTTCTCACACCTAACAACCTTCCAATTTCATTTTGAGAAGTAACCTCCCCGGTGATGAGGTGTCTTGGTGGCACACTGCATTAAGCTTCTCAGTCCTCCCCTGTGAAATCTGAAATAAAGCTTTTAAGAAACAAATTTTTCTTCTCACCATTCCAGGAGTGCCAAGGGAGGAACACATGAGCTCTTTCTCTGCTCAGATTTTGAATCCTGAGTAAAGTGCCATAAGGACAGAAAAAAATAAATATGATTTTGCTTATATATTCCATCAACGGCACATGAATGAGACTTTTAAGCTCTTCCTGCCTCAAAATATCCTGGATATACTTGGTTTCTGCACTCTCCAAGCTACTTTCTTCAGCTCTCTGTTCAATCTTGTGGATTTTCTTTTTGCTAAAGTTAGTTTCAGTGGCTTGTAACCAAATATCTTGATACAGATACTGGTGCCAGAAATGGTGTGAAAAAATACACTGCTGCAGTTCATATGCTTGCATTCCCCCGACTTTATACTTTGAAACTCTAACCCCTAAGGTAATGGAATTAGAAAATGGCCTTTGGGAGGGGACGAGTTCATGTGGGTAAAGCCCTTGTAAGTGGGATTCATGTCTTATAAGAGAGGCCCAATGGAACTCCTTAGCCCTTCCACCATGTGAAGAATTTATTCCCAAATACTGAGAAGTCAGCTGCAGTCTGCTCTTGGAAGACAGCCTTTAGCAGAACCTGACTGTGTTACCCACTGGTCTTGGACTCCCAGTTTCCATCTGTGAGAAAGAAATATCTGTTGTTTATAAACTCCAAGTTTGTGGTATTTTGTCACAGCAGCCTAAACAGACAAAGACATAGACCATCAGGGAGACATGGGGTATTTGAAAATGACTAAGTTGCTGAGGTAGAATTAAAAGCAGCAAAACTCCCATTCATATCCTTGCAATGAAATCTAGAAACTCACAGTACCAGGTGAAGTGGCAAAACAGCTAATTAAGTGCTTACCTGTGGCCACTCAGAACCAAATGCCCACTGAGAACAAAACTCTGGAGAACCAGGTAACGATTGCTATGAAACAATATAAATAGCATAAGAAATCTCTCTGTGATTGTTTTCACAGCACTTATTATCTAAAATGTTCTTTTTACTTGTTAAAATTGCTATTTTTGGTTTTTCTCCACTAGAATGTAAACTCCATGAAGGCAGAGACTTGGTCCATTTTGTTCACCAATCTCTAGATCTCCTAGTATATAGTAGGTATGATAAGAAGATATGTGATAGGAATAAATTAATTCTGGAACAATGAAATAGTATGTCTGCTATTAACAGTGTGCTCAATATTAAGCCATTGTTTCTCAGCTATAAACTGGCCTCTTGTTTTTGGATCTAGAACTCCGCAAGCCAGGTTTCCCTTTTGCCAGCCAAGTTTTTGTTAGGCTTTTCTGATAGGGAAAACTAGAAGGGACTGGAAAGCTGAAAGAAGGAAAAGAAATGTTTCTCTTATTTTTTTTCCTGTCTCTGTCAGCATTGCACACCAATATCACTGACAGTGCTTCTAGTAACAGCAGTGTGTACTAGTTTGCCGATTTTCTATTCTTTATGACCTCCCAGCATTTTCCCTCAGAGATACCAGCACCAGTTGATGAGGGCCTCTTCCTCAGAGGTCAAAGTCCTAGCATCACAGGAGGGAACTTCAGCCCTTTCTTTGCACAATTCTGACATGCATGACTCATTTATTGATTTAATTTTTTAAATTAAATTTATTGGGGTGACATTGATCATTTTTTGATTTAATATTTTAAATTAAATTTATTGGGGTGGCATTGGTTAATAAAATTATGTAGGTTTCAAGTGTACAATTCAATAATACATCACATTTATATTGCGTTGTGTGTTCACCACCCAAAGTCAAATCTTCTATAACCTTATATTTGACCCCATTTACACTTACTTCCCTCTTCTCCCCTTTCCCTCTGGTAACCACTAAACTGTTGTCTGTGTCTATGAGTTTTTGTTTGTTTGTCTTGTTCATTTGTTGCTTTTAGTTTTATATACCATATATGAGTGAAATCATATGGTTCTTAACTTTTTCTGTCTGACTTATTTCACTTATAATGGTATTCTCAAGATCCATCCATGTTGTTGCAAATGGCAGTAATATTCCATTGTGTATATGCACCATATCTTTATCCATTCTTTATCCATCTTCTTTATCCATTTCAGTTGTTTCCACGTCTTGGACACCATCAATAATGTAATAAACATCAGGGTTAAAATGGCCATATTACCCAAAGCAATATACAGATTTAATGCAATGTTCATCAACATCCCAATGGCATTTTTTAAAGAAATAGAACAAAAAAATCAGCAGGTTTCTATGGAATCACAAAAGATCCCAATTAGCCAAAGCAATCCTGAGGAAAAAGAACGAGTCCCGAGGTATCACATTGCTTGACTTCAAATTATACTACAAAGTGACAATAATCAAAACAGCATGGTATTGGCAGAAAAACAGGCACACAGACCAATGGAACAGAATTGAGAGCCCAGAAATAAATCTACATATATATATAGGCAGATAATTTTTGACAAAATAGCCAAAAACATATAATGGAGTAAAGAAAGCATCTTCAATAAATGGTACTAGGAAAATTGGAAAGCCATATGTAAAAGAATGAAACTAGATTGCTATTTGTCACCTTATACCAAAATTAACTCAAAGTGTATCAAAGACCTACATATAAGATGAAACAATAAGTTGCATAGAAGAAAACAAAGGTAATAAACTCATGCACCTTGGTTTTAGAGAGGATTTTATGAATTTGACCTCAAAAGCAAGGGAAGTTAACGCAAAAATAAATGAATGAGACTATATCAAACTCAAAAGCTTCTGCCCATAGAAGAAATCATCAACAAAAAAAAGGAGGCATGAATCTTACTTAAAACAGCAAATATAGATACGATAAACAGAGAACTGACTTAAGCCAACACGATAGAGTCTAGGCCTCTCATGCAATTCTCAGACAGAGCCAAGTCATAGTCCCTGAGCAACTCGAATAAAAGAGGTAATGCATACATTTTAGGAAGGAATACATTATGGAACTAATTAGATAGTTTGAGGTTTGATCCCCCTGGATTTTTCAACTAGCTTGCTTTTCAGCTAGTTCACCCACAAAATGGTTCTTCTCTTATTTGTCTACTTTGTCCTTTACTGACCCCTTCTCTTGTGCCTGCCATTTCCAAACAAACCAAATTCTTGGGGATTCCGACGACTCTTATTGTCAGCTGGTCAACATTGCAGATTTTCTACGATCTTGACAAACTTCAGGCTCTTTGTCCAGGCTGGGAGGAACTCTGCTATATGTCATTATTATTATTTTTTTTAATTTGCAAACATAAGGTATTTTTATCTTATTTTTCTTAAAGAGGCCGTTCTCCAGATTGAATAAGCTTCAGGCCCCATCAAACATATATCTATCTCTAAAGATGAAGATGAAAAATGGAGGTTTAAAATAACCCCAAATAACAATAGGCTCAATGAAACCGTGAACATGATTATTTAACGATTAGTTCCTAGCTGTTGCCAAACATCCCTGTTCGCCCAAGACAGTGGTTCACACTTATTGCCCCAGTGTGCTCTTAGATTCAGAATTTGTCCTGAACTTTTCATTTTTAATAAAGTATGGAACATATTATTAATATTTGCAGTAGAATAAATCAGGAAGTGTTTAGTAGATCTGCGTCATCTAGCAGTATGTGAAACATGTTGTGCAGTAAATTGAGTCTGTACTCTAATGCATGATTAAATCTGCCAGATGACCAGAAACACGTGCGTCCTTTCCTCCAGCGTGTTTTCAGAGATGATGCATCTAACACCTCCTTTTCAAGAAGAGCATGAAGGCATTCGCTGATTAAACATGTCTGCCTAGCCATGAGAGGCTAGGAACACGAAACACCCTCAAGCCTCCAGTGAGAGTGGATGAAACAGGCAATGATGCTGCTACTAACAGCCACTGGCATTCTGGTCAGTGAACCATGGCCCACACTGGAACCTGCAAGATGCACAAAACGACCAAGCTGCACTTGGTGAAGTCAGAGTAGTAACATGCAAAATTTTTGTTATGAATGTGGTGTTGGAAACAAATGAAACTAAACTGAGTTGTTCTATGATGCTGTATCACCTAAAATTTGGCAAAATAGTAAGAACATAAAAAAATCATAAAAATCATAAAGTGTTAGTCATAAATAGGGACAACACTGATGAGTTTTAACTTGTAAAATATTAATTTAAAATGGTACCTTGGTATGGTTGAAAATATTTAGGCAGAAATAATTACATATCAAATTGATAAAATCCTCCAAAATAATTATTATTCTACTTAATTTATTTTTAGATTAATATAATTAACATAAGAATGTTGTACTATATAGAGAGATGTTGTTTTTCACTTTTACAAATAATTATATTTTTGAGAAAGTTTTCTGAAAAGAACCATAAGTCCAGAAATATAAGTGAATACTTTAAAAAGTAAGTAATTTTAATTTTTTTTTATTTCTTGGTGCCCTTTTTCTCTGTCAAAAATATGCACTTTGTATTTTGATCATATGGTTGGCTTGAACCAGACTTCCTGTGCAAGAAGCAAGAGCACCTCAGCCGACTCCTGACCTACAGAAGCATAAGCTATTCTGGTAGGAAGGTATCAAGTCTAGGCCCTAGAATTCCCTCTCCTAATCAAAAATTTAAATCAAAAGGTGCTATATTCTTTGTTGAGTCATAGGAATCAATGCCACTATTAAGACTTGAAACATTCAGGGCTGTTGATTCTTAGAATATCTCAATTTATTTCTCTAGTTTGTCCAGTGCAGAAAAAGAACAATTCTTGGAAAACATCAGGTAGTTATTGTAAATTGAACCAGGTGTGGTGTTTCTAATCACAGCTGCTGTTCCAGTCGTGGTCTCTCTCCTGTCGTATGCTCACACCCTCCCCCAACTCTCAGCATATGGCAAACTACTGTTAGCATAGTGAATATCTTGTTTATTAGGCCCAATTTAAAGAAGTCATCATACCTCCAAAGTAATTTGTTAGACTTTGTGTTCTAACATAACCTTTGTTACACAGAGGCATTTTCACCACTCACTTGTATCATGAACTAAGAAAAACATTAGAGATATTATCTTAGTATGCCTATAATATTAGATACATTTATGATTTATTTGACAGCCACCCATCCTAATATTTTCTCATAGTACTAATTTGAATCCTTCAACATTTAACATGTTTAAAACATGTTTTATGCTACTTTTAGCTAAATAGATTTTCTGGATGTTAGCAGACTGAAGACCCTCTGATTACAATTATCGTCATTACAATTGCCATATCTTCCAAGTTTTCATCTTGTTTTTTTTTTCCAATGAAACAATGTGTGACAAGCATTTCCTTAATGTTTTTAATTAGATTCGACACAAAAGTAGGAATAGCTGATGTAGAGATTTATCTTGTGAGACTGATTTATGCTTTCATGAAATCATAGTGTGCTAGATGAAGACGGGTGTCTTAACTCAACAGGAATGATAGTGGTATTTGTCTTTTCAAGTGGCATCATTTACAAGGAAAAAGGAAGGCAGCCTTCCAAAGCATAGTGGCTGCCAGTAACCCGAAGTGCACTTCTGAGGCGTAGCTT
>NW_006436284.1:1732449-1736690 GCF_000325575.1 Pteropus alecto
AAACTTGGAACTGATGTACTGCATGCATCAATTCAAATTTAGCTGCTTCAAAGATGAGAACATTTTAAAATAATAGCGTTCAGAAAGTAAAAAGGACCAAAAAAGATGAGGAGGGTAGGAGACATAGAGTAAAAGGGGAGAAATTTCAGAGGATGAGTAGGATAGATGATTTTTTTTCCTCTATCAAGACACTCTTGGTTTTCTCATTTCACCATTCTACCGCATCACCAAAACATAGTCTTTAGACAGCATGAGAATTAGTAGTTAGCAATATAACAAGAAATTCTAAAAATTGAATTTTTCCAAGCCCTGTATTTGTATGAAGTAGAAAGCTATTAATAATAAATACTGATTGTCCCATGAGATTTTCAATATTCATTAAATACTAGCAATGTTCTAGGTCAGCAGTGGCAGATATTTAGAAAAAAAACACTGTTTTCACCCATGTCTTTGGACATTACTAATGGATCGGGCATTATGCTTCACTGAACTCAGATGAGACTTTGAATGCTTATTGTTTTAAATAACACATTAAGAAGATACCACTGGTAATAGATACCAAATAATATAATACTTATTTGTCCTTTATTTTTTCACATGAAATAGTGAATGCAGAATGAAAGTATCTCTTTTTACCTACACTCTTGTCTTCTGACCATCTTCAATAAGTTTGTTATGAATGCATAGAGGAAATAATGAGGTACACATAAAAAGGAAAGTAGATTTTTAACAAAGCTCATTGAACACAATAATATTGAGTTCATTTCTGTTCTTTAGAAATCAAGCTACTTTATGGTATATATGGTATAGATTTACTATAGGACACTACTCCTACATCATAGAAAACTAACCATTTCCATTTCTTACCTCCTATTAATTAAAAAAAAATAATGTTTTAGATGATTTGAGCTTCCTATAACAATAGCAAAGGAATTAGGTCATTTCAAATCAGAATTCTACATTTATTTATGAAATTTTCTCCAGAGCTTCCTTCTACTGCAGGAGTCTGCCTTTGCCATGGTATCTGCTGTTTCTGGCACTTCTTGAATTGATATCTCTAAAATTACAAAGCATTCTATTCATTCCCTTTGTATTTAATAAATTACAGACCTGGGATAACTAGAGGTTCCAAAGAATGAAAATGCTGGGGAAAGATGAGAAACAACAACAATCTATTTTTCTCATTCCTGGCAAGTACAGTCTAGAAAATGGAAATCTCGTGCAAAATGTAAAAATTAATTTTAACACATTATGCACATTATGTATACAAACTTGACTGACTTATTAAAGGTAGCTAATCTTTTTAATTGTGTGTTGACAAGGGAACATGTTTAATAAATTATAAGCCACGAGAAGATACTGCTTCGGGCCATTTAGCCACTTCCCAAAGAAACAAAATTCAGATATTTATTTCTTACATTTACAATATTTCTAATGTAGGATTATCTGTTGATCCAAATTGATATTCTGTGGCACATTTCTCTCATTTACCCCAAAGACCTTAGAGTAGTTATATTATTTCTGAGATTTTTTTTTGAGTAACAGAAAAATCTATAATTTTAGAAATTATTTTTGGTTTTATTATATTAAAAAAAAAACCTTGACATCACCTACCAAATTTATTCTGAAAGCCAACTGCACAGTGTGTAATTTAATTATTTTAATAAATGATCAATACAAAGAAAAATAAACTTCATCTGTACATTTTTGGAAATACTTGATCCCTAAGTCATGGCATATATTTCATTATGGATATTCAAATACTTGGCATTTTGCAGATATAAGCCATTGTGAAGAATATAAGATGGTACAGATGTAAAATCTGATAGCAAAATATAGTTAAAAACAAACTTTTACCCTGTTTCTTACTTTTAAGACTATTTTCATTTAAATGTCAGCAGTGTAATTGATTCATTCGTAGTAATACTAATTATAAAGCATTTTCCCCAGAAAATAATGAAATATACAAGAGCATTTCCCCATGGGGAGATGATCAACACTGAAATGTTGTAGACTGAGTCATCTCTGAAAGATAATGGCACTTAATTGACATATTTCGTAAGGTACATTTTTTTTTATCCCATGACCTATTAGATCATTCAAATGTTTGAATTCTGAGGTTGTTTTTGATGAAATTAAATGATTTCTTCACACAAAGTATTATCATAACACTACATATTCTTATTTTTTGTTCTTCCATTCTACTTTTCCTTTCTCTTTCTATTCTCCTTTTTTCTCTACACTCATCCTCAAATAATAGATAAAAGGCAAAAACAACAACTATCATCATGGAATGCCTACCATATCCCAACCACTGAGCATGTATATGTTATCTTATTTACTATTCAATCATCTGATGTTAGAGACAAAGTTCAGAGTGTATCTAATTATCCCAAACCCCACAAAGTAGCAGATACAGGATTAAAACCTTTCGACTTCTCCAAGAACAGAGTTGGTTTGGAACAGGTGTCTATAGGTGTTTACTGACTTCAACCCAAGCTCATAATGTACTCAAATTCATATTTAGGAATGCTAACGTTCCAAAAGTTCATCAGTCAAGCCATTAGTTTAGAACTTAGGAAATAAAATAAGGTTATGCATGTTATGCCTAAAATAAATACGAAGTAGGTCAGCCTTTTAAACTTACAATGTAATGGAAGAATGGTGTCTGCAATGGCATCATTCCATTCTCCTAAATGATTTATCCACTATTTTTCTTCTGTGGAAAAGTGCTTTTTGAATTAAAAACAATTTTTTTCCTTGCGTAATTTTAGGCTGTGAATAAATATGTTGATGCCAATGACTAAGAGGTATATATACTAATATGAAGTGATTTTTAAAATATTTGCACATGATAAATGTTGTGGAAGCTCTTAGTCTTTACATTTTATTATAATGGAGGTTAATCTTGTGTATTGCTTTATTTCTCCCACTCATTTTCTGAAGCTTGGAATCCTTCTTAGTCACGCCACACATTAAGAACTCTGCTCTTTGTCTGCACTCCCACGGTGCATTCTTGCTTTTTCTCCTCCTTCCCAAAACACTCACCAAACAACTGCTTCCTTGTAGTATGTGTGTTGCTTCTAAGCCAAATTTAGTAGAATTTTGTAAATGCCGACCAAGCATGGGAGGGCTGGCAATCTAAACATGATGACCACATTCTTTGTTTCATACAGTGAGCCTTTCAGAACACAGTACAGAGAAATGAATTATTTTCTTTAAGATATTGTAGGAAACATATGTAAAGACAGTCCATTTGAAGTCAGATAACATGGATTAGATTTCCCTCCCCTCAGCTTACAACTCAGTGACTCTATTTATTTGTAAAATTGGGAAAATGATATTTTCCAGAATGGTGGTAATGATTAAATGAGAATATATTTAAAGCATATAAATATTATATGTGCTGACAAATAAGAGCTTCATTTTCCCTTTTCCACTTACCTTTCCTTCCTAATTGGATACACATATTTTTAACCTTCCTATTTTTCTAGACATTTACATATAATTATATATAATGATTCTTCAATAACCAGAATAAATAAGATGCTGGTATAAAATTTTTCATAGAAAATCTTGTATATGTTTTTATGCATGTGTATTGGCAAATACATTGTATATTTGGTGGTGAATGGAGTCAGAGGGATATTTTTATTGAAAAGTCAGGTATCAAGTAATTTCTTATGGACTAATAAGATAATAGCTTGAAGCATACCTCATAATATGGATATTCTGTGTTTGACTAAGGCAGGGCTTAATGTCATTTGTCAGTTTTCTTACTCCCATTTTCTTTTGCTTCTATATCTGCCTACTGTCCTTTGTCAATTTTGTCTTTCTTTAGAAATGTCAAAAAAAAAAATGACCTCTTACCTTTCTCTTCTCAAAACTCTTTTCCTTCTTCATTTTCTTTCTCATTTCCTGATGCAATGTTCCAGTTCAGCATGCAGACAAATTTATCAATAGCCTGAAGCCCCACAATATTTAACATATAATTAATGATTTTCCACCTTCTTGGGAAATGAGATTTAAAAATTGTTTCTGTTGACTATTGTACTGAAAATAGTCATGCTTAGCTCTCTGTGAAGTTTTACCCCAAAACAATTTTCACTGATGGCAACAAATAAATTCCACTGTTTGCAAAATCCCATGAGAATGCTCTCTGACCAAATTTTAAAAAAATAAAATAAAATTAGTACAGCCTATAGAAGGAAACCACCTCTGATTTTAGCAAATATTTATAA
>NW_006436284.1:1736777-1809837 GCF_000325575.1 Pteropus alecto
AAGCCCTATTATTAATTCTACTTTTAAATTTACTCACTCAATAAATGTTTATTGTGCCAAACATTGCCACGAGCAAACAAATAAAAACTGGTACCATCACAGAGCTTGTATTCTAGTGTGTGTGTGTTGCTAGAGGGGTTAGGGGAACCATCAGGGAGCAAGACAATTAAATAAATAAGTAAAATATATAGCATGTCTGAATAGTATGAGAAAAAATTAATTTGGGGGAAAATGTATAGGGTATGCCAGAAAGAAAAGGAGTGTCTCATTGCTCAAAAAGCCATATGGGGATTAGAATCTGGAGATGAAGAATGACCTGGGAGTTCCTGGGCTTATTGTGTGACTGATGTAAATGGGGATAAAGGGTATAATGAGATTTTAACTGATGGTGTCAACACAAATAATGATGGTAAGGCTGGGAGTGCTGGGGAGCAGAAAGGGGAGGGAGAGTTTCTTGCCAGGAGCAAGAGAAAGTCTAAGGCCTCTAACTCGTTCTTGCCAGTATGATACGGAGGCAAGGGAAGGGTGTCAATGAGAGCCTGTGGAACTCCTTTCTGGACGTCTATCAATAAAACATCTTCCTCAAAACTGTCTCCTCCTCTCCATCTCTCCTTGGTTCTGTCCTGGTTCAAACCCATAACAGCTGTGCCAGGACTTAGGCTTGCATCCTGGAGTTTGTTTTTCACATGATGAGAGGAAATTACCTAAAAAACACATCAGGTCATGTTACTCTCCTGCTCCCAACCATTATTGGTCAAAAGTCACAAGCACATAACCTGTCCACTTATTCCTGGTCCATATTTCATGTTCAAATAAACAAAGCTGATCTTAGTTACTGGCCTGGAGCACTCTACTTTAATCCAACATGCCTTTTCTTGCCACTCACTCCATGAGAAAAATGCCCTTTCGCCTTTCTAAACCTGACTAAATCTTTCTCATCTTTTAAGACAAAGTCAGTTTCCTCATACCAGCGAGCTTTTCGTGAAGCTGAGTTAAAGCACTGCTTCTCGGAGCTGCCATTTCTACTCAGGGCACACCTTTTATGTGGTATCTAAAGTATCATGGACTGTTAGATCCACAGGGACAGGGATCATGCATTATTTATCTAACACTCCTGGAGCACAGCAAGGCATCTGCTACTTAAACAAACAAATAAAAATCAATAAGCTACAATAAACTCCTGTTTGCTAATCCTGCTAAATCCTGCTTTCTGACCTGGAATGCAGTCTCTTTGGGTGGTCTGTGATATAGTGAGAATTATTTCAAAATATAAATCTTTATTATCTTATTTTCTCCAATTCTCCTGTAGTCCATCAGTACCATCTACATTGCTCCAAAGAGGAGTAGGATTATCACAAATGAATGAAAAAATAAATAAAACAAGAAAAGACTCATGTTCAGTTTTTTAACTTCCAAACTGGGCATTGAAGAATCAAAACATCCAAAAAAAGTTAGGCAAAGACTTGGGGCCACACTGACAGAATATAAAAGCAAATTAAGGACAAATATCTCCTTCCCCTTTCTCCTGCCACCCAAAGGAATATCAGCCTAGGTTGTAGGCAGAGATTCCGGATGATGGCTATCTTAGGGAAGAATGAGAGTTGGAGAAGAGGGTTCTAATAGGTGGGGATTCAGTAAAAAGAATTAAGGCCAGCCTTTGGGGACTGCCAAGCAGTTTAAGAAGTCAGTATATGAGACAAAAAAGCAGTGCTACAGACTAACCTTAGCCCGTGATGGAAAGCCATAGCATACCCAGGCTGAGAGGCCATGCTAGCTCCTCACTGTGTGGGCCATGGACAACTTCATGTACATCAGCCTTTGTGTGGTCCAAAAATAGGATGACTGCCTGTTCTTGAGATCATGTGACAGACTTGGCTTGCATGACCACCTTCTTCCCACTGTAATTTATCTCACCACCCCCAGTTCTTCTGAGGTAATCACAAGCTCACCTTTTGGAAATAGAAGGTAAGTGTCTTTGACACTCATAACATCAGAGGCACCGTTGAAAGGTGAAGTCCACTACCAGACTGAGGATATCTCTGTAGCTCTTATATGTTGCCTTAGCAACTTAGCTCTCAGTTTGGGGATAGCTTGATGGTCCTTCTTAAAAATTACCCACATGTGGAGACTTTGTACTGACACTAAAAGTGAAAATAACTCAGAATTAGAATTTTAGTTAAGAATAAAGCCTTACTTTGATTTTTAATACTACCTTTTAAATTTATATTATAGTAAATTTCAAACATATTCAAAGGTATAAAAAAATTGTGTAATATATCACCATGTAATCAGTATCGCCCAGCTTCAACAATTATTAATTTATGGGCAATTGTATTTTATTCATACTTTAATTCATTCCCCTAACCAAGATTATTTGAATAAAATTCCAGACATCAAATATTATCATTCATAAATGTTTCATTACATATCTTGAAAAGATTCTTTTTATTAAACATAATTACAATACTTCTTTCTCACCAAAAATTTTTAACACTGACTTTTTAATACCCCAAAATATTCAGTCAGAATGCAAATTTCCTCAATTGTCCCTTAATACTATTTGAATCATGATTGAAATAAGGTTGATATGTTTTAAGTAGTTGATATGTGTTTTGAGATTCTTAATGTACATAGTTCCTCTCTCTCCTTCTTTCTCTCACTCACAATTTATCTCTTTATGATACTTTATAGAGAGTTATTATATAGTTACCTATAGTCTGAATTTTGCTGATTACATATCCATATGTCATTTATTGTGTTTCTCTATCCCCTGTGTTTCCTGTAAATTTTTAGCTAGATATGAGAGCTTGTTCAGAAAACTGACTTATATTCAGTTTTCTGGAAAGGCTAATTCATAGATTGGTGTTTGCTTCCATCAGGAGTCCATAATATTTGGCTGTTTCTTTTTTTCTTTTTCTTTTCTTTTTTTCTTTTTTTGAGATTGTTAGCAACCATTGATGACCACTGCCTTGATCCACTGAAAATTATGATATTCTAATTTTATAACTTCTTATTTTATTAACAGGCTAAAGGATTTTAGAAGTAATAAACTTTTCCTCGACAACTATTATTATACCTAAGGGTAGTCCTAAGGGAAGGGGAGAATAAGTCATTATTTTCTCTTTATTTAACTGACATCAAGTAATAAATTGGTTCACTAGTATCCTCTAAAACTGAAAAATGAGGGGCTTATAGGAGGGGGGTATGATTATGAGTTCATAGATTTAAAAGTATTTGATATATCTCAATCCATTGCAGATAGTATTATTATTTGTTGTTCAAGTTGTTTCACCACAGGCCAGTAAATGCTTTTTCAGAATGGCTCTGAAGTCTTTTTGTCATGCCTCCAACAGTCTTTGATAGTTTCCTTGCTTACTTTCTGGTGTGACAGGATGTTTCAGGTTGAACTTGTATACCTCTTACACCCTGAATCCAAAAAAAAAAAAAATTTTTTTTTAATGAAAGCTTATCTTAAAGAGAAAATAGCCTCTTGTATGGGACTTTAATGCATACTGGAACTTTGACTAAAAATAAAAATAAGATAAAGGCATATAAATTGTCTGGCCCTAATTCTGCTCATTGCTAAAATAAACCATTACAGCTTTTTTTGTTACCAAAAACAAACAAAACCTACCTTAGTTTTACAATTCTAAATGTACCAGAGAAAATCTTGACTCTTTGTTCTAATATAAGAATTTTATTTTTTGACCTACCACTAGCTCCCTCTGCAATCTTTGACAAATAAGATAACCACAGAGCAGGGCGGAACCAGAATCTTGTACGTAGTTTTATAACTTTGCTTTTTAAAAGTAGAATCTATTTTTAAAGTAAATTTCATATGGAGTCCTGATTTATAACTAGACAAAATTAAGATTGCTTTGATTATAGAAGGAAACTCAAAGACCCAGTGTCCCGAGGCAGCCCTGGTGTGTCTCTGTGAAATGTAGGGCTCCAGATGCCATGACGTGAGTATCATTGATCTGGGGCAACTTTTCTATTTTGTGGAGGAGAATGGGTTACGATAAGTTTGCGTAATTTTTTCTAGAGTAAAAGAACTCTGGATTCATGATATCTAGGGCTGTATCCTAGACCTTTTTTATAGCTAGCTCAGGTATTAGGTTCATTTACCCATGTATCTCACAGGCATCTTCTCCACCTTAGAAGTAAATACACATACACTTCTTCACTTTAGAGATTTTTGAGATGCTACAATCAATTAATAAATGTAAGAAATATTAGAAAGATAAATACTATACAACACATCAATATCTCTTCTGCAGCTTCTATACAAGTCATAAAATGTCAAATTGCCCCAGTCTTAAAGAGGAGCTAAGGCTGTACTTCATCACTATTAAGGAATCATTTATCAACCAGACGATGATAGCATTGAATTCATGATAATTAATCGGGATTTATGCCACATTATTATCTACAAAAACAGCTTACCATTGCCTTTTTAATGTAAATTAAAATACTCTCAATCTCTTGTAAAAAACTCAGCGTGACACTTGGGACATTGCCTTATAAATCATGTAATGCACATTAACAGACTTTGGTTAAGCAGTAAGTTAAATAACCTCTTTGGCTCAAATTCTCTTTTCCTTCCATTGTGTTGTGTTTATCCATCATAGATAAC
Source organism: Pteropus alecto (assembly GCF_000325575.1). Classification (NCBI taxonomy): domain Eukaryota; kingdom Metazoa; phylum Chordata; class Mammalia; order Chiroptera; family Pteropodidae; genus Pteropus; species Pteropus alecto. The sequence goes on from NW_006436284.1 coordinate 1,741,414, forward strand.
AGATCCATGGGAGCAAAAGCTTGTAAACAAATGACTCAGATATTTTATCTAAAGCTGAATCTCATAAGATGACTCTTTGAACATAACTAGGAAGTAATTCTCTCTGATAATTCTCTAACGTGCTCTCTCTTTCTTGCATGTGCGCCACAAATCCAAACACTGAAATAGGCAATTTTATGGAAATTAAAACAATGTATGGCAACTCACTCACTTAGAATGACAAATATAAGGACAGGATTTATTTTAAAGCTACATTAAAGAAGTTTCCAAATAGTATATCCATAAATATAAAGTAATGTTAAAGTTTTTCCTGGTAATGTTCATCTTATCTAAGTGTACACTGAAATGTCAAAATTCCCTCCCAGTTGTTCTGACATTTTAAAATTAATCCTAATGTGACCTAGGCAACAAATGCTTGTCCCACATAAAATTACAGAAACAAATTTTTACTGTACACCTTGGCAAAGCATTCTTGCCCCTAAATAGATTTTCTGAGGATAGACTACAGTCACCTTAATAAGAATTGTCATTTAATAAATTTTACTCAGGGCATGGGGAAGAATTATGTGGCTTGGCAGAAGATATGGATTTTATAGTGGAAAAACCTAAAATTTTAAGGCCTAAAAATGATTATATCTACTATTTAAAAACAGTGCTAGAAAGGATATTTCAGCGTATAGTCTGTTGTATAGTTAACTCTAAAATACCAGGGCTATGACTAATTTTGTTTTAAGCCCATGATGTACCAAAATTGTATTCCAATATGTTTATCTACACACTAGATAACAGGTTTATTTATTTATTTCGACCTACTAATAAAGTCTAATATGAACTTTATTTCTTAATATGGACTAGCATTACTTAAAACAGCATTAAGTAAAATAGAAGGGATTCTGAAAGAGGAAAAAAAAAGAAAAGGAAATTAAGTGAATGTCTTAATGTGCTCAAAACTGTACTAGACAATTTATATCTTTAATACTATTCAATATTTGTAATAATTCTAAACGGTAAAATTATCATTCTTATTTTGTAGGAGAAAACAACCAAATTTCAGAAAGATAAGTAAGTTGTCCAATTTTACGCAATCAGGAATCAATCACAAATCTTTGATCCTAAATTCCATGTTCTTTTTCTCACACTGCCTTCAAGGAGAGAGATAAGAGAGTGAAAAGGGGATTAAAGGAAAGCAAAAATGAACTAAACTTCCTTTGCAATTTTGCCTATGTGCTAACCATTTGCCTATGTTCTAATTATCTTTGCCTGTTCTAATCATTCATTATCTCATTCAATTAATAATTACTGAGCACCTGCTATATGTTGCCTATATCTCGAATCCAACCATTTCTAGGTCCTAAGAACTGAGAACTGAATAAAACTAGCAAAGTTCTGCTCTCTTAAATTCACATTTTCTAGTGGAGGGAAGCAGATAATGAACAAGTAAACAAATAAAATATATATGTTAGATGCTGATGAATAGATGATCAGAGTAGACTTCACTGACATAAGGTTAACTGAGCAAAATTGAGGAAGATTTTCAGAGAGAAGGTATAGACTACAGCAACTGCAGAGTTCCTGAAGCCAGAACATTTTTGGTATGATTGAGAAATGCTAAAGAGCGTGAACAAGAGAAAAGGGAAGAATGGTAGCCATTGAGGTCAGAAAGATAGCTGTGATGTGGCTGCAGAGGGTGCAGGTAGAAAAGTCGAAGAGATAGGAGCCATAGTAAAGTCTTTGATTTTCACTCTGAGATGGAAAGCCACATTTTTTTAAAGCAAAAGAGTGGCATGATGTTTTTAAAAGACTGTCTCCTCCTGCTTCACTGAGACGTTGACTGATGGGTGGCAGGGACAGAAGCACGAAACCAGTTAGGAAGCTAAAAGCAAAACTCCAGGCATATAATGATAGTAGTTTTTACCAGAGTGATACTGGTAGAAATGACAGGATTCTAGATACTTGCTCTGAGTGTGGATTAAACAGAATTAGCAGATGTGGGATGTAAGAGAAAGAGAGGAGACGAGGCTGATCTCAAGGTTTCCCAACTGTACAACTGAAAGAATGAGGTGGTTGATTATTAAGATAATAAATTACAAGAAGAGAAGTTATGGGAGGGGGAATGAGGTATATGAGGCCAATGACAGGTAATTTTGTTGCTAATTATTTGTGACATGGCTTTACATTTCTTTAGAGAGAAAAGAAAACCCTCGCTGAATACTAAATAAATAAGTAAAACTACTTCACTGTATTTTCTTCCTATTCCATTTTTAGGCCTTTATTTGGTCCTTTCTATCTATCTTCTCTCTCTCTTTCTCTCTCTCTCTAAAACACTAAACCAAGTTTGAAATTTACTTTTAAGTCTGACATTAATCATTGAATTTATTTCTATTTCTCCCTCTCTCTGCTCTCCTTTCTTTCCCTCCTGTCTTCCTCCCTCTTTCCTTCTGTTCCTCCATACAACGTCTCTCCATTTTCAGACATTACCGTGGTCATGATTGTGGAGGCCAGAGGGTTACGATAGCCTTCAGGTATAATGTCGCTATTGGGGAAATATTCTGGGAACCTCCCCTCAATATCAGGAACATGAGTAGAGACATTTTCAGAAGCTTTCATTCATCATTTGTTATCTTTTTAAATTCAGTCAATTTTCTTGCTTTTGTTAAATAGATAGTAAGAATTTCAAAGACAAAGATCTTTCTACACCTGTTTTCATATATACCACCTCATTTGTTTAGAATACCAAGTTGCCCAAATTATAAAGCTAATTAGGTGGAAGCTATTTCCAGAAAGAAACAATGGGATGCAAATTCAGTTCTGAATTTGTTTTACTTGTCTTACTCCTAATTATTAACGATGAACATTAATGTATTCTATTTTCAGTATGAAAATTATAGCTAAAGGATATTTTTCCAATATACATTTTCATATTTTTTTACTTTTTAAGTCCTTTTTGGAAACTGTTAATTTGTTTTGTTACATTGCTACACTTATACTGCTCCCTAAATTTAAAAATGTAAAAAAAGTAAACATAGCTAAAAATAATGGATCTCATGGAAACATATAAAAGTAGAACCTTTGAAAGTCTTTTTTTAATTATTATTTTAAAGTCAGAATAGAACTCTCATTTGGGCTGATTTGATTACCCAAGGTCAGAAGCAATGTTGGCTCCCTTCCGAGCTGTCCACCCCTACCCTTGGAGCCCTTTGGGTATCCCGTAGGTCAGGGTTTATGACTTCCAATGAGTAATGCGGTGGTACTCAAGCTGATGCAGATGGGATGGGAAAAGCAAAAATTCACGCCTCTCTAATTACATGTATTAGCTTTCTATCATTAGGATGTATTCTAATATTTGAGGATGGGGGGAGCGAGCTGAATAATCACACAGAAAATACAAATCTGCAGGAGCTGCCATAGCTATCCCAGATGCTGGCTGCCAGACGGTCTTTGCACTATTCTGATATAGTTTTGACAGCCTGCCTACCTCCGGTGGATGTCAAAGCCAAGGTCAAGGCCAAGGGACATGAACAAGCTGTCAACCTAGCATAAGAAAACAGGTAAGCGCATTATTAATACCATAGGGAAGTCTCCATAACTGGCAGAAATGTTGGGCAGAAGCTATAGGTCATTACATTAGTGGAAATCTATGAGATCACTCACTCTTCAATGGTCCCACAGGAAAGCAGAAAAATCAGTACTTGATGAAAGGTCAGCATTTTATGGACTGACTTCCTTTAACCTATACCTTTCAAATGCCTTTCTTTTTTTAGACTTTACAACCTCTTTATTTTTAAGATCAGCTGTTTATTAGATATACCTGAATAATAATTAATCTGATGTCAGAATTATCTGATTAATAATTATGAATGAAGCAATTCTGAAACTATTTTAGATGTGTTATAGGATTGAGTACATATGTTAATATTGTTGGGAGCCAGGGTTTTCATTGTGGAAGAAAAGACACACCAGATATGAAATGGAGAAAGTGAGAAAAAAACCTCTGGGTATGGGTTAGAAGTTTAGGTTCCTGTGAAAGCTCCTGCTTTCTAAAATATGTGTGTATGTATGATGCATGTGCATGTGCATGTGCACATGATGCATGTGTATGTCAGTATATGTAGCTATGAGAATGTTTATGTGTGTGTGTGTGCATGCATGCATGTGCATTTTTGCTCTGGCTGCTGAAAGGGCCTAAAAGTAAAGACATCACAATAAAAATAAGCATACAGTGACCAGAAATTACATCTTTAATATTACTTCCCAATAAAATAATTCTGAGTTTCTTGGAGTCTAGGGCTGGAGCAAGATTGATAGAGGATGAGCCTGGAATATCTTGTTATACTAGAAAGTAAGAACATCTTCAAAAAAATTCTGTAGGCCTGTCACAAGGAAATAGGAGCCAGTTTAAATGGTCTCCTACTGGCAAAATATGGGTCACATTGAGCATCAAAATAATTAAGGATAATAATAAATTATAAATTTAAAGAAGGATAAATAAGCAAACAGATCAGTGGGAAGGTGGGGAGGAAGACCTCTTATTTATAGGAAAATAGCATAGAGTAGGAACTGCTCAGCTGTTATTTTCCAATCATCATAGTAAAGACTGGTAGAGGTAAGAATCATCAATGGATGCTAAATCCAGAGGGAAATTTTGATGACATGTAGCATATTCGCATGATCTTAATGTGGCTCCCTACAGAGTACTTACTACTTTGAAGAAAGTGTAGTAACCATAGCGTAGAGAAATCAGACAACTCCTCCATCCAATGATCAAAACTGTTATCACTAATGAGGGAGAGATACACCTGTGTGGCTCCATAGGTGATTCCCTGAGCGAGATACATCAGTTAGGTATCATTCTAGTCAAGAATGCACAATCTGAATCTAATCAGAAGGAGATACATCAGACAAATCCAAAAGGAAGAACAGTGCTAAAAAAAAAATCTTCAAAAATTCTGATATCGAAAGACTATAAAAATGTTTCAGATGAAAAGTTTAACCCATGAAACTAAATGCAAAAGCTGATGCTAGACTGGATTTTATAAGGAAGAAAACAAATTTATAATGAACACTTAGGGCTTTTTAACAAAATTGGAATACTTGTGGTAGATAAAAGCATTCTAACACATTAGATATACTGAAATTGATAACTGTTGAGAATATCTATATTTTTAGTAAATACACACTGAAATATTTAAAGCTAAAGGACCATGTATACTATCAAATGATATAGAATATATATACATATACACACATATACACACAGAGGTATATATATATATATATATATATATATGCATGTGTGTGTGTGTGTTGGGGGGGAGAGAGAGAGAGAGATGATGATGAGACAAAATGTTAAAAAGAGATAAGTCTAAGGAAAGAAAGGAGATAAGTCTGAGTTAAGGGTATGTAAGTATTCTTCGTACTACTCTTATTTATGCAACATTTCTATGAGTTTGAAATTTAATTTTAAGTTTGACATTAATCATTGAATTTATTTTTAATTCTAAACTTTTATTTTAATCAACCAATTAAGTAACTTTTAAATTATGATCATATGTGTGGGTTTGTGTGTATACACACACACATAAAATATGCACATATATACATACACAGAAATTGTTCTTGGATCATTTACCTAAATTGTCAAAACCAATATGACAACATGCTAAAGTTTTTAAAAATATCAAGTAAGAACCTATAAAGTGTTGACAATTTTATTGAGGAAGAATGTGTTTTTTATTTTTCAAGTAGAAAAGACACAGAATGATTATAAACCATAGGAAAATAATTAGAAAGTGATGAAAAATTTTAAAAAATGGTGGAAAGTGAACAATATTCTACAGATAACTTTAAATATAACTAATGTGTGGTAGACTGGCAAGTGGGTACTCCTTACTGGGGGGCTTCATGAAGTTTAAATTATAAAGACATAATAAAAAACACAAATGGCTTATATTTAGATCTCCAAACTATTTTGAGTTCATTTTGGTGTATGGTGACAGACAACAGTCTAGTTTCATTTTTTTGCATGTGGCTTTCCAATTTTCCCAGCATCATTTATTGAAGAGGTATTCTTTTCTTCACTATATGTTTTGGCTCTTTTGTCAAAAATTATTTGTCCATATATATAGGGGCTTATTTCTGGGCTCTCAATTCTGTTCCATTGGTCTGTGTGTCTGTTTTTCTGCCGATATCATCTGTTTTGATTATTGTCACTTTGTCGTAAAATTTAAAGTCAGACAGTATGATACTTCTGGCCTTGTTCTTTTTTCTCAGAATTGCTTTGGCAAGTCAGTCTTTTGCAATTCTATACAAATCTGCTGATTTTTTTGTTCTATTTCTTTTTTTAAAAATGCCATTGGGATGTTGATAGGGATTGCATTAAATCTGTATATTGCTTTGGGTAATATGGCCATTTTAACTATGTAGATTCTGCCAAGCCATGAACGTGAAATATCTTTTCATTTTTTTTGTTTCTTTAATTTCTATTAATAATGTCTTGTAGTTTTCAGTGTATAGATCTTTCACATCCTTTGTTAAGCTTACTCCTGGGTATTTTATCTTTTTGTTTCATTTGCAAAAGAAATTGCTTTTTTAATTTCCTTTTCTGAAATTTCTTGTTAGTTTATAGAAACACAATAGATTTTTGTACATTGATTTTGTATTCTGTAACTTTACTGTATTTGTTTATTATTTCTCATAGTTTTTTGGTGGAGTCTTTAGGGTTTCTTTATAAAGAATCATGTCATCAGCAAAAATTGACGATTTGACTTCATTCCAAATTTGGATGCCTTTTATATGTCTTTCCTGATTGCTCTGTTAAGACTTCCAATACTATATTGAATAAGAGCAGTGAGAGTTGGCATCCTTCTCTTGTTCCTAATCTTAGTGGAAAAGCTTTCTAAAACAATAAATTGCATAGAAGAAAACATAGGTACTAAACTCATGAACCTTGGTTTTAGAAAGGATTTTATGAATTCGACCTCAAAGTCAAGGAAAGTAAAAGCAAAAATAAATGCATGGGACTATATCAAACTAAAAAGCCTCTATAGCAAAAGAAACCAACAACAAAACAAAGAGGCCACCTTCTGAATGGGAGAACATATCTGCAAACAACGCCTCCAGTAAGGGGTTAATCTCCAAAGTTTATAAAGAACTCATACAGCTCAATGACAACAACGAAAAAAAAAAAAACAAAAAACGATCCAATTAAAAAACGGGCAGAGGACCTGAATAGACACTACTCCCAACAAAATGGCCAACAGTCATATGAGAAAACGCTCAACTTCACTTGCTATTAGGGAAATGCAAATCAAAGCATTAGGGAAATGCAAATCAAATGCAAATCAAAGCACAATGAGACACCACCTCACACCTGTTAGAAGGGCTATCATCAACAATACAAATAATAACAAGTGTTGGAGAAGTTGTGGGAAAAAAAGGTGGGAATGTAAATTGGTACAGCCACTATGAAAAACAGTGTGGAGGTTCCTTAAAGAATTAATAATAGAATTACCATATGACCCAGCAATCCCTCTTCTGGATATCTACGGCAAAATTTTGAAAACATTTATCTGTAAAGATATATGCAACCTAATGTTCACTGCAGCATTATTCACAATGGCCAAGACATGGAAACAACTGAAGTGTCCTTCGATGGATGATTGGATAAAGAAGATGGGGTACATATATACAATGGAATATTAGCCATAAGAAAAGATGAAATACTGCCATTTGTGATAACATAACTGGATCTTGAGATAATCATACCAAGTGAAATAAGTCACACAGAAAAAGTTAAGAACCATATGATTTCATTTTATGTGGAATATAAAGCAACAAACAAACAAAAACTCATAGACCCAGACAACAGTCTAGTGATTGCCAGATGGAAAGAGGGAGGAGTGGAGGTAGATAAGGATAAAAAGGGTCAAATATATGGTAATGGAAGATTTGAATTTGGGTGGTGAACACACAATGCGATATACAGATGATGTATTATTGAATTGTACATTTGAAACCTATGTAATTTATTATCCAATGTCACCCAATAACTTAATCTTTTAAAAAGTGAGAGGAAAAAACCACAAGTGGCTTTCATACCTATAATAAAACAAAAATAACAGATGGCAAGTAATCAAAGAGTCTACTGGTATTTCTTAGATAATAAGAAAATAGTAACTTTCATCTTGTGTCAAATGGCATATGACATCAAATAATGTGATAACAATGACCCTTGAAGTGAATATAATGAAAACATGTGGTAAGGTGAAATCTGTTTCTTGTTTTGATGGATAAAAATTTACTTCATGTCCCAAGAGACTGATCATAATTCAGATGTTTAAAATAGGATCAAAGATCTTTGGGGGAAAAAAATTAGAACATTTTGCTCATCTCCTAAGAATTTTAGGTAAAACAAAGTATAGTAAGAAGAATATGGATGATATTTATAATTAACCAGTTCTCAAAATTTATACACATAAGAATCTCTTAGACTTTGTAAAATAATGCAGATTTCATGGTATCACACTCAGAGATTTCTGATTCATTATTTCTAGTGCTGACTGTGGGTGGACAACATTTTGAGAAGCACTTCTATAAATTAAAATAAATGTGGCTCTCACATCATGATGCTGGACAAATTTCTTGAGTTTTTAAGTTTTTAAGTTTTAATATCTGTCTTCTGTTTTACATCCCCACTCTTCATGGTTGTGCCAGTCTCAAAACCTGTGTGTATTCAGTTGAGAATGGAGCCCTAGTGGTTGGGGGGTGAGAGTTAAAAACAGAATGGGGTGAAGGGTTAAAGTACAAATTAGTAGTTGATAGATGGTCATGAGGATGAAGAGCATCCTCATGCAGTTAGCAGTAATGTAATGGCTAGGTGGAGAGCCAGAGGAGAGAAAGAGCAATTAGGGGGATCGTTTTATAAACTATATAAATGTCTAACCAATGTACTGTATATTTGAAATTAATAATAAAATAAAATTTAAAAAGAAAAGTTATATAATAGTTGCCCATACCTTTGGACACCATCAGCATCATGCTTAGGTATGTAGGGTGTTTTGCTATTTGAAAACAATACTGAAAAAATTAACATTTAAATTGAGTACTCAAGTAAACAATTTTTAAAATAGTTTCATTTGGATTTTAGTTTTAAAATAAAACTAAAACTTCCAAAGTATTTTGTATTTAGCAAAATGAGTTATTACAAAAATGAACTTAATATTTGAATAATGAATAAATAAAATATTTACTTGTCTTTATTGAGGAATAATTTTCCTGACAAATTAAGAGCCTGAATATTGCGTTTGACTTTCAATTCTAAATTACCTCTCAAAAATCATATTTTCATGCATAATAAAAATTTATCAGCATTTTTATCAGATATTTTAATTCTTTAATGGTCAAAATATTCTCTTTTGAAACATCTAGTGATCTCTCATACAACTTTTTCCAAAAATTCACCTGGTAAACACACACACACACACACATGCACACACAATCGCATGCACACACACTACAATTTATTTTCTTTGTTTACTCTAAGGATTAGTGATTTTTTTTGGGGGGGGGCGGGCATGTGTGTCTATTCTAACTCCACCATACCTTTACAGGGTACTAGGTTAGCACTGGATTCTAGCAGTTGTCCAGCATCATATTATTGGTTTCATGCAATCTTGACATTGCCAATTTTACTTTTCATTGATTTATTCTGTACGGTGTTATAGTGTTGCAAGCATTGAACATTTCACAAACACCAACTATATGAACACTAGGGAGAAGGGAAATTTGAATTCAGACTTTTACTTTTGTAAATGGTCTGCTCACTAACAAATTATACTGTCTTGTAATTATTTTGCTTCTCAATTTACCTTGTAACCATGGGGACACTGAAAACAAATACTGGGAAATTAGAACTTGTATATGGTTCCTGGCATACATTTGTATATGGTTCCTGGCATACACTACTATGCCTAGCTAATTTCCTAAAGATTTTGATTCTCTTTCAGGATTCCTTGATCCAACAATTACAGCATAGCTCATGTAAGGCTCTGCTGCACTAGATCAGAACCTGGATGAAGACCAGTATCCCACCTAATTTGCATATGGACATTTAGTTGAAATGGTTGTATTAGCCTAGGAAAGCCTCATTGTAGTTCCAGTCTTATGCAAAGGGCAGAATTAACTCCCTCAAAAATAATGGACAGAATGACATCGAATTATCAACTTAAATATCGTTACATTTCATCTTTAAAAGAAAAAGCTGTGGGCAGAGAAATATTCTCTGTTAGGATTCATTTATTCAGTCAAGGAATAATTAGTAAGTATTTTCCATGTACCACTTTGTTGTATTCTACTAGTCAAAGGTGGTAAAGAGAGAGTCCATACACTTAAAAGATAAGTGGGAGAAAAAGTATTGTTTACCTGATGTTCTATCTTTATAAGATTCTAAGGAATTCTAATAATTCTGAACAGATATTTGATTTACAGTGAAAATAATTTGATTTACAGAGAAAATTAGGTTTAAATAAATGCTTTCTAATAAAATAAGAATGAGTTGGATTGTTTTAACATGCCTCTAATAAGTCCTTTGTTTAATGGAAATTGACGTTTTATTTAACACTGAATAACACTTAAGACATAGCCAACTGTTAAATTGTCTTCTGGAAGAAAAGACTGACCTAACATTACTCCAGTGTGAACTGAAGATAAACAGTTTAATTGCACAGACCCAGGATAAGCTGAATATGTATGTGATTTTGAAACCTAACTTCAGCGTACAGCCCTCAGTCCTACAAATATGAGGTAGGAGACTTTATATAAAACCTCACACAGTAGCTAGAATACAATGGCCCAAACATCAACTCCCACATGTCACATGAAGAGTTTAATGGTTTCGAAACAAGCAGTAAAATTACATCTTACAAAGAATAACACAGCCGCTAGAAAATGTTTTGATTCTAAGTTTTGAGGCCTTTTTATCACAACAAAAACTTAATTGTTTTATCTGTTCTTATAACCTTCAGATCTTTGTAGAATCTACAAATTGAAAACTATGCTTATAATGCCAGTGCTTCTTTTGCAGTTTTCAATGGATTGTTTCTCCATTTTTGTTATAGTATTCATATGTATTTGGATTATGTAACAGAACCATGTTCACTCAATTATTTTTAAAGTGTTTGGATAATTTTATGAAATTGTCTGTTGGACTCCTTGGGTATGACCTACTTAAAATTATTAACCATTCGTTTGTTAACAGTATGTGTACAGCATTATTATAGGACAAGAGGATACTGAAATTACATTGGCGTCTGCCTTGAAAGGTCACAATCTAGTGTGGAAAATGACTAAATCAGAATAAGGCAGTATATTGATTGTAAACAAAGCAGAGTGTTCCTTGCAGAAATACAATATAAAGGGGGAAATGATACAATTACATCCACAAAAAACTGTTTGTAAAATGATGATACTGAGATTCCATGAGCTTGATTTCTCTATTTATTGGCCAGAATTGGATGATCCTTGCAACGCCAGATACATTTTTTGTGAGCTTAGCGTCGGTTTTGAAGCCTCCCTCACATAGAGCTGAGGGTGATGCCAGACTAGGGCGGTTATTAGCACAGTATGTCAAGAGTTCTTCCTCTTCTTCTTTTGTCTTTTTCTCTTTGACAGTCAAGAATTTAGGATAAATTAGAAACTATGAAGCCAATCGCTGCCATGAGTCTCCCACTAGCAAATGTCCCTGGCTCTGGGTGAGAGGCACTTTTTGAGATATCTGTCCCCCTCCCCTGCAGGGCAGAGAGCTTGGTGTTTGCAGTCTGAGATTTCTCTTTGAGCTAAAGGTTTACTTGGCTCTCCACTGAACTAATAATAATAATAATAATAATAATAATAATAATAATAATAATAACTGCATATATATATTATATACACATACATATTATATATAGCACTTACCAAGTATAAACCTTGCATTAATTGCTTTACAAAACATAGGCCTATAGAACAAAAAAACCCTCACCAACCTCAATTCTTGCCTGAGAAGTGCCCTAAGACTAGTCTACTCCTATTTAGAAAACAGCTTGGCTAATCTAATCTCTACCTCATTTATGGGATCCATAATTGATTTATGACAATGTTATTTAATAATACTTTGCTTACTTATATTAAAATAAGTTTCAATTCTTTAAAATCAACTGTCATCAGCTAAAAACAGAGATTTAGCCAGAACCAAAATATTTGCCCTGTAAAATGTAATGTTTCATCTGAAAGAGAAAACATCAGTGATTGAAAAGCACTCAATTTGGAATCTAATGACTTAGAGTTCCAATGCCAGTCCCCTATTTTACCAACTTGTAAAACCATTTAAGTCACTTCCTTATCTATAATGTGATTAATAATCTGAGATGGCTATCTTTCTTTCAGGATGTTTATGACAACATCATAAAGAAAAGGTTATTGAAGATTTTATATTTACAATTTCATGTTATACTATAATAATTTATATATTTATCTTAGTATATTCTTCTTAGTATCAAGAACTGTCGTCCCAATCTTTGAATTTCCTAATACCAGCCAACGGTATGCTTTATCCTAAATGGGAACTCTAAATACGTTTATTGATTAGATTCAACTTTTCAATAAATCCAAAGTTTGCACATGTGTTAACGCACCATCTTTAAATGAAAACAATATATCGGACACAGTAAGAAATATGTTAGTTTTTAAAACATTATTATCATTATTATACTTATTATTATTTTTCAAGATGGTTGTCTTATCCAGCTCCATCTGCATTGTCTCAGTGTTGGCACATACAATGGTCTAGTTTGTGTTCTTAAAATAAATAAAGTCTCATTATCCTAAATGAGAATTCAATTAATAATAACTATTCTATGGTTTAATAATATGTTTTACCCACTAAGCAACTACTATCTATTTATGATTAAAGTTAGATTCACTTAAGGAGTCTTTTGATATATAATAGAATGCAAAGTACATTTTTTTCAATAAAAATTTTTTGACATAAATTATAACCATATTTTGTAAAACATCTTGAGGGTACATTACTTATGACATTCAATGTTTCTGAAGTGACCTCTAAGTATTAAAACTGACTTATACGAGAGTGGTATAGGTTGTTTTTATTGTTAAAAAAATTATCAGAAAAGAAATATCATTATTGAAATACTATATGGTTTTTTCCAAAGGCCAGAGTCAGTGAAACCCCTGAGAACTGAGTGATTCTTCAGATAATTGACATATCTTGGTTTACTGTTCCTACTCTCAGACCTGGGCAAGAGGGACCTTTGCGCTGGACCCCAAGTTGAGAGGATCCCACATATGACAAATATTAACATACAAATATGTTCTATTTTATTTTGGGGCACCTAAGAAAAGCTTTGGAATGTTTGCTAACAATTTAGGCTATGATGAAAATCTAGAGATCAATACTTGAGTTGAACTAAGCCACTCCAGCCAGAAAAGGGGGTGGGATGGAGTGGTGTGGTGTGTGTGTGTGTGTGTGTGTGTGCGCGCGCGCGCGTGCGTGCGGTGTGTGTTTGTAGCATGGCGAGATGAGAAAATTATAACCTTTGTCTAGGAAAAACAGGAAAAGAGTGACTGCTTTTGTTCGTTTCATTGTCTCAAATCTCTAAACGTGGGTGGCATAGCTCTTAGAACAGCCTAGAAATTCTGAGTCAGAAAAGTGATAGGTAGGGGGAAGAAAGCTGCTCTTTCTGGCTCTTTGGGAGAATTTGACTCGGCCAGTCTCCATTATATGTTCAGACAGGTCCTGTCACCACCAAGGCCCTGCCTCCACCGTGCCTTGTCACACAGGTCCCCAAAACCATTTAAATTTCAGAACAGCAGAGCTGGCTGACGAAAAGTGCTTCCCCTTCAGACTCCAGATCCCGAAGGTCTATACCCAAGGAAGTTTGGATGAGGATGAAAGAACTGAGAGGAACTAGTCTGGGCCATGAAAACAGTTTGATGTAGAACTTCTACATATTTAGAAACACGTTTGTGGGCCTCCTGCCCTGGTCTCTGCAAATGTTGGGAGTATGCCTGTAGCCTTCCACATCATCTCACTTACACTCCTCCTCTCAATCTGAAAAGAAACCTGTTTCAAAAGTGTTGTTCATCTAAAAGAGAACATTAGTATTGCGAAAATGTTGGGGGAAGAACATCAATCCACTGAGAAGCTTCCAAAAAATGTGATTATTGAGTATGCTAAAATAATGGCACTAAACCAAACTAAATCTGACAAACGTACTTTCATTATGAACATGGGTATTTATAGGTTCTTAGAAATCAATTTATTTAACTCTCTCTTATTTTTAGATGAGAAATTTGAAGTCAAAAGGATCAAGTGAATTTCCCCGTTCATTTTTTTCTTTTATTCAACACCTCTATAGTGAGCCAGGTAATAAGTGCTAAGAGGATTATTAAAACAAAATAAGAGGATATAAAGTGAATGGGGATCCTGGTTCAGTGACAATGGTCATTAGCAAAGGTGGTACCATTTGAAAGGAGATATGAATAAAGGAGAAAAAGGGAGCCGCATGAGTATATAGGGGAAGAAGATGAAACACAGAGAGGACAGGAAGAGCAAATCCCTGAGGTGGAAGGGACTGTGTTCATTGTACTGAGACAGTGACCGAAGGTAAAAGAGCAGTAAGAAACGGGGTCCGAGAGGTAGCCGGGGCCACTACATGCAGGGATCTGTGCACACGGTCAGATTTCAGATTCTATCCTGAGTGAGATGGGCAGAAATGGAAGACTGAGACCAGGAGAATGACATGCTCTGATGTATGAGGACAGAGGATTCCTGTGGCTGATGTGTGGCAGAGACTGGAGGAGGCAAGAAGGAAGCAGGGAGAACAATTAGAACACAGAACACTAAAGGCAACCTGGTCACCCAGTGTCCTTTCTGCACACCTTGCTTCCTACTGTGAGAGCTGACATTCTTTGAAAATCGTAACTCTTTACCATCTTTAAATTTGTTTGATCTTATTTCATCAAATTTTTTGTTATTTCTCTTTTAGGACAGGATGAGATATTATTTCTTTTGCCCCCTTTTTCTGTCTCTTTATTCCCAATGAAGAAAGCAAATCTATTAAGATGGTGTAACAATACAGTGTTTTCTGTTGCTATTGTTATTTTCATTATATAAAATGTAGCAAAATTACGTTGAATGTGCAAATAGTAGTTTTTTATTCTCCTGAGTAGCCTTGATAATATACTTCTCTGTAAAACAAATTAAACCTGCATATGTCCATTTATTCAATTATACTTAATTGTATTTTATATACTACTATATTCATGTATATTATAATATAGAGCATACTTTGCAAAAACTGAATACAGATAGACTTGTTAAAATTATGTTCTTGAACTCTGATAGGTCACTCCATGTACCCCTGGGGTCACACACTCCACTTCAGACACACCACCAAAATTCTAGAGGCTTCACTCAAAATTACATGAAAGAGACCTCCATTGAAGCCGCAAGGACTTGGTGCAACCCTTCCTGGAAGCACAAATTATGTGCACGATTTTTGAGATTTTGAGATCAGAAGGACAGAAGCATGGAAAAGACTGAGCAAGTGAGACTCCTTAAGAAGAGGGAGGGAGACAGCAGAGAAAGAATTTTGAGGTTCATCCAAGGTCGTGCTGTGTGAACTGAAAGGTGACTTGAAAAGTACAGAAATATTCTGCTCCACCTTCCAGGTTGCATGTATTTCCTGACTAGCTAATTATGATGTTGCTTTCTTCCTGTGTTAATAACTGTATACCTTTTTATATACTGAGGGTGTTACTCATGTATTTTTCTCCCTAAATAACTCTATCTCCATACATCTCTATATATTCATTTCTATATCTATATTCATCTCCATGTCTATATTCTACATTTCTGTATGTAGATAAATGTGAACATGTCTATCATCTATCTATATGTATCTATCCACTTATCTAGCTAGCTATCTATATATATATTTGTGAAATCCTCAATGCAGTATTTATTTAGATGTATCAAGATTTGTGTAGCATGCTCTGAGAATGGCTTTTTGAGAATGGGGTGGACACATATTCAACCGCTCAGTTCAGAGTTATCTCTTCTGCATTCATTTTCCACTACCAACTTGAAAATGAATAGGGATGTGTAATAGATGTTTAATTTGAAAGACATTCCAAATGTACATGAAAAAATATTAGATTTCATAATGACTTCAATAGCCAAAATGATTGAAATTTATCATTATTATATGCACAAACTAAATGAAATTCTGAATACCCTTAAGATTCTTGGTGAATCGGGCAGAAAATGCATAATTCTTTGGAGCAAATCATCTTAGTCTCTTTTTTCTCAATTCATTAAACAGTTTACTCTTGAGATAATAAACTTCATCAGCACAGACAGATAGTGACTTTGTCCTCAAAAGATTTCCCTCTCTAAGGAAGTAGGTAAAATCTCATATTGAGCCTAGTAAATTTACTAGGTTCCTCATAAGTATTCTCAGTATTTGCCACTTTTCAAAATGTGACTGCACCTCAGTTCTAATTTGTTTTCTATTTTTTCTCTAAGCTGGTCTCTCTAGGTTCAAGCTTATCACATAGTAGGCAACAAAGAGAAAAGGAGAGTGTATATGTTGAAAGGTTTTTTCTCAGGAAGTTTGTGGCTACATCTACATAGATAGGATTATATTTTATTTAAAAATTATGAATTCTATTAAACTTCATTAAAAAATGAAAAAAAATATATAACAAATATCCCTGAATCGATCACTCAGCTTTATCGAATCTTAAAATGATGACATATTTGCTTATCTTTTGTTTATGTAGTTTAAAATAGCAGATACCTTTGAGAGCCCAGTATATATCCTTCCTCAAACCCATTCTCCTCCTTTCCCTCCATGTTTTTTGTGATCCTCATTCCCTTGCAAATTTTTATGATTTGGCTCAATCTCTATACATGCTATAGAGAATATATACTATGATTTTATAGAAGTGTAATATCACTTGTTATAACATTATAATACTGTAACATTATATATTGTAGAATTTTGGATAATGGTAACACATTGTATATATCATTCTGCAACTTGCTTATTTTTTGCTTTTTTTTCTTTCGAAAAGAAAATATGCTGATAGAATATTTTTACAGCCCAGATATTTCTCTCTTATTTCACTAAAATGTTTTCTTTACTGTTTTTCTCCTCATCATTTTTCTACTCTCTTTTCTTTTAAATCTCTTATTAGATAGATGCTGGGCTCCCTGGCTTTATTATCTACATTTCTAACATTTTACACTGTTTCTATGTTTCTATGTTGCTTTGCTCTGTATTTTAAATTTCTTCCTCTATGTCTTTTAGTAATGCTATTAACTTTTTTTTTTGGTAAATTACTGTTTTTGGAAACAACTTTTTCTTGCTCTCTCATAACTCTTTTAAAGCAACTCATTCTTGTTTAATAGATTAACTTTTTACTCAAACCTATGTGAGTATGGAAATTACAGTTTTATTGTTTACTCTGTCAAATTGACATTTGTTCCCTTTAATATTAATTGTTCTATTTGTTCATCTAGGCTTTTCTTTCCTATGCTGTTGATTTTCTTCAAGTGTCTTTTGACACTTGATTGTCAGTTCATGTTTATGAACAAAAGATCTAGTCAACTAACATAGGTAGCTGGTGTTGGAATATTCTACCATTGAGTAGCCTTCTTTTCTAATAGGTCTTTCTTTGGTAGTACCGAGTTTTTCTGTATATATGTGTAGACTATTTCAGTGACCAACTTCATCTTAGGTCACACAGGTAAGGATCGGCCCTACCCCTAACCTCCAATACCACAGTAAGCCCAGCTTTAGTTAACTGTGTCTAGGCTCACAATTAGAACCTCAGCCTTTCCTAATTATATTATTTTTTTAAGAAACATCTCTCTCCTTTTAACATGGACCAAATAAATTCAATATCAAGACAGCCATTTGCTTCATAATCACAAGGATGGATTTGCAGAAGCTAATGAAGCTGACTAGCTGTGCCCACAGATCATCCTAAACTAAATATCATGAGTTAGATACCATGAATTCTGCCCAAGAAGCCTGCTCTTGGGACAATATGACAGAGTCTTCTGATTTTTAAATAGAATACTCCTATTCTCAAATTCAGAGTCTTTTGGGACACACAGATTTATGGTCTGCCAGATGATTTTGCTAATAGGTGTTTCCTTATTTTAAATAATTTTGTTTCAATGACATAAAAAGCAAAACAAAATAAAAAAAGCAAACAAAATTATATTGCTTGTGGAGATTTTTAACACCTGAAATCTATTATATAAGGCTCTGAGCATTTCGAGCAATAAATTATTATGCTCAGAAGGAGGTTTTACTATCCAAACTGCTCAGAATCACCCTCTTTCAATCAGCTTGCATCCAAGAGCCACATGGGCTTCCTGGGAGCTAACTTCCACGCTGATAGATTGGCTGCGTTCCAATCTCCTAGGGATGAAGATTCTGCCAAATTATCTCAGGCAAAGAATGCTTTGTAGGTGACACTGATGAGACAACTCGAGAAGCCAGCTGTGATGTGGGTGGAAAATCCATGCTTCACCATCATGTGGAAGGTTGGATATTGCTGGCTCTCAGCTGCCCTTAAATTTGGAATGGAGCGCCAGTTTCTCATTGCCAGGTCTCAGAAGGCATGAGGACCTACTTAGGTTTCCTACTTATTTTGAAGCAATTCTCACACATTCTGCTGCCTGGAAACAGAATAAATCAGATCCTAGTTCCTGAAAACATAATTGAATAGGCAGTCTTTGACCTACGAAATATGAACAAACAAACATTATTTGTTCCTAGTTGTATGAAACTTAAATGGCATAGACACAGATGTCACCTTTCTAGACCAGTTCATAAAAAACCCAAGTTTACTCATAATCTAGAAGAATTAGAAGTAAAAGGAGTCATCATTCCATACTTAAGTGATGAGTTTAGAGATATTTTGTAAGTCAAATCCCTCTCAGCTCCAAAGGCGGGAGGATTGCACCAGTTAAGTGATGCAGAGGGGGTCTAATGATTTCCTTAGTCGCATAGCGACTATCCTCTGAACTATATCACTGCTCTTTCCTATTCATCCTAAATTTGTTTGTTAGATTAATTTATTTTAAAAAATTAAATTTGATTTATATCTTCCTTGCTTAAAAAAAATCATGAATTTACACTTTCTGTTTCCTTTGACGAAAATGCTCTTCTAAACCCTTTCAAACTCATTTTATTTCCAGAACTTACTTTCACTTTCCCTATGAGGTCATAACTTCTTAGCAAAGTCAATTACTGTCTCCCTCTTACTACTTTGAAAACATACAAATTTTGTTATTAGTATTTACTGTATCTTCATAATTGTGATGGTTCACTGTGAGAGATTTTCATGTCTCCTACTCAAAAGTGGGCACTGGGTCTTATTTATCTTTGCATTCCCAGAACCAAGGGATACAAAGTTTTTCTTCAAATTCATAACTACATTGCTCCAGTATTCCTCCATAGGAGCACTGAAGAAAAAATTTAAAAGCTTTTCATGGAAAAAAATTAGAAAATATTGTGCTTTTCTTTGCTACAGAATTTTCAGTATCATTTATAAGTGCTGTGAACAGAAATGTATACATTGAGATGTAAACTCACTTCACACATTACAACTTTTTTGTCTATATATTTACATACCCTAAAAAAGTATTCAGTAAAATACATCTAGAAATAATTAATCTATACCATAATTCTAGCTAGAAAAGAACATAAGAATTTTTATGTTATTATATATAATTTTAAAAACATATGAAATTAGAAAACATCATCTCTTCATTGATTTTATAGAATAGAAATTCTAGATTCTGTCAGAAAGTATTTTTTTAACTAAACTATTGGATCTGCTTCCACTCTCTTCTATTTAGCTTGCCAGAAATTGCTACATAATTCAATTGTAAAAGGGCTTGTTTTGACTAATTACTTAAAGGATTAATTATGAACACCCATTCTATAACTTCTGAGTGCCAATACAACTAGAACAAGATCGATTTTTATTGAGTTCAAAGTATACTCATGGATGGTAGTGGATTCACTAAGTACAATAATTATGTCTGACCTCGCTCACTCAGAAAATTTTCTATCTTTAAAAACTATCTAGATATATATCATAAATTTTTTTCTCCTCCTCCCCCTTCTTCTTTTTCTTCATTTTTAAGAACTGATTTCCTCAGGGTATGTTTTTTTCCCCTCTTAAGGTGTTATTCACTTTTTTTTAGTGACTGGTGACAGGATGTCTGCCTGATTTAATCTACTGGGAGCCAGAAAGAACTTGGAGATTAGTCCTCCCCAGTATACAGATGTCTCTCTGGAGAAATGCATATTCTCCCAGAGCTGATGTGTTCTTTCTTAGGTTCTTCTCAGTGTCTGAGCAGCCTGGACAATGCACCAAGGGAACCGTTGTTTATAGCCTCACACAGACACTTTCCTAAATGATGACTCCAATAGCTCACAGAAGGATGACTGACCATCTCCACCCACTAGTCATATACCAAAACAACTAGGACCTCTGCAGCCAACACCTATTTTCATCACTTGAAGCCAAATAAATTATTCAACACTGTTTGGATCACATGCATATCCATTGTATTCTGTGTGGAAAATAAATAAAATTCTATAAATCAAACAGACTTTGGGTTAAAGAGTGTCTTTGAAACACCTATTTATTATTTGAAACTAAATCTTGAAAATCGTTAATGCTAAATCCTAGTTATCCAGGTCTTGAGGACAAAAAAGAAATATATCCTAAACTGGAGCCACCATATTTAGCTATGTAGTCAAAAGTATATAATAATTATTTTGATGAAAGTGATAATTGCATCATGACGATTCAAGAAGTATTCATTATAGAAGCAAACTTTAGAAGGAAAAAAAATCAAACTGCTTTTCTTTTCTTTTTATAAAACTTCACTAGAACACAACTTCTGTTAACCTTTGAGTTTTCTTATATATTACTGTGGCTGATACAAATATCTCTAGGAATAATAAATAGCTACTCTACATTGAACATCTGTTATATGTCAGGTAGCATGCTCAATACTTTATAAACATAATATAGCAATCCTGGAGGTAATTTTTACTTTCATTAGTTCCAACGTATCTTAAATATGATTCCTCCATGGAAAATGATGTCTATTAACACCACTTTTTCTTTATTCCCCAAAGAAAATCAATTGTATTAGAAATTAGAAATAAATGATTCATTTACTGAATAATTAATAAAGGAGATGGAACAGAATTAAATACATGTTATATAGTAAAATACAGTAAAATCTTAATTTAAAAATCTGTTTTCCCACAGTTATTCCTCACTTAGCTAAGTCATCTCCCTCCAGACACATCTGCCAAGAAATTTCTCCACCCATTTGATCTTTCCCATCCTCAAAATCTCTGTCACCCCTTTTTCTACCCCAACAACTCTGTAGTTTTCTATAGGCTTTTTTGTTCTTCTCAGTCACAAATATGATAATCTCTGTCACAAACAGATAAGAAAATTGAAACCAAAGACTTGAAAGGACTTGCCCACAGTCCCATAAACTCTAAGTAATAAAGCTTGTATTCAAATACAGGTCTGTCTTAAGATAAGGCAAACCATCATTCTGTTTCATGGGGCCATTTATTAAAACGAATGAACAAACAAACAAAAAACCTCTTTTCTTTTTGTATTCTAATCACAATATTTGAAAATAATTAAAGGATAACTGGGAAAGTAATGGAAGATCCAAATCTAGATAGATCATAGCATTCCAAAAAGCACAAGTGTACATACAGCATATATACATGGAACACATTCCCAGGCTTTTGTACCCATTTAGTGGTATGTGAAATCTAATGGCCTATCTTCCATTCGAACTTTTTAATAATGGAAAATTTTAACTATCTGAAAATATCGTTTAACCTGGAAATCCAAATTTTGGTTTTATTAGATTTTATTCAATGTACTAATTTTTATTTCTATTAAGTTCTAAAGGTCTATCTTCAGTGATGTCTCCTCTGTGAGACCCTCTCAGAATCCTCCACTTCAAGTTCTCTGTCCATTGTCTAGCATCTAATGTCTCTAAAATTTGGTATTCATTCATAGGCTGTCTTACCCTGAGCGTAAGAACTCTAGTATATCTAAACATTTTTAAAAATTATATTTGATTCCGGTATCATGCCATGCATTAGCAGATATATTCGGTAATGCTTTTTGGATAAACACTAACACAAAACCACATTGGGCAGTTTTATGCATGGAAGGGAGCAAGAGCTTGCCTAGGCCTCAGCAGATGTCTTAAGGAAAAACTAATGTGCCAACTCACTCACAGAGCTGACTCAATTTTTCTATTGAGTCCAAAATGAGGAAGAGGAATGTGGAGCCAGAAACTGCACATTCACTCTTCAAATACAAAAATGTGAGTCCATGACAAACTAGAGCTTATTTTATATCCTTTACATATTATGTACAGGAAGATGATTTATTTTCTAGTGGTGCATTAATTACCGAAGTAGATGACAAATCCTTTTGTTGATTCCATCCATTTATATTTCGTCTTAGAGCATGCATGTTGCATCATTTGGACATAAAGAGTTAATTACCATATCAGTCTAAGACTACATGACCCAGAGTGGCCATAATTTTATAAAGAGCACTTCATTACAGGCTGTAGCTTGGCCTCTGTTTGAGAAGAGATAACATACTGCCAGCAGCCAGCATTCACTGAAAGTAGAGAGAATTATGAATATTGTGGCAGGTTAAAGGCAAATGATAATGGTCTTACTCCTTTAAATTTATAGCTTCAAACTATGGTAGAATCATTTTATCATTTGTTCTTTTGAATAAGCAAACGAACAAAGAAGCCCATATTCAAATGTCTGATTAAAAAACATTTCAAGGCCCAACATGAGCATACTCAGATTATTTAGTCCTTTGTATTCTCTCTCTTTTCTATCATGAAAAATATAAAGAAACCTCGGCAACTGTCCACTAGCTTTCCAAAAAGAAATAGATATGTATAGAATAATTTCTTTGAAACCAGGCAGAAGTAGAATGCTATCTCTATTCCACACATAAGGGGACATATATTGTTTGTAACATCCTGAATTCAAAGAACAAAATAAGACTGGTCATTGTTTACCTAAGATAGCAATCCTTAGCTTTGCAATCCTTAGCTTTGCAATCAGGTGAAATTTATTTCATTTTGCCATATTTGCATCAAGAAAGAATTCCAATAGTACATAATTTTATGGTGGCTATTTCCTCATTAAAAGCTAATATTTCCGTAAGTAGATATAGTACTGCACTGTGGCCTAAAAGTAATTGATGACATACAAAAGCATCACAGGTTTCTAATCAAAGGCATAAATGCAGTTAGTTTTGAATGGTTCTGTGTCAGCTTTCTTCAAAGAGATTTACATTAATAACTTTTCATTTAAGAAAATTTGGAATGCATTAGATTTAAAGTGTCTTTGGTGTAAGACACTTTGAGGAAAATTTTATGAGTAAAATGCCATACCAAAAGTAAATCCTGATTCAGGCATGGTTCATTTCCTCCATGCCTTCTCCATCGAATCAAAGACTCCTGGAAAAAAGAAGAAAACAGAGAGTATTGGATCCAGTATAAAATCACGATTTTACAAGCTTTAAGTGGCCAGTTGAAATCTGCACAGAAATCAACATTTATCTTCATGCATTTCACTTTTCTTTTCTGGGGTAGTGGAAGTGGAAGCTTTTTTTTCCTTTTCCTTTTCTTCTCTCTCTCTCTTTTATAAAATTATGGCTGATATTCAATATTATATTAGTTTCAGGTATACAACATAATGGTTAGACTTTTATATAACTTATGAAATGAGTACCCCGATAAGTCTAATACCTATCTGACACCATACATAGTTATTACAATATTATTGACTATATTCTCTACAATGTACTTTACATCTCTATGACTGTTCTGTAGCTGCCAATTTGTACTTCTTAATCCTTTCACCTTTTTCACTGAGCCCCTCAACGCCCCCTCTCATTTGGTATTCATCAGTTTGTTCTCTGTATCTATAAATTTGTTTCTGTTTTGTTTATTTTGTTTTTAGATTCCACATATAAGTGAAATCATACAG
Source organism: Pteropus alecto (assembly GCF_000325575.1). Classification (NCBI taxonomy): domain Eukaryota; kingdom Metazoa; phylum Chordata; class Mammalia; order Chiroptera; family Pteropodidae; genus Pteropus; species Pteropus alecto. The sequence continues at coordinate 1,765,575 of NW_006436284.1, forward strand.
TATTTGTCTTTCTGTCTGACTTATTTCACTTCGCATAACACCCTCTAGATCCATCCATGTTATCATAAATGGTAAGATTTCTTTCTTTTTTATGGCTGAGTAATATTTCATTGGATATATGCGCCACTTCATTTTTTATCCAATTGTCTATTGATGGGCATTTAGGATGCTTCTATATCTTGGCCGTTGTAAATAACACTGCAATAAACACAGGGATGCATACATCTTTTCAAATTAGTGTTTTGAATTTCTTCAGATAAATACCTATATCTGAATCCTCTCAATATATCTGTATTTTAAAGAATTGCCTCTGTCCTGGGCTTAATATTCTTCTTGTCTCTTTTTAAGTAGCCTATATCACTCTTCTTTCCTCAGAGTTATCTTGCCAGAATACTCACTTCGTGCTTCAGGGCTCTAATTATTAACTCATTCATCCAACAAACATTTATTGAAACTCTGTACTGTGTAAGGCCTTGTTCTAAGCACAGCAGATATAATAGTTAACCAGGGTATTATAGTTTCATGAAGAAAGGTACTAAAAAACAAGAAAATAAATAATTATAAAACACCACTTTCTGTAGTTTTTAGTTTTTTTTTTTTCTTAATAGTGTTTTCATAGTACTGTATGTAGCTCAGAATTTTTAATCTGAAAATTTTGTGTTCTTTGGATGCTAGGATGAGGATGGTAGATTATCCTTCTTAAACGAGAAACATCTTTAATTTCATAAAACCATAAGTCTTCCCAGGCAACCTCATTAATTTCCCTCAGCCACAGTATCCTAGAGCAATACTGTACAAGAATATCAATCACAGTTTGAAACAGGTTATATAAGATAACAAGGAATAGAAGGAATAAATGAATGTTTTTCAACAAGACTGGCTTGACTTGCTCTAAAATATTGAATAGGTGACCCTAAGAAAGGAAAGGAATCATAGCACCCATTGGCCTGTACAACATTCCTCTGTAGAAGCTAATTCTTTCTGTTCATGGGGTGGGGGTGGGTTAGCTGGTTGTCTGCATTCTTTCCTCAAAATATAAAAATTTTGGTTACAATATTTTATAGTTTTTGTCACCAGAGAGGAAGGTGGTTGCTTTCACTTTTTTCACCTCTAATGAGTCCTCAAGAGAGAGATTGAAAGAATTAAATGAGTTAGGTCTAATATAAATTCTTTTAAATTTTCTGCTGTTTTCTGTCACTAATGGAGGTCTGGCTTTAAAGGAAAGGCCGAATTAGCCACTGAACGCTCCAGCTCCTTAATCATGAGTCACTCAGATGACTGATATCATTTAGTGTTAGAAATATGCTGTGAATTAACCACAGATCTGAGAGATAAGTACCACAAAATAAATTTAGTGTTTTTTATTTTAATATTATCTACCCTAATTTTGTCTATTAAAAATCAGAAATGCAAAGGTAGGTATCAGTTTTACGCATGTAAAAGTAAGACCATATCCCATATGCAACTCAGTTTTCTAAGGTTTTACTGAAGGTGTTGACCTCAAAGAGTTACAGGTAAGCCTTCAAAGACTATTACATGAACTTGGTAAACATGTACATAGCATTGCAAAAAAGAGAGTATTTAGTGGCACTTTACTTAATTCAGAAAGAATGAGGGTAGCTTTGTGATGGGGAAGTCATGATCCTGAATACCTGGTAAAATTTCTTATACTCACTGGCCCCAAAATTAAAAGGATGAGAATTTCAAAACATAATAAAATGTATTTCCATGTATCCAAAAATAGTTTCAGTGCAGAGAGTGTTTCAAATGTTTGAAAATATAACTTCATTACTTCTAATGATGTCTCAAATTATATTTTCTGGCAAATATAGAATTTAAATTGCCTGATTCAAAGGGAGAAAAGAGTGCTTAAAATTATTTAATTCATGACATAATAGCTATCAAAATAGTTATAGAATGCTTATGAACGTTATAGCCTCCAGCTCACCTCTTTCGTGAAATTTCTAAGCCAGAATCCTGGCTAAATGTGTGAAATCACTGAACTGTATCTGAGTTTCACACACTGATGCTTGCATTTCTTTACATTACAAAAAGACTCAGAGAAATGAAAGGGACTAATAAAGTCGATTATATTTAAATTAAATATGATTTATAGCTCTGAATGTGTATATTCATGCTCTCTACTTTAGAAACAAAGTTGATGCTTAAAAATTGCATTTTACTCACATGAAATAATTTTATAGCTGAATTAGCAATTTCTCACCTCTAAATACATATTGCTATTATGTCCAAGATGTTTTCTTCCTGGATTTCCAAAGCAATATTTTGGGCATTCCCTGGGAGTTAAGTCAAGGGTAACGCAATAGAGGTTCACCCAAGCAGCAAATTGTCAGAATGGTTCCAGGCAGAGCTAACAACCCTCAAGTTTAAAATGTCTAAAGACGTTGTTGTTGTGATCGTTGCTATTCTAAATTTGTATTGATTATTTTTGTCCATCACTACATAAATGAACGTATTTCTCATGCATTAGATTTTTGGAGAGATGGAAGAGAAAGAAGGAGAGAGAGATGGTGAAAAATAATTATGGGGTTAAAAAAATGAGTATTTTTCTTTTCAGAATGTATGAACATATATTCTCATATACACACACACTCACACAGGTAAACCCATACATAAAATTATACATATATATCACATGCACATTGCTTTATTCAATATCCTTCTAATGATATTTACAGTACGGGGGTGGGAGGGCAAAAAATATGACTCACAATGAATGCTCTTATTTTCTCTCTTGAACTCATCTTCTCAGTGCACTGTGCTTCCTTACCCAACTCATGTTTTAAACTCCACCCTATGAAACCCTCAATTCATTGAGAAGTTCTTTTAAAACCCAATGGAATATTACTCAGCCATAAGAAAAGATGAAATACTGACATTTGCAACAACATGGATGGACCTCGATATAATTATGCTAAGCAAAATAAGCCAGACAGAAAATGTTGAAAACCACATGATATCACTTGTATGTGGATATAAACCTAAAAGCAACAAACAAACAGGACAAACAGAGACTCATGGACATGGACAATAGACTAGTGGATACCAGAGGGGAGCAGGGAGGGGAGAGGTAGACGGGGTAAAGGAAGTCAAATATGTGGTGACAAAAAGAAATCTAACTATGAAGGTGAACATACAATATAAATATATATGTATATATGCCTTACTGTTAAATTGTACAGCTGAAACTTACTGGATTTTGTTAACCAATGTCACCATAATAATAATTTTTAAAATGTCAAAAATATTAGCAAAACTGCCAGTTTTCTTCTAGCTGATAACAGTTTTGTCTCCATAATAGAAATCTCTTAAAACATGACAGAAAGGCTCATTAGATGAAGAATAATTTCATATCCGCCAGATATGTAAATTGGAAGAGAAAATATTAGTTATGTCACATTATACAAATCCACAATTTCTAAGTGATACTACACTATAATATAATGTAATACCACATATAATAGCTTCAAATTTTTTAAGATGACCTTTGTCAGGCACTTCATTATCACCCACCACTGCTCTGTTGGAAAAAATGTGATTATTCACATTTTACAAACAAAAATACTGAAACACAGAAGGTTAATTATTTGATCCTCACCCTGATCCAAACTCCAACCCTGATGTCAGGGTAAGGAAATCTATCACAGAGCTGAGATTCAAATTTGCTCAAGTCTTACTCCACAGCCCTTACCTTTCCACTACTGTATGTCCCACACCTTTGATGAATCAGCCACAGGCTTTTACTTAATTGCTGGGTACATTTCTGAGGAGGATAACAACATTGAGAGAAAAAGACACAAAAATCCTGATACAGAACACTTCGTGAGTAAAGTACATGTGAGAGCACATCCTCCAAGTGAGATGAATTATAACTGAAGTATTTAAACTAGAGGTACTGCATACTTTTTCCCCCTGCCTCCCAGTCACCAGATCATTTATACTTTTCTATAATTGAAAAACAGGACTTGTAGTTAATTTGCCATGCAGTGGTGACTGATAGCAAATGCTATAAGATCTAGCTTATGCTTGATTTCAATAATGCGTCAGAAACTATAAAATGCCATTTTTCTTCACAGCCCACTTATTTTATTCATGTTGAAGATCCTCAGAGTTTTCTTTGTTTTTTCCACAAATGTTCTTATTACAAGAAGAATCTCCAATGACACTTATCATCCTATATTTAAATTTTGAGATAAATTTGCTAGTGGAGCAATAATGACACATTGACAGCTCCAATGACTGAAAATGACTGAAAATCTCAATGTATAGATGCAAATGTTTCAGCAGTATGAATTTCATGAAGCAGCAATCCTTTCATATCTAGGTTAAATCCATTTTGTAATTCCAGAAATTATTTACCAGGATTTCTATTTAAGTTTGAGAAGATATACTATTTCTCTTAATTCCATTAGTTCACATTTTTGCCTAAGATTTCTGGCCCTAAAACTAAGGCAAAAGAGTTTAGATCTATTTTCTGTGTTATGTTTTTTTTTCTTTATTCTCATTAAATAATTGTATCCATGGCATTAATACTTGGAAGAGAGGATGGGATAAGGGGATAGAAAATAAAGTTATACAAATATTTAACTTCTCTGAAATAGAAGGAAATAAAGGGTCCATAAATAAAATGTTTATTTTGTTTTAGCATAATAGAGCAAAAAGAAAGTAATTTGTATTTTCCCCATACTATTTCTATCATTACATATTCTTACATATAGTCTCCATGTACTAGTGCTTACTACATATAGATATTCTACACATGTAGAATATTTTGAAGAAGATTTTACTTCTTCATAAAGCTAAAGAAGAAGATTTTACTTCTTCATAAAGCTAAAGAGTCACATGTTACTAATAAATTTGCAACCTTATAAAGTAGATTTTATTATCTCTATTTTACAGATTAGGAAATCAAGAATGATTATACCAGTTGCCCAAGTTCATTCTGCTAAGTGTCAGAATAAGTTTTAGGACTCCACAACAATCAGTCTTATCTTCACTATACAACAGTACATTTCAGATAGAATAAGAAAATAATTACTAGGAAAGATTCATTTCTCCTCATTTCAGTGGCAAGACCTTATTTTTCCTGCCGCACTCTATTTCTGTGCTACAGCATATCAGCTCTATGAGGACATATCATGAAAGAGACACAATAAAAAATAGTATTTTTTCAGCATACTATGTTGTTTATGACATTTAATGGTAGCTTTATAGCATTTATTTGAAATTATTGGAATTGTAGGGTAATTCAAAGATGACAAAGACAGTCTGATTTACAGTAACTTGGAAGATTTTACTTCTTCATAAAGCTAAAGAGTCACAAGAAAGATAATCAAAATGATCATCAAGGCTGACTCCAATACTTATACAATCACGAAAAATGCTCAATGCCAAGTTTAATATTTTTCCTGGTTTCAATCTGTAATGTCACCCACATTACGTGATGAAAGGCTGTGGGAATATTAAGCAAAATATGCATCCATTGCTTGAGCAAACACACTTCCCTCTATTCAAGAGTGTTTTTTTTTTTTCTTCCGTCTTTTATCTGTTGGTCAATGGTACCCTGGACTATCTAGTCCCAAACTCTGGTAATACTAGAGAACTTGATAATTGGATCCCACTACCAAAATTGATACAAATAGGTCATATAAAATAAATACCTTGGATCCTTCTTATGACAAGATGGACTTAAATTTTCTACAAAAAGAAAACAAATTAAACTTAAAATTGGATAACTAGATTTAATGGACAAAGAAATTCTGTCTAAATAGCAATAACATTGCTTAATCCTGGAGGAGCTACGACTTTAGACCCTATATTTTTAAGTTAGGAACCTGAAATACCCAATGTGAAAGGGAAGCTCTTCTACTACATAGATTTAAAAAGAAAAAATCCTTGCCACTCTAAAGCATAATAAATACAACAAAATGGCTGAGTCTTGAAAAAAATCATATGACAGAAGTTATTTTAAATCTTTATGGAATCAGCTACTTGAGCATCATACCCATCACCATTGACATGTTGCATTACAGTGGCTGGAAATAATTATCCTTTCAGAATGCCTTGCCACCATATTCTAACATATGAATAATTTTGGCCAATTAGATGAAGTTTTAAGTCCTTCAGTAAAGCTTCCTTAAAAAAAGACAAAGCTTCAGGCTTCAAGAAGAGAAGATATTTAATATTTCCTACATTCTTATGACCTAAAATAAAGATGTCTTGCATGAAAGAAAAGTGTCCATCTTACTATGTAAAATCTATACACTACAAAACATTGAGGACATAAATTTAAGGAGACTTAAACAGAGTGATATATTCATGGATCAAAAGAGTCCAGTTTTTTAAGATCTCTGTTCTCCCCAATTCGTCTATAGATGCAATGCAATCCCAATCAAAATCTCAGAATTTTTTTTTAGAAGAAAACAAATTGATTTTAAAAATTCATGTGAAAATGCAAAGCTCAGAATACCAAAACAACTTTGAAAAAGAACAAAGTTGAAGAACTAACACTACTTGATTTTAAGCAATATCAATCAATACAGCATAGTATTGGTAAAAAAAAAAAAAAATCAATAGAAAAGAATCAATTCTACATATTGACTCCCACACATATGATTAGTAGGTTTCAATGAAGGATAGAGGTAATTCAGTTGAGAAAGGATAGTTTTTTCAACAAATGATACTGGAATAATTTGGTTATCTACATTTTAAAAATGAACATCAACATATAACTCTTATCACATTTTTAAAAATCAACATAAATCATACACATAAATGTAAAACCTAAAACTCAAAATTTCTAAAAGAAAATACGGGAGAGAATCTGTGTGACCTTGGGTGAGGCAAAGATTTTTTTTTTATATTAGACCAAAGGCACAATATATGAGATAAATTAATAAAGTTGAACTTTATTAAAATTAAAAATTTCTAATCTGCAAAAACCACTGTTAAGAGAATGAAAAAAACAGACCATAGACTGAAAGAAAATATCTGCAAATCACATATCTGATTAAAGGCTTGTATTCAGGATACAAAGCTCAATATTAAGAAAACAGGTAACCCAATAAACATAGGCAAAAAGATTTTAACAGACACTTCGCCAAAGATAAAGATGGGAAACAAGCATGTGGAAAGATGCTCAACGTGGCTAGTCATTATCTAAGTGCAAATTAAAATCACAATGATATACAACTACATAAAAATTTTAAAAGATTGACCATGTCACACGGTGAGGATGTAATCACCTTGAGTTCTCATATACTGCTGGTGAAAATGTACAATCACACTGGGAAACAGATTAAAAGTTTCATAAAACATTAATATTTATAATAAATATATTGTGTTGCATAATATAATACATGATATAATACATAATGTATTATATGTAACATAATATATATTAAAATAATTTAATAAAACATATATGTATCATATGACCCAGTCATCTCAAGAGAAAAAAAGCATATGCCCATAAAAGCTTTTTGCACAAATGTTCATAGCAGCCTTATTTGTAATAAACCAAACTAAAAGCAATCCAAAAATCTATCAATAAATGACTAGATAAACAAATATTGGTATATTCTCACAATGGACTATTACTCAGCAATAAAAAACAATTTATTATTGATGCACATGACCTCATGAGTGAATATAAAAATAATTATGCTGAGTGAAAGAAGCCTTAGGAAAAAAGAGTACAATACTGTATGATTCCATTTTTATAAAGCTCTAGAAAATGGAAACAAATTTTTAGTGACAGAAAGCACTTCAGTGGCTCCCTTGACATGGAGGAGGTCAGGAGAACTGGAACACAAAGGGACACAAGGGAACTTCAAAGGGTAATTTAAATTATTTTGATTGAAGTGAAGATTACATGTGTGCATTCATAGGTCTAAATTTATCAAATTGTTACTTTAAATACGTCATACCTGAATAAAGGTTTTTTTTCTTTTTTTTTTTTAAGTTCAAAGGCACAAGGGGTATATTTCATGAAAGGGAGAAGAGGATAAAGAATGGCAAAAACAATAGAGGCCATCATACCACCAAAAGGACAAAAGTAACAGAGTTATCTGAGGAAGCTGAAAAGATAGAAATTTGATTCTTATTGATAGTATTCAGCTGCTATACCAACTCTGGACCTCTTCAGACTTCCTGTGTAGACGAAAAATAAATGACAAGTGACTAATTATTTAAGCAACTGTTAGTTGGTTTTTCTGCTCGATGTAGCTGGATGCAATCCTGACTGATTAAAACGTTAAAGTATAAAAGATGGAGCTCTGCTTAGAAATGACAAGATAAAATCAATTTGTTTCAGAAATATGAGCTGATAAACAGAAACAAATTGGAAAAATAAATAAGCAGAGCAGCACAAGAGAAAGATAAATGATACCAGGAACCAAAGACGATTAATAGTTATATTCTGAGATGGTCCCTTGAAAATTCTAGGTATTTGGGTTCAGCAAGTGATGAATGAGAGGAAGGAGCTAGAATTGGAAAAGTTATAACCAGGCAAGATATAGAAAGTAGGGGATGGCACTGAATGTGAATTGCACTCAGCTAGAACCCAGAATCTGGTCATCAAGGTAAAGTGGGGATTAGAACTGACCTTAAGAACATCACCAATTCTTAACAAAGATGGTCTGCATTAGAACTAACCTTAAGAACATCACCAATTCTTAACAAAGATGGTTAAGCCACATTAAAGGGCATAAGCAGAAAGCAAGAAACAGAGATGATCTAGGAAGAAACAAATGTCAGGAGACTGAATCCAGGTAAACATCAAGACCTGGAAGGGACAATTCAGACCAGAGTTAAATGTATCAAGGGGAAGAACAAGACAATTGTGCTAAGAAACTTCATTTTCAAAGCAAAATGCATCCAGAATGTTGATTAAGTTTTAAGAAAAGCTAACTTTAATTATCTGGACATATCAGAGACACCATCTTACTCAATGAGATCAAAATTCAAAGCAAAATGGTTAATCAAAAAAAGTAAAATCAAGTGAGAAATCATAAAATAAAGTTTATTATATTGTGGAGTTATTCTCAATCAATAAATGACTTTAATGCTTCTGTAAGATTTTGAGTATCAAGTTGATAAATGGATTCCTCTTCTCTGCGGCTTAATACCATAATTTTTTTTCTCTCAGTTTTCAAACCAGCTAATAAATGCTATGCTAATAACCTTTTGATGTAGAGGCAACATCTTTTCTTCAATCATTTTTCTGCTGATAATGTAACCTACCGTCTTTCTTACGTTATCTATACCCATAAAGGGCTATCTACAATTTATTTAAAGTTTTGCTTTCTTTAAAGTGAAATGAAAACTTAACCTAAAACCACTGAGAAGGAATCCAACTGTAGAGCCTTTTTTAGAGTTTAATGGTAAAATACTATTAAATTACCTACGTCTAATTTAATAGTATTTTAAAAGCAAGTCAACTTCATCAATTTTTTTCAAACTATTGAACAAAGTGTTCAAAGAAATAACTTTCTCTTTTATTTATTTAATTTTCATGGGTTTACATAATATTTGTTTAAGTTATGTAATTGGGTAAGTACAACCGACATAAACCGCTCTGGTAAAAAAAAAAAAAAAAATCCTATAGCTAGTAAACATTGCAGATGTCTTTGCAGCCATGAAAAAATATTAAATGTTCTTCCAGAATTTGGAGAATTTCCCACATACTGAGTTAGTCTTCCCTGAAGCAGAAGCTAGAAATTTTCTCATCCAAGCTCTCCTACAAGTTAAGACGTGGGCACATTAGAAAGGAGGTAAACTGCCTAGATTCTCTTTTTGTGGAGAAACAGTGACTATAAGGATTGATTTTCTAGTAGGAATGGTGAAGACTGCCAGCAGCAGTGACAGAGATTCTAACAGGAGGTTGCTAGTTATTAACAATGGCTGGAGACAGCTCCAGTGCCTGACTACATTAGCTCCAAGCAATGCTACTTTTAGACTCAAACAATCGGTGCATTGTTTTGGCCATGCTCCTCTCCAGGAAACGAGGTGTCCTTAGGCCCAAAAGAAGTATCCACCTAAAGCAAGTGCTTCTAGAACATATTCTGACATCTCCAAACCCCAACATTTCCTAGCCAAAGGGGCTTTTTTTTATTAGTTCTTTTCAAGTTTCCTGCTGGTTCAGTCTTCCTGAAGGCTAACTATACCATAGCTATGTAACTCTAGGCCACAAAAGGTTTAAAGTGTGGACCGGGGTTGTCCACACCAAAGTTCATGAGTCCCCTCTTGGATGAGATGGAATTAGATGTGGGAAAAGAATGGAGGCATGGCTAGAGTTCTACTTCTGTTGCATTTCTCCAGCTCCTCCAATGTTAGGGCATCCTGCCTCAAAGGCTATGATTCTGGCTTTCCTGGAGTTTCTGTGGGTTATCTCATATTTCAGATAAGTAATCTTTCTGCTTAAACTATCTGGAGGATGTTATACTATAGGAAACTAACAACTCTGAATGATATACTAGATAAGTATATGAACAACAAATAGGGTAGAAGTATGCAGGTTTACTGGTGGGCAAACTCTTTGTTTTGAACAAAGAAACATCAGTCTGTTTTGTTTGCAAGGGGAAGAGTGAGAGGCTAGATGAACTAGTGAGCTAAGTTATGTGATGGTTGTTTAAGAGAGCTTCTACTCTATGTCTGGTTATCGAATGTTTGAGTTTTCATTATATGAATTCACATCCAGGAAGTGAACTGGAGAGCTAAGAAAACATGTTCTAGTACTTTTGTGTGCAGATTTGTGTAATGAGAAGAGAAATCTTCAGATTACAATACAAAATGATAATAGTCTTTGTTACTCTAGCTAGTAGGCTCCAAAAGATATATAAACTGTATAGCAAGAAGCAGCATCCCAGAGTTCCTTTCTGAAAGATTGATTCATTACAAATGTCATGGAGTTCACATATTTGGAAAACAACAAGTACAAGATAAATATTCACAATAGAAATACAATGCCAAAAAAAAAAAAAAAATACAATGTCTATTGCATTTAATGTTAAAACCTATAATTAATAAAGATTACTTTTTAGATTTTTCTAAAAGGCCAACTCAGTTTCAAAGAAAAAGAGTTTTGAAATGCCATTTTAGGCATTCTGATATTTCCTAACCATGGCTGGTGTTAAGATATTCCCTCGTTTTGCTAATCAAGCAATCGCATGCATTATTTTCTTATTTATTTTCTTCCTTTTTTTTCTGGGAGGTGGTTTATCATGATAAAATTAGAAAGTATCAATAATTAAATTAAAAAGAATCTATTTTAAGACTTCATTTCAATTAAAGGCTACATGTGTCAAATAATAAATTACTTGTATTCATTGAGTTAATTTTGTGATTTTTCTGGTATAATTTATAAATTATGATTTTATAAGTGTTTATTATAAACACTATTACTGAATTATAGCTAACTACTGAGAAATAAGTGAATTAGAATTCAACATTACTCAAAACACAAATCCGAATTTTTTGAGCAGAAAGTTTTTTGAAATATCTAAAACTGGCAAAAATTCAAAGTATTCGACATTGTAAAGGCATTAAACTTTACAGAAAAAAAACATGCTTTGAGGTTAATGTCCATATTAATAAAGCTTGAAATAGCATGTTATAAATAGAAAATTGATTTACTGTGGTGAGCCTCCAATATATCTGTACTGTCTAAATTTTTAGTAATATATTTTAATAACATCAACAATTTAATGGATATTAAAAGAAACTGTATGCAGAGCAAAGTTTCCACTGAGATATATGCAGGCCTATAAATTAGCTTCCTATATCGGATGCTATTTTCTAACTCAGGCATATAATCATAACTATTTTTGTTACTAAACTATTCTAAAGTTGAACATAAATATGACTTCTTATTGAGTTTTTCAGAAAGTGATGAAGATGGCAAAATATTCGAGTATTCAGCATTGTACATATTTTCCTCGGTGGAAAACACAGGCCTCCTAGCATAGCATGGATGGCATTGGTTTGCTTGTCTTGTTTAGTTTTTGCTCTTCACCAATTTGTCCATAGTTATTAATTATCTATTTTAACACAAATTTGATGCAAATAATAAAAAATACTATCATTAACTTCAGGTAATATGAACTCTTAGTTCATAACTTTACACACAATACATGTGCTACCTCCCAGTGGTTACTGATAGGAACTGCTCTATTAATTGCAAAATAGAGGTTGACTCCAGTAAGCTTTATTTTGCACTCTTAAAAATAGTTACTGAAAAGGGAACATTTTAGAACCTTTATGATAAATTACAGTTGATATAATAAACTTTGGGAGGGGTTAGAAAATGGAATTAGAAATAATTATTGAAGTAAACTGACATTTATATTCTCCAATAACTGTCATTTTCTAAATGTATTATGACAAATGTTTTTATCTTTAATAGAGCATTAAAGTTTTATTGCTTATATCTTTGTTTCCAGTACAAAATTACTTTTATGATATATAATACTACAAAGTAGATTACAGCAGAAAAGAGAAGATGAAAAAGACATGGAAGAGGCTGAGAAATTTAGAGGAAACAGAAAAATTTCCTGATGTTTTATTGGAAGACAAAAAATGTTCTCAATTATTTAAGATCTTTATCTGTCTCCATATATTATGTAATAAATTTTTAGAAAAAGCACTTTTTTAGCATTATAAAAATATTAACTGCTATGAATAAAAACACATTAATATGTAACACTATCATCAGGGTCTATAACCCAGACAAGATTCGTAACTTGGACAAGGAAAGGGACGGCTTGAAATACACACACACACACACACACACACACACACACACACACACATACACACAATTAACCAGACTATGAAGCAAAAGACTAAGTCCATAGCAGACATTCTCAAGTGTCAACCCAAGTGGCAGACATGGTCCTTCCTACCAAGAGATCTAGAAGGAACTAGGAAGTTTCTTCAGCCCTACAGGGGCAAACATCACAAAAGAGTGAGGGTACTTTATGAGGCTGAATTCCAACTTGAAAAAATGCCCAAGATCAGTAAGAGAAGCCTACAGGACAAATTCCAACGTTGAGCAACTTCTTCAGAAAATATTCTACCTCTGCCTAAAAATCTTCTCCAAAACATGAAGCTCTCTTCATACCATCTTATTTTTGTTTGACTTTGAATTTACTCTTATGATTTGAGCTATCTGTTTACCAGTTATCTTTCTTGACTCATAAACTAGTAATATCTTAACTTCTCCTAAGAATTTAGCTTAAATTATTTCAAGTCTTTCCTCTATTTAAACTCTTAAATTAGTTGCTTGCTCTGACCTACTTTTATCATTTTGACCCTTGTCTAAATAAAGTTTCTCAAATTTTCTTCACAAAAGAATCACCTGGACTGCTTATTTTATAATGTTGTTTCCTGATTGCTACCACCCTCTACCCTCTTGAGGTTACCAAGGCAATTAGGTCTGAGGAGGGTTCCAGAAATGTGGGTTTTAATAAGCATTCAACAAGTTTCTTAGGTCAGAGTTGGATAAATATTTACCCATAAACAACCTATCTAGAGCCTACCATATTCTAGCAGCCTAATAATGTAATAACAGTTCCTATACTAATTCAATATTAAGCTTACTCTCCAACTCCCCACACAAACAAAATAAGCAAAAAAACTGACATTAACACTATTGAGGCTGAAATTTGTATTGAACTCTATAAAATAAGAGTGTCTCTGACCACTGGGAATTATTCTGTAAATGTGTTTTAGTGTTTCTGAGATCTACCATATAACCTATTAATTGGTCAGGTCTTTATATTTGCCTAACCTGCAGATTCAGAACTTCCCATTTTTCCTTTTGAAAAGATTGGGTGAGTTCTCTGGCAGGAGAATATCTTAAGAGCATTCTTGTTCAAACAGCCATTAGCTCTGTACAAAATTTTATTTACTTACTCAAATTGATTACAGTCTGAATTCCTATCGTCCAACTTTTTTTTAGACTGGTTCCATGGTTCTTTGTTCTCTTATTTAACTTGGTCCCCTGTTTCTTTTTCCCAGCATCCTAAATTTGATCATTGCCTGCCAGGACATATGCTATTTCATTACTCTCTGGCTTAATTTCTCTACTGGAGTGGTCCACTTAATCTATAATAATTACTATTTCTCCACTGTACAGATGAATTCCAAGTCTTGGCTCATGTCAACTTTTCCAATTCAGTTGCTGCCCAAGTTCTAGTTTACCATTAAACAATCTTCCTATCATAAACAATCATGACATTCATTGCCTTCCAGTCTCCACTTCCTGAGAAAAATTCCCTTCGGATAGAGAAAAATTTCTAGAAATTCAAGAGAGGCTTTGGTTTCCCCCAGTATCCCTCAGGCTTAATCATTGACCTCTTAAATGACATTGCCAGGAATTATTTGGTAGGCTTCTTATGTAGTTCTACAACCTGTACTACTTAATCCTACCTGGGGACTCAGCCTACCAAGACCCCTCGATCAATATTGTTGTACCTCTGAAGGGTGGACATAGCATTCTGAACCATCTGTGATTCAAACTGAAGGCCTAGAGTCTCCAATAGTATTTATTAAATAACCTAAATAATACCAAAATATTTTATGAGCCAAGGGTTAGCCAAGGCCTAAGTGAGATCAGAACTCAGTGTGAGTGACCTCTAGATCAAGAAGAATTTCCCTAAAATCAACAAAAAGAAAATATGTCTGCACTTAAATTAAGATCTTGTCATTGACTAAGTATATTACAAGCAGCTATAATGAAATTTTAGGTCACTGGAATAAAATACTATTAGAAACGGAATTAGATATTATAAAGCTAAAAAAAATTAACACTGGCAAGATCATAAAATAAACTGCATATCAGTTATTAAACTTCCATTTTTTCCTTAATAGGAAGTCTATAAAAAAAATTCAGGCAATTGAAAACATGATAAAAACTGTGTTTCATACAGATTGTTCTGCCAAAGTTGAGGAAAATGGATGGTAGTGATGGATAAAGAGAGAAAGACCAGTTCTGAGGCTAATTTATTAGGTTCGATTAGAAATATATAAGCCTGAATTAATAAATTCAGTGAAGGAAGGTTGAAGACTACATATTTATGAAATAATTAGAAAAAAACAATAGTTTTGACCCAGCAATTCCACTCCTAGGTAAATACTCAACAGAAATGCTTACACACAATCATCAAAAGACACATATAAAATCTTTATAGCACCATTATAGTAAAAACTGGAAGCAATTCAAATGTCCATACCAATAGAGTAGATAAATGGTGATACTTTTATACAATGGACTACTACAATTAGAATGAAGAAACTATAGCTAAAATGCGACATTGTAGGTGAAAATCACCTTGAAACAAAATACCTTGAAAAAAGAAGCCAGACACAAAATAATATATACTATGTGATTTCATTTATGTTAGGTAAACAGGCAATTTAATCTATGGTGCTAGATTTCAGGATAATGATTACCTTTAGCGGAGAACAGGAATAGAAAGGGGCCATGAGGTTATGTCTGGGCTGCTGGTCATGTGCTGTTTCCTGATCTAGGTTCTGGATACATCAGTGTGGTTAGTGAAAATTCTGGTTGCACAGTTATGTACACTCTTATCTATGTGTGTTTCACTCCAATAAGTATTATATTAAAAATCAAAATGGCTGAACAATTAATTGAATATGAAGAGAGAATAGCAATTGGGCTTGATTATGTAAACTTTTTTTTCATATATTAAATGGTTTTGAGAATCTATTATGTACAACACATATGACAGACATGCATAAAATGCTGTGGATGTTTTTACTTATGCTTTGGGAAACTAGAAATAGTTGTATGAAGCACATATTTGATTTAAAGATTAGAAGACTGAGTAGGATTTTGTCAGGTAGTGACTGCAAATGACGGCATTCCAGGCAAGGCGATTATAACATTGGATATTTAGGATAAGTTTGGATCAGAAAGGGTCTTGAATGACAGTTTTGAAGTTTGCTATGTAGAAATTAGAGGGATTTGAAACATTTTTGAATGGAGGCATGTCATGCAATAAGTTGTAGAAGATAAATCACACATGAAATGTTTTGGAATGACAAGATTAAAATCAAGAAGATTCAGGATGCTATTGTGGTGCTTATTGTGAGGAGCTTTGAATGTCTGTTCTACCATTAGGCCAGCAGAAATGGAAAGAGCACTGAGAATGAACATCGTCAAAGAATTGGCATCCATGGAACTTGACAGGTGATTGGATGTTGGGGTCAAAGGAGACACAAAATCCCTGGTAATGTCAGAGATCCTGCTAAATATTAAGAGGTAAATTTTCAATATGGTCCAATGACAATTGGCATCAGTGTCACCAGTGTGCTTTCTTAGAAAAGATTCTCAGATCCTACTTTAGAAATATTTAATAAGACTCTCTGAAGATGAGGTTCAAATACTTAAGTAAGTCCTCCCTGTGATTTTTATGAAAACTTTAGTTTGAGGTTCATGCTCTTATAGGATGTACCAAAAGAGATGGAATTGGTGAAAGTTACTACAAAGGAAGTTTCAATTGTCATAACAAATACAAATACTTTTTTTAAGTATAACACTTAGGAAGTGCTAAAATTATACAGAATGAAATTGGATGGTTGAATGGTTTAAATGAGAATACATCAGTTCGGTAAATGCATTTCCACTAGCAAATAAGTCTGAGGGTAAAACTCTCTTTGTTCTTTAGAGTAAGCAACTAGATTTAATTTCAGCTGCAAATATGTTTTCGAGTCCTTTTACATCTTCTTCCAAGCTGAATAGTTGGCAACTATGAATCCTAATAAAGAGTTTCATTTTACACAAAAAAAGAGCTAGGTGGTTCAGTGGACTTGTCTCCCTATCATTTGGAAAGAAGAGTTCAACTTCCCTGGTGAGAAAGTGAACAAACTTTACCCAGGCATGGAGCCAATCTCTGTAATTATAATCAAGGAAGAAAAGTATCAGGACATCCACTGGTAAAGTCTGAGGGATTATCAAAAACTACCCTCGATTTTCATCTTTAATTACTTTAAAATTTTATGATTCCCAGGCTAATATGATACATTTATTTAAAACAATCCCCTGGCATATCAGAATTGTCATGCGATTCATTTGAAGTGAGAGGTGAAGCACGAAGAAGTTGCAAATAATTTTTATGTGTCTGGTTCGAGTGACTTTATGTTTCACTTATAAATGCAAAATGATACTTTTTTGGATGGTTATGGGGCATGGTCATCGTAACAAATTCAGTTTGGGCCCTGTCAAGTGTAAATAAACTCTGTGTGATCATTCTATTCTAAATAGTATACGGGAAATTAATGTTCTCTTGAATTTATTGCATTGTGATAAACCAATGACTACAAAATAAACGGAGGATGAGGGTAGGGTAGGGCTGAAAATAGCATATGAAGAAAACAAACTTCCATTACACTTTATATATCTAGTAACTTAAATCAGCACTCCAATAGAACATATTTATTAAACCAATTGTTCTCAGATTTTTCTGAGGCAGAAGAGAAAAAGAGGACAGCCATTGTCATCGGTTCTTTTATGTACAAAATACAAGTGAAAAACAATTGTACACAAATCTCTGTGCTTGGAATTTTTTGTTGTTCTTTAAATTTTAGAAATATTCCCTACAGCTGTTTTCAGATATTCACTTGAATCAAATGAGACGTTATTAAAACAGGCCTTATTCCCTCTGTGACTACTAAATAAATTAAAATACAATAAAATAAAAAGATTTCCCTTTTTGTGTATCAGAGTAAGGTATAAGAAACATATATTTTAATTGCTGATAAAAAAAAAAGACTTTAAAACCAAAGGAAAAAAGCATTTGATGGTTCTTGAAGAAAAAGGAAAAACAATGGACAGCCTTTTTCTCTGTTATTTAGAATAAAGAATTTGGAGAAAAGATCATGAATGAGAAAAAACTTTATTTCTACCTTAGTAGAAGAAAAAAAAAATCATTTCCAAGAATAAGGTAGGATATTTTGTCATTTATTTTTTAAATTTTCATCATTATCTGTGAGCCATTTTTAAAAGGTAAAACTCATGTGGTTTCTGGGGTAAAGTGCCATCATTATAATAAGAATAATGAGTGGAATTCATTTTTATCAACATTCAAATATTACTCAAAATTAACTAGAAAATTAATTTGATAAGAAAAATATAAAATACAATCTTAACTGAAATGATTAAAATAACTCATAAAAGTACTATTTTTTTCAAGAATATAAAATCACAAAATCTATTTCTAATAACTTCCTTTTGTGCTTGGCTCAATATATCACTCACTGAAAGCTATAATCCAAGGTAGGCTACAATTAGTTTTTATATAAGGAATACAAAGCACTTTATTAGAATTATAAAGAATAAAGTGCAAAGCAACTTATGTGCTCTAATTTATATCCTTGTCTTACTTTTAGGAAAAGTAGTGATAGTCTTCTTAGAGGGCAATGAACAGAGAAAAATTATTCTCATGAAAAATTAGTATGCTTTCTTCTCCTAGGCAAAAAGAGTCAATATGCTTTCCTTTTTACTTATGAGTCAAGGAAAATATAGTCTTATAATAAATTCCTCCCACTTAACACCTTAAGAACTGATTTGTATGTTATATTTAACATATATATAATTTGAAATTATATTTATATAATTATTTTAATCAATATTTAGTGAAGACTTTCTATTTCCAATGACTATGTTAAGTACTTTAAATACAAAGATGAATTAATCTCTATTGCCTCGGTACTCATGATGCATTGAGAGAGGTACATAATTATGTTCATTAGTACTCCACTAAATTTTACTAATTGAATAATTATTACAGTAGTAGCAGAAAATAAGAAGTGATTAGCCCTATATGGGTAGATCAGAAATAGCTTCCAAGAGAAAAAATTGCTTTAATCTGAATTTTGAAATATTTACAAACTGAATAAGGGAAGTCATTTAAAGGTAAGGAGATAAACACACATATACACACATAAACTATTGAGTGGTGAAACCGTGAATTGGGCAATAATTAGTAGTTTTACACATCTGGAGTATAGAGTTGGTGTATGGAATGGTGGGAGATGAGACTGGAGAATTAGGCAAGGGCATTTTATTGTTGGCATAAACTGTCTCCTTAAGAACTTTTCACGTTTCTGGAAGTCAGTAGAAAAGTAAAGCCTCATGGAAGTCATTTGAGTAGGAAAGTAAAATGGTCACATTTGCAAATTAAAGAATTCATTCCAGAAGAAATGTAGAGAATAAATGTCAAAGGTAGAGACTGGAAGAAAAGATGTAGGCTAAGGAAGGGGCTGGTGTAATAACAGATAAGAACACTTGTCACGTCTGCACATCTTTATAGTGTATTCTTTGTATTTTACTTTGCTACATGTATATCATGTTATGATTTTATTTTTTCAAGCCATTTAAAATATTTTTTTGCAAGTAAACATTTTTATGTAGGTATATAAATATAAATATTCATATGTATTCAAGCATTAAATTAAGCACGCACATATTATATAATATGTTTAGGTATCCACACTCCTAGGGCTCTTCCTTTTGTTCTAATCATTAAAGGATTCAAATATATTATGTGAAAAAAGCCAATATCTGTCTGGCTTCACTAATAAACAAGTGAGTTTTAGTCCTCAATAAAATTCCCATAAAAATAAGTTAGTACAATACTATTATTAAAAAGTTATGAACATGATCAACCACATTAACGAAAGTTTAATATAAAATAAGTAGTGGTTTAAAATACAAAGAATTTATTATTTTTCACATTTCTGTGGCTTGACTGAATTGTTTTATGGTCTGGACCACTTTCCTGGGGCTGGATGGTCACTGAGGACCCCATTCACATGTCTGAGCCTTAAGCGGGTATGGCAAGGATAGCTGAGAGTGGCTGATGCCTCTCTCCACAGGGTTTATCACTCTCTGGGAGTGCAGCCCTGCTCGTTCATGTGCTGATGGGAAAAAAGAAGCAAGGGAGTGGGAGTCTTATTGTGCACGCCCTTTTCACATCTCAATTTGGTTCATGCTTGTTAATGACCTCTGACCAAAACGAGCCACATGTCTAAGCCTAGATGCAACAGATGGAGAAACAGAAATCACTTTTATTTGTAAGTATCTTCAAGTGTGGTGGCTATCTTTTCTAGTTTACTATAATGTCCTAAAGTATCAAAAACAAAAAGTACATAGTTTCTAAGTGTAATATTTTTAGTAATTTGAAAGAGAATGTACCTAACAGTTCAATATAGCATTTGTTTTAGGTTATGCCAATTCAATTTTGATATCATTCTAAATCTCCAGAAAGAGGACATAGTATTCACTAGGATATTGAAATGTTGAACCAATGTGCTTTTTTTTTTTTTTCTGAATGTTTATCATACTATACACTGTTGTTGGCAGAATAATGTGCTCCTCAAAGATATCCACATCCTAATATGTTATAAGACAAGAATCTTATGACAGGAACCTTATCCTAAATTATCCTGTTGACCCAATGTAATCAAGGATCCTCATAAATGAGCAAGGGAAACAAAAGATTCAGTGTGAAAGTCAGAGATGAATATAAAGATATTTATTATCATTCGTGAAGATGGTCTTCCACATGGGTCATGAGTTAAGTAAAGAACACAGGTAGCCTCTAGAATAGCAGTCCCCAACATTTTGGCACCAGGGACCGGTGCTTCTATGAGAATCTAATGCCTTATGATCTGAGGTGGAGCTGAGGTGGTAATGCTAGAGCTGGGGAGCGGCAGCAAATACAGATGAAGCCTCACTCACTCACCTGCCACTTACCTCCTGCTAGTATGGTCTAGTTCCTAATAAGCCACAGACCCGGTACTGGTCCACAGCTCTGGGGTTGGGGACTACTGCTCTAGAAGTAGAAAAACAAGGAAACAGAATATCTCCCGGAGGTTCCGGAAGAAATGCAGACCTCTGACACCACAGTTCTTTTAATAGTGAAACTAACTGTGAGCCTCTGATCTCCAGAACAGTAAGATAATAAATCTGTACTATTTTAAGCCACTACATTTGTGGTAATTTGTTATAGCAGCAATAGGAAACTAATACAAATGTCAAATGTATTATCTTAGTCTTGTTACATTTTGTCCCTGACCAAATTTAATAAGAACATAAATTGTAAAGCAAGTTAATAAAACACATTATCTTACTGCTAAAACTGCTATCCATTATGCATTCCATTGTTCTAGTAAAGGCATTCAACTGGTATTATTCAGCTACTCAACCACTAATTATCTTTAAATCTTCCCTTTTCCCTTGATTTTAAATTCAGTCCTGGTACTCATATCTTTTCCAACATCTCAAGGATCCATCCTCTCTTTTATCATTCTAAATTTACTATGTTAGTCCTTGTCTCATTATTTCCTGTTATGACTATGGCAACAACTTTCTAACTGGTTTTCCTGCCCTCTGCTCTTCTCCAATTCCACTTATTTTAAGCATTATTGTTGTCTCATGTATAACTGCATCATGTCTCTGCTGAAATACATCAATGGTTGCACTCTGTCCATTGAAATAACTTTAAATTATTTAGACTGCCAAAGTGCTTCATAATCTGTGGCCATCTACTTTTCTCAGTCCTTATTATTTTCCTTCAAATGTCCACATTTGAAATGTCCATATTTTTAACCTGTTGGATGAACCCCCCCCCATGTCCCTATGTAAATAAAAATATCAGGTACTATATTTTGTGCATGCCAGTTAGATTCTTTATATTGTAGGTGCTATAACACTTAAGAATGTTTCTTATGGAAAAAAGAAAAAAACAGCTCAAATAACTGAAGACATTATCCCCCGCTGTCCACACTGCAACGTTTCCCATGCATACCTTACTTTATTTTCTTTATCTCTTTAGGCCCACTCACTTCTCTTTTCTAAGAATACTTTCCTAAGTCACTATATTTCAAAGTTTCTCTTGTTCAACTCAAATATCACCTCCTGAATGTCTGCTTAGAACTATCTTCTTCCACCTTTGAATACTCAAAGATTTCTGTCTTTCCTTATGACAATAACATTACATACCAGATTTCAGTTCTCTTGCTGACATGTACCCATTAGTTCTTTTTTTTTTTGAAAATAAAACTCCATTTACTTCAGTAGATACAACTTCATTCCTGATTCCAGAGGCATGTGAAGTAGGATTGGCCAACGAAAGTTTTTTTTTTTTTTAGAGTGATTGGTTCATGGCTGACCACATCACCCAATTAGAAACAAAAAGACTCAGTATGAACTTTGCTAAATCTATCGGTGTTACAGTTTTTGATTTCCCTCTTGCCATTATAGAATCTCTGAAATTGAAACCAACAGTACAGAAACCAGAGCTGAGTGATGAAGAAATGTAGTATCTACCAATAGGCTTGAACTCCTAAAATTAGTAGAGCTTGAACTCTTCAGTTATTTGAGCTGTTTTTTTTTTTTCATAAGAAACATTCTCAAGTGTTATATCACCTACAATATAAAGAATCTAACTGGCATGCACAAAATATAGTACTTGATATTTTTATTTACTTAGGGACATAAGGGGTTTCATCCGACAGATGAAAAATCTTGAAGTTAAGGTTTATATATAGTACATATTTCTATCTATGATATCCCCTTGCTTATAGCAGGAGTATATGTATTCAATAAATCAAAGGGTGATTCTTTCAATAAAGACGACTTCCTTCTAATTAGAAACTTTATGTGTTAAGGATATTAGAATCATAGACATGGAAAATGTTTCCCCATCTTCAAATAGGAGAATGGTAACTGACCAACAATTCAAATTATTTTCTTCTTTTAAATATCCCCAGAGAAAGCTTATGTATTAATATTCTTCTTACTAAGCACGGTATCCCCAATAACTCATTTAAATGTGCAAATTTTACTGGTCTATAAATTCATTCTAGAACATTTAACTTATAGCTCTTGTGCTACCATTTTAGGTTACTTCTCAATTAACTTTATTGTTTTGTGATGTGATTATTAAGCTACTATCTCCTAACTCTGTATCCACTCTTACATTTTGCTTTGTGATACTGTCCTGGGACTCTGTAAATTTATATTTCTCCTTTATCAGCACTGGCTTCCTTTTAAATTCAGCCAACATAAGACATTAGATAAATTGGTCAATAGGCAATATTAGATTGGAAGGCAAGAGAAGAAAGACAGAATTTTCTCCTATCTCTGTGCTGTTTTCATTAGCATCACCACATCAGCAGCTCTTTCTTACTTTGGTAATGTCAGTAGGCTCCATCCTCCAGCTCCTTTTGACACTCCCATCTACAACGTTTTCACTATACCTTCTCAGAGATACCCTACAGAGATCATGCCCTGCCCTAGCTCTGAGAGGCCCCTCCTATAAACTTAAAGACTGTTCATCCTGACCTTGTCCCTCTATTTTTCTAGCTCTAAGAGTGGTAGCTGTTTTGTGAGGTTATTATCTTTGTGTTACCTTATTGTTGAAGTTGTTGTTGTTGTTTTAAATTTCACTTACGCCTGTTTAACCAAACCCCTACATTAAAGACTCCCTGGCAAAACGCCTAGCATGATTTCTATTTTCTTGAGTGGACCCAAAATGACACACATGGGTTCATCTAAAATTGGTTATAATTATTTCTATTTCCCAGGCCACATTCTTGTATAAGAATTAATATTTTCATGTTCGGTCAAATCAATTTAAAATGTCAAATTGAGTCATTTTCTTTCCATTTTATTTTGATCATTTCCATCTTTCCCCAAACCTTATAGAAGCCTGTCACATTCAGTTTCTGTATCTTCCTGGCTTTCAAAGCCTTCTATACACAGGCCCCAACACCATTTAGCCACAACTATGATGCAATCACCTTTTCAATGTTCCAGTATGGATAATTTAAAATCCTCAATTTAATTTACTTATGTAAGTCTGATTCTAAATTACAATTTTTTGGCAGGAACAATTAAAAATAAACAATAAATAAATGAGTAAATTACTATTGTATATGTCAGCCCTACCTGGAAATATACTAATTTCTCTACCCCTCTTCTTTTCTCACACACACACACGCACACACACTATAATTGTGTCTCTTTTTTTAAAAGGCGGGCTATAAACCCACCTTCTTATGAAAGTTTAGTTAGTTGCTAATAATTGCTACTACTTGTTGCCTGCTTCACACAGGCTAAACCAGCACCACAAGGAAAAAGGAAAGGTTTTGCCATTTAAGTCAAATATAAGGTTTTTAAAAAGAAAGAAAAAAATAGAGATTTTTTTTATAGTAAAAGTTTTTGTCATAGATATGACACGTAATTCTGAACTTTACATGACATAATCCATGCTCTTTCTTTAATTTATCAGTTCAATAAGTTTGAAGCATCATACAGCACACTGCTGCTATCAAAGGAATGTATATACTAATTTATTTATTAAGCATTGCTTATATTTAAAGGAAAACTTTCCAATTATGTGTTGTAATGTCAAATATACATAGAAATTTCATTAAAAGGCCAAGTTTTTATAAACTACACATCAGTAGTGCATTATCATATTTAAATAACTAAATTTACATGCTAATTATAGTTCTCTTATTGATTCATATTAAAAGGTGGCATGTGGATAGATAATCTGATCTTTGAGAAATAAATTTTATATACTCCTCTTAGTTTTTAAATACATCATTTAATGAAAATAATTATTTTTATGATACATAACTTAGAAGAATAATTCAATTTAAATGTTCTAAAACATGAAAAAGTGATAATTTTGAACTAGAATATTTTAATGTTTTATGCATAGTACATTAAATATGTTTTTATAAGAAACCTCTACTGTTTATCATGTAGTTTTTTTAAGTATTTAATCAATACTTTTTTTAAAAAACTACATTAAAAACAGCAGTTTCTTGTAAAAAGTTAATATATTGTTTTTATATGTAAAGAATTACACATATAATTGATATCACACTAGAAAATAAACTGCACTGATGATGAAGTTTAGCTATAGCTTAATGCAGCATTTGAAATACTTTGTAAATAAAGAAATCTCATAGTTTTATTATATAAAATATATAATACACATGCAATATATAAGCATTTAATAAATAAGATATACACAATCATGTGTGGAGTATAGTATCTTAGTACATCCAACCACTTCCAGGTAGCCAAGCACAACTCGTTCACATTGATAGACTGAGGGACAGTGAAAGTGGGACGAGCAAAGCATGACAAGTGGGAAAGCCTGAGGTCCTGCCATTATGTGAGGATGGAGGGATCATCAGAAAGGTCAGTGAGCTTTGTAAAATAAAGTGAGTACATCACTTTAGATTGTACCTGGAGGAGAATAAACCACCAATTTAAACCAAGAAGAATGAAGAGAAAGGGTGCTGCACAGAGTACAATTATAAAAAACTTAGTGATTGTACTGCTCATGAGCTGGTATTTCAAACCATTCTTCTCAGTAATATTATGTATCATACTCTTAATCTCCCTTTTTCCTATCTTGGTATTAACTTAAGCGAAGGACCACTTCCTTCACCATGCATTTCTCAGAGATGTTTTCCCTGCTTCCCAAGTTGATCTCCCTCACTTTCTGGAATTGTTCCTCCTTGGATCATTCTCTGATAAATATCCACATTCTATTTCTAGTCTTTAGTTTTTCCTTCTCCTCTCATTCCTTTACCCTAGCCTACAAATTATCTCAACTGTTTGACCTAAACAACCCCTTCTTTTGATGCAATCTTACCTTCAGAGGCTGATTTATCTTCCCACCTTCACTTCTAAACTCATTACCATATTTGCTATACCCCTGCACTCATCTTGCAAATCTTTGTACTTATATTTTATTGTTATATTGACAGGATTCTCTATAAAACTTGATACTCTTGAATATTTCCTACCTACAATTCTTTAATTCTTGACCCTCTTCACAGCTTTTGTTTCTGTTTTCAAACTCCTTTGTTGGTTTCAGTCATACCCCATTAATCATTACTGTTGTCCAGGGTTTTGTCCTCCAACTATTTTCTCACCCTTCAGTTTCCTTATGTATTGTATTGCTTCTCTTTGTATTGCTTTAGCAAACGACTTTTTTTGCTGAAGATAGATGATAGATATAGATAGACAGACAGACGGACAGGTGATAGATAAACAGACAGACAGATAAATAGATAGAAAGCATTAGTCCAGGGCTGCCATAACAGAATACCATATATTTGCTAGCTCAAACAACAGAAATACATTTTCTCACAATTCTGGAGTCTGGAACTATAAGATCAAAGCATCGGCAGGATTGATTTCTGGTGAAACCTCTCTTTCTGACTTATTCCCTCTTGCTGAGTCTTCATGTGGCCTTCTCTCCATAAATGCACCCTCCTAGTGTTCCTTTCATAAGAAGAACAGTCCTATTTGATTAGGGCTCCACTCTATGACCTCATTCAACCTTAATTACCTCTTTATAAGTCCTTTCTCCAAATACAGTCACACTGGGAGTCAGAGCTGACTTGGGAAAGCTATTTCAGAAACATTTAATATCTACAAAGAAAATTAATATCGTTATACTTGTAAGGACTTGAAAGTAAAAATTCTTTGAAGATATGTATTGAACTAGCCACTTAAAGATGAAATTGAAAATAATAGAAGTGGTTATTCAGGACATATGTTTATTTACTTAGCACTATTTAGAATGGTGCTAAGGGCTCTAACTGTGCTCATAGAAACTGCCTGTATTATTAAATTTTTGATTCCTTTAAAAATAAAGTCTTTTTTATTTTATCTCATCTGAAAAGCAATAAACATGACTCAGATAAATGGAATATTTAAAAGGATCAAAGTTGCATTTAGTAAACTGTGGACCATGGAAAATTGGTCCTCTATAACGACCTTAGTATTATGAGTCCTGCCTCTCTTGAATGACTTTCAGGCTATTGCTCACAGGCAACTTAAGAATTTTGGGGTAGCTCTGTCATATGCAAGCAATAATACTATGTTTGTCCATACAAAGGTGTTTAGCAATGCTAGATTTGAAACACATGAAATAAAGTTACAAGAATGAGAAGAGTTGAGATTGGAGCAGACGAAAAGGAGACTGGAGAAAGAGGTGGAAACAGCTTATTGGAGTTGAAGAAGCTAAAGGGTTTTTCAACCCTGGAGGCGGAGCAACTAATGCCACTATCGAACATGCTAGAGGCAGCTGCCCGAGAGTAGCTTTAAAGCAGAGGCAGGATTTCTGCATTAGTTTATTAAGAACCTTCTCCTACTTCACTGCTAAAGCTGAAAAAAAAGACTGGGGAAAATGTAGACTCTTTTCAAAATAAGCTATTTTAATCTATATAATTATTATTTTTTTAAATGAAGGCCAGGGAGGATCTAGTGCATATCTCCGTAGGGGATTTCAAATTCAGGCTTTAGTTCAAGATGACAATGTTGGAAGTTCCTCAACTTACCTCCTCCCATGGACACACTGAATCTATAGCTACATATGGAGTAATTTCCTCCTTGGGTTTGTGTGTGTGTGTGTTGCGGGGAACCTGGCCTCCTACACATCAGGCAAATAAGAAAAAACCTACATTGAGAAGATAGGAAAGGCTGCGACACACTCTTACTATAAATCCCACCCCTGGGCACTGCAACTCACTATGGGAAAGCAATTCAAGACCCCAAGCTTCCCTCTGAGGAGAGAAAAGTTTAAACACTACATTGGGCATTCCAGCTTTTAAGACCTACACATGAGAGACAAGCCCCCAAAACATCTAGTTTTGAAAGCCATTGGGGCTCACGTCCATGACACTCACAAGGTAATAGTGATCTGAGAAACACTTCTTAAAGTGTCTGTGCATGTGGACTCACTTCCTCAGAGCCTAGAGCAGAGGCAGCTGACTGAAAAGCATCAGATTTTCTGTGAATGGGGCTTACTGGCCTGAGGGGCAGGCATCTAATTTAACAGACATCGTCTAGAAAAACTCTCTGGAGGCAGTGGGCATCATCTTTGCATATTCTCTGCCTCACTACAGCTTGCCAGTATCTTCCAGAAAACAGATCTACAGATGACAAATAAATGTATAAAAATATATTCAACATCAGTTGTCATTAAGGAATTTCAAAATAAAACAATCATGTTTTACATCATTGCATGCAAACTAAAATGACTACAATCCAAAAATTTGATAATGCTAACTGCCGACAAGGATGCAGAGCAACAGAAATTCATTCATTGCAGATGGGAAGGCCAAATGAGACAGTTAATATGGAAGCCTGTAGGTTCTTACAAAACTAAACATAGTTTTACCGTATACTGCTAAGTATTTACTCAAATGATTTAAATACTTATCTACACACAAAAACCTATACAAGTATGAATAAAGAGCAGCTTTATTCATAATCACTAGAAATTGAGAGCATCCAAGATGTTCTTCAATAGGTAAATGGATAAACAAAATATGATACATCCATAAAATCAACTATTATTCAACAATAAAAGTAAATAAGTTCTTAAACCACAAAAAGACATGAATGAATCTCATATACATGTTGCTAAGTGAAAGAAATCCGTCAGAAAAGCTACATACTATATGATTTCAATTATATGACTTTCTGGAAAAGGCAAAACTATAGAGATGGTAAAAAGAATATGCTTGTAACGATTCAGAGAAAGAATCAAATGTGTAAAATGAAGGGTATTTTTTTTAGGGTGGTTTAAAGATTTTATATGACAATATAATTATGAATACAGGACACCATTAATTTGCCCAAACCCACAGAAGTATATAGCACAAAGGATGAATCTTAACTATTCAAATTTAAAAAAAAGATTCAAGATGTTGGGAGGTCCCAGGATGGAATGCCAAATGCAAAAAAAGTCTAACTGTATTACAAATATATGAAACAACATCGCTTAAGAGACTAGGGGTAGTGGCAGAAAGGTGATGACCTAAGTGATTTTGGAAATGAATTAAATATGTAAGACTAAGGCAAGATAAACTGTATGTAAGACCTGTACTTCAGTTGATAAAGTGTGCCATGAGACAATGGGTTAACAATTCTGATATAACTATGTATGTTTACTAAAATTAAACAATTAATCAAATGAATAGCAACCTAAAACTAATATAAAATAATATTGAATATCAACTCTAACTGAAAAATAAAAATTAAAAAAAAATTGGCAGATCGTGAGATCCAGATTTCCCACTGTTGGAGTGAGACTCTGAAGATAAACAAGAGGAAAATGGATTAGAGATATCAATATAAACCTATATTTATTTACACATAGACCAATGTGGTTACACATAGAAATACAGATATGCGTACATACATGGATTATTTCATACACATATATTTTCTTGCTCCGTCAGCTTAGCCTAGAAACAATTATACCCCACTAGCCCTGAGCACACCTAGTGCCCAGTTCTTGGTTTCTAATATCATTAGCAATAAAAGGAACCAGGGTTCCTTGAAGAAACAGTTGATTCTTAGACTTGGAAGGAAACATATAAGATAAGCTTAGAATATGTTCTAGTATCAGTAAATAAGAAAAAGTTTGAAAAATAATATGCACCATGATAAAGTATGTAAAAGTGACACAGGAGTCAACTGAAAGAACTTCCAATGGCAAACAGTAAAAAAATTTGAGCAATAAAACAAATATCAAATTGCATACAAAGTATAAAATAAATATCCATAATAATTAGTCCACAATAGTCTAAATAAAAAATTGAATCAATAAATTGAATAAATAAATACTTGCGAGAAAAAAAACAAATCTCTCATGCAGATGTATTCAAACAATTTATGTCAATATTCTTCTCCCAAGTAGGGGAAACAACTCTCCACTCCTTAGATGTGCATAGTGACTTCCATCTAAAGAGCACAGTATGGAAAAGGTTAAAAAAAAAAAAAAAAGAATTTTACAGCAGAGAAACCTAAAAAACAGCACTTCGCCCACCTCAACAATGATGTCAATATTGTTATGAACCTTTGATATGATTTAATTAAAACAGCACTTTACCTCTGTGGTCTTCCTCCAAAAAAACGGTAACCCTGGTCTGTCTAATCACGAGAAAAACATCAGACAAATCCTAATTGAGAGACAGTCTACAAAATACCTAAACAGAACTCTTCAAACTGTAAAAGCCATCAAAAACGAGGTGTGTCTTGGAAACTGTGACAGCTAAGAGAAGCCTCAGGAGACATAACTACCAAATGTAATAGGAATCCTGGATCAGATTCTGAAAAGAAAATGGCATTATGTAAACAACAACAATATTAAAAAACACGGAATTTAGTTAATAATAATGTATTAATATTGATTCACTAGTTTTAACAAATATACCATATTAATATAAAATGTTAATAATAGAGAAACTGTGGTATATGTGGAAACACTCTGGACTAGTCTCAAATTTTTTCTGTAAATATACAACAGTTTTAGAATAGTTTATTTTTTAAGTAATAAAAATCTACTCTCCATTATACCATATGAAATTTGAGAACGTTTGGAACAAATAATGACCCTGAGATCTTCCAGAAAGAAAAAAAAGAATTTCTTTAGAAATAATGAAGAAGCGGAATGGCATTGGATTCCTCTAACTGAAACATTAGAAATTAGAAGTCAATGAAACAACGCTTTCACAGTTTCTAAAGAAAAGGATTCCCAAAATAGAATTATAAAAATAATCATACTGTCATTTATTCATAAGCAGAGAATGAGTATTTTATTAGACATGCAAGATTTCAAAAAGCCATTTCCCCTGAATCCTTTGTCAGGAATTGCCATCACTCCATCAAAACAAGGGAGAAACTAAATGAAGTGGAAGGCACTGGCTCCAGGATACATGGGCTCTCGCCTGTGAGACAGATGAAGGAAATTCCATGATGACATTTGTGCAGCAGACACAAAGATTATCTATACTAGACCAAATCGAGAGGACAGAAGGCTTCAGGAGGAATATCTTTAAGAAAAAAAAAAAAATGTGTTTTATTGAATTCCAAATTTATTAGCACACATTAAGAGGTGATATACGTTATTGCAGAGAGTTTGGTAATGAGTTAATGATAGAGAGAATTAAGCTAAGAAAAAAAAAGTGGCAATTATTAACTCCTGGAATACCAAAGTAGTATAAGAAAGAAAATGAAATTATCATACACTATTGGTTCAGTTGTGAACAACATTTATATGACCTTAGTAGACTAAACAGAATTGTGATCTAACCAAAATTATAATATAGAACTCCCTGGGAAATTTTTTAACAATAAAAAAATAACTGTTTGAAGTCATGGTATAAAAGAACTATATCCCCATCTTCCATACTAGGAAATCAACAGATACTTCTAAAAGTGAAAAAATAACATCAAGATATCATTGTAAGCAAGATATTTAGAAATATAGAGGTATATATTTAAGGAAACAACTAAACAGGTGGGAAGTATTTTCTGATGAAGAGTGAAACTCAAATGGAAGAGCTAGAGCAGGGATTTGCATTTCGGGCTCCAACCCCTACAGAGAATTTAATTTTTTATACTAGGAACATACAAGATTTTCATCAAGAAATCTAAATAAAGTTAAACATATTGAGGTTCAATGACCTAGGATTGTGTCAATTGTTAGAGAACAGATTAAATTTAGAAAGGAGATTTTAATGTAATTAAGAAATAAGTTCCATATTCATTTTTCACCAAGATATACAAAAAAAAAATGAAAATAATGATATATGTTCATGACTTTCTATCACTAAAAGAAAAGATGGTGGGAGATTTCTTTATTGGGTAACCAGTAAACAATTACTTAAGACATGAGAACACTGTTTAACATCAGCTCTTAGTGACATAGACTGTGAAAAAAAAAAAAACTCCTATAATATGGGAGGAGATTATAGAACACAAGATTTGTAGCATATAATTCTAAATTGTTATAAGTGATTTTTCTTTTTTGAAAAGATTAAAACAATAGAGGGGAAGTAAAAGTAAAATGAAAACTGAAGAGTATTTTAAAATTGCTTTCATTACTAAATAGAAGTTCACCTCTGGGAGGGAGAAAAAGTTCTGACCTCTAAATGTAACAAAATCATACTTTAAAAAAGTTCCTTTTGTCCCTAAAACCTCATACAGAAATTTCAGCCTACTTGCATTTTCATTATCCTCCAACACAGTATATACAACAACCAGAAATAAGTGCTGTTTAAGATCATTATTTTTGAAAGCTAAGGAGGAGGCAGAAGTAATTAATCACAACTTCAAGGAACCACAAATATATGTGAGCCAGCAAAATATCCAGAGACAGAGATGTTTAACTGATTAATATGTAACCTATGCACATATAGGTATGTTATTATTTGTGAAACTATCTATATATATTCTGTATACTCCTTTTTTAAACATGAAACTAATTCTTATGAAAGAGTATCCATGCATATTCTAATACTATAAAATTTGTCACACTGCTTTTTTTATAATAATTAAACATAAATTATATATAAACATAAATATGTTATAAGTTTACAAACATAATTATAAAAATGTAATTGTTATGTAAATAATTCCTTTATTGTATAATAGGTAAAAATAGAAACTTTTTTCCCAAAAAAATCTCCAAAATCCAAATTAGTTTTGGAAAATATCACAAAACAGATTAAATTTAATGATGCATTGTCAAACTAGAGTAGTTTTACTATTTTAAAGTTTATGGCACAATTATGGCCCATGGTTTGTATCCTGACTTCTGAACTGTCTCAAATATCACTTTTCAAAATCCTACCCTTCTAATATCTGTATTATAAGGTTTTGTTACAAATGGAAATTAAGATTTAGATGTACAATATGCCTTCTTTTTATAACTAGGTTTCTCTCCTTATCTATAGATATCCAGAGGCAGAGAGGGAGACGGAGAGAGTAAAAATCTAGTGCAATTGACTACTTATAGTCGAGTCAGAGGACGTTCACATTCACTAAAAGGAATGTGTTTCAATATGCTGCTCTGTTACCTGGAATATCCTTCTCATCCACCCACTTTCCAGTTACTGACCACTTCATTCCTTGAAACTCTTTTTTATGACCTCCCTGCCCCAGATCCTTCTCTGCTTTTCTCAATGATTTATTGATGTCTTTGTATTTTAAGTTCTATATTTACACTTCCGTCACTAACAAAGTGACTAACAAGCAACAAGAATAAGAAATCCCTCATGGTCACCTCCACACCCACAGGGTTTAGCCACATACCTGGAAAATTTTAATTATTCAATTAAATATTTGTCAATAGAATAAAAAATTAAGTTAAAGATTACAAACAAGTGTCCATTCATATCATTTTCCCACTTTACCTGTTAGGTTATTGGTAGTAGTGTTATTGTTTGTATGAGCTCATACTAGAGTGCTTTCTTAATTAGAAGAATGTGTTACAAATATTTCCCAAGGAGTAACATAGTAATTCTATTCATGAAGTTTTGATGTACATTTATAATTTATAAGAGTTTAATTTTAAGTACAAAAATGAATAGTATTTGTTTCCTGGGTCACTGATGCTGGTGCCTAGTACTGGTACCTAGATCATGGCATCTAGCAAGTGAACTCTCCTAACCACACTATTGTTTTCTACACTCCAATCTTCACATCTTCCCTGTTCAGTCTTTCCTCTCCTACATTCTTCTTCCTCTTTCTCTGCCTTGTATCAGTGGTGTCTGCTGTCTTTGCTTATCTATATCTTTGGTTAACTCCACTGTGTACACTTGAAAAGCAACCCAACTTTCATAAAGTAGTATGAATGTGTCTTGTAGGAAGATTTAATGAGTTATAGCAAGAATATAGTACAGTTGGAGGTACGTAGTGGTAAACCCTGTCTTGACACATTCAATTTTATATGAAGTTCAAGGTTATTCTGAATGAACTAAGTGGGGGCTCTGTGTTTATTTCATAGAACGTATGTTTCGTAAGAACTTAAGAATAAAACAATTATCCACTGGTTATCTTCTTTTCCGACATGAAAATAAAAACCCACAGTGAAATGGTGCCTTCAATTTTATTTCATATTTGTAAAAGGAACTATTTCAAATAAAGCTGCAACAATTTTGACCCCTTCTACATAAAGAAAATCAATCCAGATTGTATGTAAATATAATCCAACTTTCATCTCCACTTCATTTCAACTTCCTGTAGAGATTCAATGAACTGTAAAGAAAGCAAACAAATGAGGCTAGAATATGTGCTCTCTCTAGTAAATGAATGCTTATCTGATGCAATCTGGTGTATTTACTGGCTCCACTGTTACCTTGGGCTGTGCTTTATAGTGTTTTTTATATAGTCCAGTGCTGCCTGGAGTTCATCAAAATTTCTTATTTTCAGAAGGTGTACATATATATAAACTCAGAGTTCAAAGATATTAAAATCCTCTATGTCATTATCACTGAAAAGAGACTGCCATCTCAGCTTATTCTTCAGAGCCTGACTTCTTTGTCAACTCTAATAGCAGGGAAATTTAAGTAGACATTTGATACAGAGGAGTGGAAGTCATTCCTCACTGGGCCACTAACTGGGCCTCTCACTAGCTTTTTGGTTCTATTACAAGGTCAACTACTACTAAAAATTGAGGATTATTTCAAACCAAGAGACCAAGAAATATATCTTTTCTCTCTTACACAGCCACCAATTGATCATTTTCCTTTCCATTTGCATTGTGAAGCTAACAGGCTCTGTAAGCATCAAGGCATTTATTCCTCACAGCCAATATGCTGTAACTTTAAAATGTCCCTTACTTACAGGCTGCCTTTTGGTTGTTCCATCCTGCTTTGCTCTTCCAATCTTAGTGCAGGGCTGGGATAGAATTTGAGACTGGCCTTCTCATCTAGAGCACCAATTTAGAACACTAGGACTGGCCATTTCCATACTTAGCTCACACTCAGTACTTCCTTTCACAACACTGCCTTGTCTATAATTTGTGTACACAAGTATAATGCCCCCCCCCCATTACATTATAAGCTCTCTTAAAGACAGAGATAATGTCTAATTCATCTTTGTGTTTGCTTCTTCACCAGAGCCTTGGAAAATCATTCTTATAGAGTATATATTGAATATGTATGTATTCAATATATATACATATACATTCTAAGCAGTCCTAGATTGGTCCTACATGCCTCCAAAGTAATTACCTCTGTTAAAATATTCCCTCAATTAATTCTATAGTTCCCTTAGCATATCTTTGCTTTGAACATTGTGTCACAATTATGTTTTTTAAAGTGCTGTTAATATGCCTTGTATTAATTCCGTCTTGTTAGCTATGCTGGCAAGAGCTGCCTATTTTCCTGTGATGCTTTTAAATGAGCCCAGAGGCTAAAATGTAATTGGCAGATCCAATAAAAGGTTTGAGCATCCTTAAGTTGCATTTCCATGACACAGAGAGAGAGACTTTCATTTGGGACTTCCTAGCTCACATACCCTCTTGGCATGAGATTTCTTATGTTTCAAGATGGTAATGCATCCCTAAAGTGAAATCGATTTGTAAATTGAATTCATATTAAAAATACCAGGAAGTGAAAGCCAAGGCACAGAATTAGTGAGGCAGATGTAATACAAATATAAAATATAAGTAATTTTGTTCTTGTCATCCCGATCTTCACATTTTTTATCTATCTTTATCCTCCTTATTCCAGTTAAGAACATTTGAAAATAATTTAAGCAACAGAGAAGGATTTTATGCTAAGCAATAATAAAGACAAGAAGAGGATCCAAAGGAGATATGAAGACTAAGTGTAATATGATTTTCTGGATAAGATCCTGGAACAGGAAAAAGACATTAGGTAAAAACTAAGGAAACTGAATAACATGTGGATGATAAGATATTTAAAAATGAAGTCAAGAAATTTCTAAATCAAACATTATACGCTGTTTTAAAAATCTGCATTATAGAGCACTAGGAGGTTGTTAAATGCCACTTTAGTTTTTAGCAAAAGCTAGTCCAATGAATGATTTTATGAAAAAGAGAGCTCTGCTTTCTGTTATAAATGATAGAAACCTTTATAAAAAATATGTATCCCTACATTATATTTTACACTTTCATAAACATTAACCTATCTTTCCAGTAATTAACAATGTGGATTTTATAGTACAAATAATTTCATTGCTTATTATTTACAACAGTTTAGAAAGTAAGACAATGTTTTAATACTTGCCAAAGCCCTACCATGTATGGAATATGCATTCCCCATCCAAGAGCAATGCAACCAGGTAACACATTTTATCTTTCTTAGTCTGACCACTTCTACAATATTCTCTTTTTCACCTCTTTCTAAAAATATTTGGCTTGTCCACTCAACACTAAATCTATAAAAACTGTAATTACAGTTCCTCTAGATTTCAGATTTTCAGTCTACGAGAAGATTAGACACATACTTCCAGGGCAGAAAAAGGAGCCTCTTATTACTATGACGTAGCTCTATCAGAATCTCTGCTTTTAGAATCTGCCCTGGTCATACTTTATATTAAGAAACCAGGCAGGACTGTAGATTTATTCATGTCAGCTCTGAAATATTTTTTTACTCTCTCACTCTTTTTTTCAGTCTTCTGTGGTTAATTAGATAGCATCAGGAAAAAAAAAAAAAAGAGTATGTGGGCAACGTGAACTCTGGTCTAAGAGGCAAAAAAATCTGGCTTCTAAACAAAACTAGACCTGAATTGGCTGTTTATCCTTGGGCCAATTCCGTTCTTCGGGTATCACTTTTATCACTGATCTGTTGAACTAAGTCCCTTTTAAGCTTAACAATCTATGGATCTGGGGTGCAAAAAGCAAATAGAAACACAATTAGAGGAGAACCAGAGTAAAAAGTGGGTCTCAACAGAGGCAGAAAAATATAGATAATCTGGTTTGTCTCTACCGATGCTCAGGTTAGTCAGAGCAATCTTAAAAAATCCTCTGACAGCACCCTCTTCATCACAGCTACCCAGAAAGCCTTCCCTCATGTCTCCCACAAAAAGTAAACTCTCGCTTTCTGATCTCTCTTAATGTGATGTTCCCTTTGTAATCACTTAATGGTTTCTGCCTTTGATTATAATTTTTTATGCATAAGTCATCATAAAGTACTTATTGAATAAGTGAAAAAATAAATCAATATATGAAAAAGTATTATGTTAATCTTATTTGGGTATGGTAGGTAAATCAAAATTAGAATGCATCTGGCTATGTCTTCTATGCCTGAGAAAATTAAAAGGTTCAACAAATTAGTTGAAAAGCATTACAAAGTCTTTTCATAAAGTGCAAAAGAAAACATTAGTATCCAAGCAACCCAGATTAAATGCTTTTTAGTTTGGCAAGCTTAAAGCAAAAAAGGATGAGATGTATGCTTTAAGAGAAAAATTACTGGTAATTATACCTCACTTTAATATACGGAAAGCTAAATTCTCTGATCCCTCAGTCTATCAAACATGTATTGAGGTGCTAGGAAGGAGTCAAAACTGTATAAAACACAGCCTGTCTATTTGAGGCACCTCTCAACTGATAAAGAAGAAAAAAATGAAGACAAACAATTCTGTAAATAAGGTGGAAGGCGGGTCAAGTGCCAGGGTAGTGGCTCAGCTCAAAGGAGTATGACTTTTCAAGGAAAAAGAACTGCTTTGGATTTTGCATAGTCAGGTCACCAGAAAAGCCTTCATAAAGAAGAGCAACTTGAATTATACCTTGAGTAGGGTATGGTGCACTCGAGTGTGCGCACATGTGCGCGCGCGTGTGTGTGTACATGCTTTCTTTGATAGATATATTCTGTTTGCCCTTTAAATTCAGGCTTAACTTGCTTTCCAGTGGGAGAATGACTTGATTGAACTACAGCAGAGAATTCTCTCATGCGTTGTGCTGGGTTTGGCTGGACAATGGGAGCCCATGAACAAAATCAGAGGGTCTGGGAGGAGGAGGTCAGAGTACTTATTTCCCTGGATCCTGTACGGAGTGATTATCTCAGACTGACAATATCCCTGAGCTATTTTTAAAATAATCCTCTTCATACAACCCTTCCTTCCAAGTGCTAAGTACTTACTCCACCCTTCCTCAAGGCCTACAGTTGGTTAGTAATAGCCCTATTGTTATTTACTCTAGGATACTGCATTATTCTTCATAGATTCTCTGTCAAAATCTTTGTAAATATGTCCTTAATTAAATAATTCTTGAACTATCCTAATACAAGCATGTCATTGGTTTTCTCCTGAATACTGACTAATAACTATGGCCTTAGTGATGAGTAGGAGAGGGACAGAGAAGTATGTACATATGGTAGTATGATCAGAATATAGAGAATCTATATTTTAGGGAAATCAGAAGATGTTAACTTGGAGAAAGTAGAAGATAATTACTAGTTCATGCCAAAAATCGAATGACAGTAGATTCAGGGACATCCTCGGACACAGATGAACATGAGAATGAAGCTCTGGTAACTTCCTATCATTTTCTTTGCCTCCTTTTCTCTTTCCTGAGCTCCAGGTTTCTCACATGTAGACCATGTGGTTATGCCTCCTCAGCCAGTTATTTGTCTCTCACTCATTCTACTCTAAGTTCATATTTGAAGATCTAAAACAAGGTTATTAATCTGGGGAGTTGGATGTCATAAAATCAATTGAACCTGTATGTGAAAAATGTGTGTATTTGTGAATTTTTCTTGGGAAAGAGAATTATTGGCTGTCATCAAGTTTTTAACTGGGACTAAAGCTCCCCGCTACACACACACACACACAACTCGCATACTGTTTCACTATAAATGGTTAGTTTCTGACCCAAGGCACATGAAAGTATCTAGTGGCACACTTAACATGGAAAAGTATATAGTACACACATTTTTATTTTCAATGGGCCTCTTGCCTTTTCCCCAGATAGTTAATCTCTAGGCATCATTGTTTTGTATATTTCAGTAAATTATTTCACATCATGACAAAAAGTTATTGTTCACATAAACTGATACTTAAACGTCTTCTAAAATTCTTCTCATGACAATTTCTACACAATTAACTGTAGTGACCTTATATTATTTTATTTAGAAGTGTTCAAAAAATTGGATTTGATGTCTCTAAAAATGTTTTTGTCAAGAATATGTATTATGTCATATATTATCACTTTCTCACCTGTTTTATGAGTTTATGAGGCATTTATTTTAAAATCACATTTATTTTAGTACCTTAAATCTATTCATTGTTGTGAATCTGAAATACCATTATCATCGCAAAGAATTTAAAGTTATTCCATCTCTGACCTTTATCATTGTGTGATTTCAAACAATTTGCTAAACTTCTTTCACTTTCTTCAGCTAAATTTTGGATAATAATGTTTAGCTCATAACAGTGATAGTTCTATGAATCCTCTTTATACTTTCTCTGCACCCCTCCTCCAACTGCGGAGAACTGCCCATGGGGCTGCTTTGCCAAAGTAAAGGTGTGGAAAGCCTGGGAGTTTACACTCTCTTCAACAAGATCTTCAAACAATGACTGACTGGTGCCAGCTCCCTCTCCTAAAACTAGGATACATCCTGAGACATAACTTTCTCTCCAGACTTCTTCTACAGGATTAGGCTAATGCTAGCCTCCATAAGGCTTTGCCTAAATCGCATCCATGTAGCCTTTTTTCCAATTTTCCCCCCTGCTTACCCCACACCCTGAGTGGATTCGCCTAGGAACCCTTTCTCAATAAATCACTGGCACAAGGAACCTCATCTCAGGGTCACTTCCAGGGAATCTGACCTAAGACATACAATGTCTAAAACATTGTACACAATTGATGAACAAAGACTTCTATAATAATACTAATATTAATTTCATCAGTTTAAAAATAAAGCAACTTCTACATGTACATATTTTATGTTCATCAAATAATTCTTAGAGAACCCAGATTACTATATTTTAGGACCAATTAACTGCATTAACCCAAGGCTAGATACATATTAAATGAAAATATAAGCTCTTGGAAGGGATACGTGGAACAGTATCTTGACCAGATAGATTCTAAATGCCATGTCTTTGATAATCCTTATAAAAACTCTCTAGCATCTGGTGAAATTCAAGTGTTTCTTCCTAAATTAATATGATCTTCTTTGTAGCTTTGTCTACAGATAATCAAACTGTGGGCTACATTTTTATACAGAAAACAAAACCACAAGGAATCTTTATGTAGTTAAAGATATAATGCAAAATATTATTTGAGACTTGAGTAAATGACTTACGTATCAGGACTCCTCAGTCCTGTTCCAACTGCTGACTTCATAAGCTCTTGAAGCTATTACCTAATTTGCCTAATATTTTATAAGATAAACTCTGCCCTTAATTTCAAAAGATAAACACATTTCAAATAATAATAAATTAAGTTTCTCTGCTAGCAAGAGTCATATTAAGCTTTAATATAAATCATTATGGGTAATTAAATACATTTATAGTTTACATTATTTTTAAAAACTTGCTTATTTCATCTGACGTACTGCATTGATTCTGATAAGGCAGAGACTTGGCTTGGTCAGGGGCGACCGTGGGTTATGAGTTAAGCTACAAGGATCTTGTGCTTTATTTTATATTTTCCTGTGTAGTTTAGCAGTAAGAACATCTGGAAATCTTTTTTATCCAGCATTTTCTTATCAAATAAGGCCACTCGGTTATAATTTGCACTCTAGTTGTCTTAGATATTGTGCTTTTTCTTTCCACCTTACTGATATTTATCTGGCCTACTGATACTGGAGATGGGAAGATAAACCAAATGACCTCTGTGTCAAGCAACTGAGGAAAAGCGATTTGTAAACCTGAAAGTGCTCCAGAGCTCCATGCTTCTGTAAGAAGAAAATGCCGAGAACTTGGAGAATGAAAAGGAAGCCTTCAAGGCAGAAGCCATAGCAATCACAGGATCCCCTTTCTTATCCCTATTGTTTGTCATGGGAGTTAGGGTTGTTATAATAATGAGTAAAAGCAATTCTGTATTTATTTTGTGTCAGCCATTATGTTAAACACTTTACCAGAAATACCTTATTTAGCCTTTATGAGGTAGATACATTTATGATTCATATAATAGAGTGGCAAACTGAATTAGATAGGCCTCTTAGGAATTAAGTAGTAGAGGAGGGATTTAAATCTCGAAGTCTGAATCTACAATATGCTCTTATCTATTATGATATTTTGGTATGAGAAGAAACAAGAGAAAATGTTATAATGGAAGAAGGAGTTTTTGACTTATGTAAACATTGGTCAAAGTCTGGAAGCATTCATCACCTTGTTCTCATAATTTAAATATGGATCATGACATTAATAAAGTAATTTTATAAACCTCAAATTTTCTCTCTTCCTTATGTTATACAAACTCCACAGAAGGCACGTGGCGAGACTGGGGGTTCCTGAAACTTAAAACAGATTTCACATATTCTCCTTCATTTTAAGAATGTGATTTATTCTTCTTTCATGGACGCATTTCAAAATTTCAATTGTTCTATAACTGGACATT
The DNA here is from genome assembly GCF_000325575.1 of Pteropus alecto. Classification (NCBI taxonomy): domain Eukaryota; kingdom Metazoa; phylum Chordata; class Mammalia; order Chiroptera; family Pteropodidae; genus Pteropus; species Pteropus alecto. The sequence goes on from NW_006436284.1 coordinate 1,806,986, forward strand.
TTTGCTGATTAATTTAATATTTTAAAAACCACTCACATTCTTACTGGATTCCCCAAAGAAGTCACAATTTCAATTACTGTATTTCCATGGCAGTGTATGCTTACAAGAATACAGTTTCAATCTATTTTATTTTTCCTTATGCTGTTTTTGTTTTTTATTTGTTTTGTTATATTCATATTTCTATGAAGAAAACTACTAAAAGATTACTAAGAGATATAAAAAGATTTATAGAGGAAATCAAGAAGTGGCCTGGGAGAAAAGGAAGAAACTATTAACATCAGACTATTGTATCTTGAAACAGATTATGAAATATCTCTGATAAATTGAAATGACCTAATCTGAAGTCACAGGCAGAAAAATCTCTAGGAGCTGTAGAAGGTAAATTCTTCATGAGTGAGGAGATTCTGAACAACTGACTCAGAGCATACGAGGGCCACTACCATTTGTCACTAGAGGAAGCTGGTTTACACACAATATAAATCCCTCCTATTCCAGCACCCTGGCCCTATGGGAATATCGCTTGTGTGTGTAAATGAAAACGAGTCCAGGCCTATAGTGTCAGAGGGGCAGAAAAAATGGGAGCTGAGCATAACAGGAGAAAGATCTTTCCTTTTCTCATGAATCCTAAGATGAAGTTGCATCAGCAATTAAAACACATAAATTTGTCACCAAGTCACACTTTTTAGAAAACGGTGAAAGCACTAGACTACCAGATTGATGAAGATGAAAGAAGAAAGATATTTTAGAAGAGGTGAATTGGAGAACTCAAAGTTGCTTAATTTAACTATTTAGATGTGATTTAATAAATACTCCAAGATAATAAAGGAGACACATACATTATATTAGTAAGGAACAATATATACTTTATGTCACAGGTGAGGCATTGAACCGAGACATCTTGGGTTTGAGACTGAGTTCTATACTTAGAGGCCAGTCATGCCATAGGTCAGATGCCTACAACTCCTAAAAGCAAGAATGAGGTCTGCTCCAACCAGCATGAAACTTTTGCCAGGACAAGGATTGCCAAATGAAAATTAGAGAAGATAAAAATGTTACAGGACCTCACATAGAAAGGAAAGAAAAATCTTTACCCATAAAATCTTAGCTAATGCATATTAAAATGCCTATAATGTTTTTTTGATGACAGATTTAAGTTTCTCTACACACCATCAATTACTATTCAGAGGAAGAAAATAATTTGCAATGTTTTATGGAGTAAAAGTCAATATGCAATAAGTTTATAATTTAAATTATTCAGTCAACTAAATGTAGATGGTCAGCTAATGGAGTTATGTTTTAAAACAAGTTATGTGGCAATAAGTTTGTATAACAAGAAAGCCCTTTATTATAGAAGAAAATGAAGTCCCATAGAAGCTCTGACTTATGCAATTCACCTCAGCTTGCCTTAAGAGAATGCCATTTTTAATGGTCTCATGCTTCACTGAATGGCAAAATTTCAAAGGTTACTTCTAGCTAGCACAATCAGTCCAGGAGCTCTGCGTGCAACTTTAACAGCAGCTGTGAAAGGAATTGCTGTATCCTGAGAACATGGAGCAAGCAGAAGCAAAGGACAGTCAACATAGTCAATTATATATTATTTCTACATGTACATAGTAAAATGAATTTTAAAAAAAGAATTCAACGAAATAGCCAGGTTTTCCTTGCCTATGTACTAATAAATATCTGGATAAACAACTCACATTTCAACATAATATACTTTTCTCAGTATTCTCTGGCTCTTTACTCTCTCCTTTTAAAACATAGTCAGGTCTCCCTCAACCTAAAAATTTCCAGCCATGAGAGAGACATCCAATTAACTCCCCCTTTGGACCATGAATGCCTTAGCAGTGCGGGCTCACTCATGTTGCCAGTGCTTAGCAAAGTACTAGACATTTGAGCAGTGTTTCAATAACTGGATAAACTGAAATACCTTAGCTCTTCTCTTAATTCTTTGATTTCTTCTCTTTCCAATCATTCTTCCTTCTTTTTCTCTTTCAACCCCTAATTATAAATATCCTCAAGATACTATGTCAGACCTTCTATTTCTCTCATATATAATGTCTTTTATCAATGTCATTTATAATGATGGATCAAACTTGAGATGCCATTTCTTCTATATTCTCCTCCATTAGTTAAATTTTTCTCTCTTCTTTAACCTGTATAGTATTTTGTACTTCAATCACACCACTCAGTTATTTGGCCCTATATAATAGTAACTGAAAGACTTGCCATATATTTAAGTCAAGAATGACTGCTATCAGAAATTAGAACAAAAGGTCATCATTGATCCAAAATAATATAAGCCACATTATTTTCTGAATCTTAAATTGAAATGTAATTTTTAAGCTGAAGAATCACTCCAAACCAAAAGAAAACACCTATAGTCCAAAATCACTGAATAAAAACATGATAGAAATTGAAAATTACTTTCTTCGATAAAGTTCATTTTGATTATCAGCTTTTTAAAATTTCCACATTCCAATTTCTCCTCTTTCTGCTCACTCTCAGATGACAACGTTGTTCCTTATTTTATTGAGAAAACAGAATCTGAAGAGAATTTCCACAGGGTGTGATGACCATAACTATCAAGCCACCTGCCTCTATGCACGTCATTATGTCTTTAATCACATTATTGTTGAAAAGCTGTTAAGTGTTGCTATTGAGAACCAACTCCTCCACTGCTGCACTGGATCCCATCTCCTTTTTACCATTCAAAGACATTACTCCTGTAATTGTCCACACTCTCTCCTGAATCATCAGTTCCTTACTTTTTAATATCTCTTTCCTATCACAAACAAATGTGCTGAAATATTCCCTATCGATAAAAAGGAAGGAAGGAAGGAAGGAAGGAA
>NW_006436284.1:1809866-1831125 GCF_000325575.1 Pteropus alecto
GGAGGGAGGGAGGGAGGTAAGTCTTCTAGATGTCATATGAGAGCTACAATTAATTTATCTTTCCACTTTAAAAATAATATTTTCTATATACTGGTGCTCTCCACTTCTTATTCCCCCTTCCTCCTGACCTCACTTTAATCTCACTTTGATTTCACTGCTCCACTGAAATAGATTGTCTCAGGGTGACAAATGAACTCATATTGATAAATCTAATAATTCTCAGTCCTAATATATTTTTTTAACTTATGTGCTGCATTTGACACAATTGGAACACTTCCTCCACTGGGTTTCTGAGCTGAGTATTAACTTGTCCAAGTCTAGTCACTTGAAGACTGGCTGTCAGGAGACAGATGGCCTCCTGGAAAATATCCAAGGAAATGGGCTTTAGCTGAGTGCTTACTGCAATCAATCCAGGTGCTCCCTCAACCATGAATTTGAAGGAGCTGACTAGGCTGTAAACTAAGGCTCTGCCAAATCACACAGCTTCAACAACAAGGTACTGACTCCAGCCTTGTCTCCTATCAATGTCAGGGGAGGAGCTAGTGCTCCCAGGACTACAAGCCTAAAAGTTCTACATCCCCAAAGGTGGAATCCCTCTCCTCAAGTCTGATATCAGCCCACTGAACTCTTGGACCCTCCTTGAGAGTGATATTTTTTTCAAATTTACTTGGTAACATTTTATTTAAACATTGTATCTGTATTCACCAGAGAATTGGTATATAGTTTGAAAAAATTATTTTGTTGCCTTTATCAGATTTTGCTATCAAAGACAAGTTGTCATGATAAAATTAATTATGGAGCTATTTTTTTCTATCAGGAATGAATGGAAATTGGTAGTAGGATCTAGGTAATCACCTTTCAAATTTCTCTGCCTGAATCTCAATCACATTAAAATGTACTTCAATCAATTTTCTTTGATCATAATCAGAAATTTTCTCAAGGCAAAACTATTCCTTAGTATGCTATGAGTTTTATTTTTTTGTTTTTGTTATTTTTTTTGTAAGCCCCGACTCTTGCTTTCATCCTTAATGTTTTAATAAGGAACCAGTATAAATTTTATTTCATTCACATTTACCACTTTAAAGTGCTCAGAGCTGTACAAATAGTCTTCAGAAAAGAGAGGTCTAAACCATTATTTTTTTTTCCCTGTTAAAAATTTCTCTCTTTGGTACTTTTGGTGTCTCCCAAATATGTCTTCTAACTCTTTGTGTATGTTTATCAGTGTGTATTTTGGGCTGAAGAATGGACAACCAGATTCCATCTTTAGCAATTGTATCTGTACTGGTAAAGAGAAGTAACTGGATAATTGACTAACATAATTGCACTGGTAATTTAAAACCCTGAATACTACTTTCTTTTTTAATATGAGTGTTGCTCTTAATTGTATGAAATATATATTTCACTGTCCCTAAGTGGAACATTACTACATAAAAATCATTTTTCATTTAATTTTTTCCTATTCCAATTAAAACATGTTTTACAATTCATAACAAATTAATCTTCACAATATAATTCAAAGTTTTAGTGTAATTTTAAAAAAGTATTTCCCCTGCATTCTTTATTATGCACCTGTTCATTGTTAAGATTTCACAAAAGAATAAATTGTAGATTTAATATTCTTGTGCAAATAAAATGTAGCCTATCAATTTGGGGGCATTTAAAATAGCTCTAATAAGACTTCTTGAATCACTGAATCCAATTTCAATGTGATTTACTTTAGGAAATGCTAAGTGAATGTCATCAACTACTCAATATTATATTTTAGAGTGTCTTCAATTATGTTTCTATATTATTTTAAACGATCAGAATAAAATTATATTATGGGTTTACTCAGGACTTAGGGAAAATATATGAATTTCTCATAAATACTATGAGTCAAATTTAAGTACATATTAATGCAAATATACTTTTGCTGGCAACGAGTGAAATGCAAACTCACTGTTTTGCCATGTCCATCGAGGTGATGAGGCCAGCTGTAGGTTTTGATTATTTATTTAGAAGAGAGTTCTTTGGTAATTAATACTGGATAAATTTACTCATCGATAAAATGAGAATGTCTACTCTAAATAAGGTAATACTATTTTGTCTTAATTTAGTTAATGTGTTTTCTCAGTATTATAGACATAATGAAAAATGGGAATTACCTGGTCCTACTCTCTGTGGGGATGAGAACAGAGGATAGGACATAAGTTAACAAAGACTCAGTGACTAACGACTAAATCGAGGAAGAGCAAGGTAATGCACTGAGCTGAGGGATAGGAAGGAGGTGAGGGTAAAGCAAAGGAACAAGGCCGAATGAATCAGTCACCAGAAAGGAAGGGCTGAAGCAGACTCTAGGATGTGAATACAAGGTCAGGAGAATAATGAAAAAACCGAGAATACAAAAGAAACGGATGGTTTTAAGAATTTAAGAGACTGTCAATAGTAAACCCAAGATAGAATATAGTCCTCTCTGTACTAATTTGTATACATGACTCAAATTAATATATCTACAGAGTGTAGCACTAGGAAAAAAAAAAAAAAAAAACAGCCTCCCTACTGTGAAGATTCACCACCGGTGATTAAGCACACCGATGGACAACTTCTCACCTCATTGATAACTCTGCTTTTCCATCTAAGGACTTTCTCTAGAAAGCTTTCTTATCTTGCACACAGAACAACTTAAAAGTATCAAAAATTTTATTCCAGAAAATTCTCAACCGAAGATGGACTCTAATGGTGGATAAATACCCCAACTTAACTGTACCTTGGAGGGACAATTTTGAGGTGAGTTTTACACAGTTCTCAAACTTTCCAATGAGATTAAACCCTATTTGCCGAAATCATAACCTGCTTATCAATGCACATTTAGTGATTTTTCTCCTCTCCTTGTCTCACTTTCCTATTGCTTCACTTGTACTTCCAAGGATCATCTCCTAAGTAAATACAAGTCCTTGAGTTAGTGTATGCATTAAGGATATTCAAATTAGACACTGATAACTAAATGACATAGAGTAAAAGTCAGAAGTAATACATTTTTATTAATTCTACTGTTTAATAAAATTGTTACCTTGAGGGAGATAATAATTGACCTTAACCATTTTAACTTTTAGAAACATGGATTAACTGTTCACATCACTTGCCTAGGTCTACAGTTTTTGGAGTACACACACACAGAAACACACACACACACACACACACAAGTGCATAATTTAAGGAATTTTCGTGGGGGTAGAGGCAGGGATCATACATCTGTGTTCAAAAATTAAGTTTCTAAATTCTTTCTGATCTTCTGATGTTAGTTTCACATAGTATGGTAAAAACTTAATGTTAGATTCATACAGAATAAATGAAAAGTTCTCAAGACCTCCAAATTAGGTGAGTTTGAAATTATCCTCTCAAGAGCACTATATGGATAGATATTATGACACCAGGACAGAGAACAATGGTCAAACAATTTTTAAGTTAAAGAATTTTTATGGGCTGTTCATATTCAAAGTGTCAAAAATGATACCATGAAAACTGTTTATTTAGCCACATATGATTATCCAACAGGATTAAATCTCTTCTCTGCCATTGTGACATAAACTGTACACATCCTAAAATCCATTGGTTGTTTTAAAAACCCTCCAATATATTGTGATTTTATTTTGAATGATTTCATTTAAATTTCCTTTACTAAGTTTGGTTTATCCAATATGAGGTAACTATAGAATACTTTTATTCTTAGATAATCTTCTCACATTCATATGCTCTCAGAAAATTCTAAGGTTTTTTGCAGGCACGTGAAAATTAAAATTGTCTTTTAACGTATTACAAAGCTACAGATTAATAAAATTGGATCATCTTTATGTTACATGCATCTAATTCATTGAATCCTTGGAAAGTAATAATCCAAATGTGTGAAATTGTGATATCTTAGATATAATGATGAAATGCTTATTTTAAATCTGCTAATTTACTGATGACCATGCCCACAGACTTTTATGGACAATATTTTTATAATTCAAAATAATTGACTATTTTTTTGTAAGTTGATTCACTTATCATAAGCCAAGTCATGATTAATTCTTAATGCACTTTCAAAAAGCAATAAAAGTGATTTGTTCTCTTGTGACATCAACTTAAAAAAAATAACTACAGTCTGTAATCAAAGAAGAGACAAAAATGCACATTTGGAAATTTAAAAACTGGAAGAAATCAAATAAAATTCCAAATGAGACAATTAGAAAATAGCCAGATTAGTACAATATTTTTACCTGTCAAAATAATGATTTTTCAGCCACCAATGTCATTTTATAAAAAAGCTTTGCCATTGTCAGGCACCTATTTTTGCATATGCAGGATAGGTTAAGAATACTATGCCTTCTCTTCCCTCAAAACTTCCCTCTCCAAAGAATTCTTTATATGTTAAAAATGGTGGTGTTGCAAAGAGTGCGAAAACACTGTTTACTTACTTACAAATAAAAGTTTAGGGTTTCAAAAATAAGTTTATATCTTCTATGCAAGCTAAACAAATATTTTTATATTCTGTTTTATAATATGAGATTGCATTTCTATTTCAAAAGGCTAAAGTAGATAATATATAAATATGTTCCTGATAATCATGATAATTAATTTTTTTTTCAACAAACTTTTTGAGTGTCTACTTCATACCAGTCATTTTCAAGGCACTGGAGATGCCATAAATAACCAAGCAGACAAAATCTCTGCATCCATGGAACGTATATTCTAGTTAAAAGAAACATACAATATACAAATATATATAATGTCTACTGGCCCAATTCTCCAGTTCACTCTTTTTGTCTTCAGCAATGTCCTTTCTACTAATTAGTTCATAAACTGAGGTAGATTTATTTATAGTAATTATGTATTTATTTCCTAAAGAAGACTTTATTTTTAGAATAGTTAATTATTTTGATATGATACTTTCTCAATGGATATTATTTACATAAAGTTTTCCTCTATTAATTCTTTTCATTGGTAATTGCTATTTTGCTTTATTAGTTCAGTGTTCTTTTCCAATTGTTTTATTTCCAAAACTCATTGTTGATTCTCGTTTACCTGTTCATATTTGAAGCCTAGGGCTTAGAGTAAGTATTGATGTCAGAATATATTTGTGCTTGCCAGTTGGGAATTCTTGATACTTAGATGCGCTGTCCTCTCCCAGGAAGGATCGAGAACTTACACTTCAGAAGAAAATCTTTTTGTTTTTATCTTAGAGGCTAACTCATAGTTACTCCAGGACTTTTTCCCATTTCTTCCTATCCATAAGCATACAGCATTATTTGAAATTCATTTAGGTTCTGATATACTTCTGTATAGCCTCCAAATATGTAGAGTATTAAGCTAAATGTTTTCATATTGTTTAGAACTTAATACCAAGGCTTTCCTACAGATAATATGACACAGGCCGAAAGATCAATAATTACAGGAAAGTAGAGGCAAGTACCGGCCTAGTGCTCTAATAACTAACCTTTAATTCGTTTCTTCTAATGAATACTGCAGACTTTTCTGTTATTTACATTTGTTGACTGATGTGGTAGCTTCTCTGAAGATTTTTAAGAAGCTCAGTTCTCTTCTTCCCTTCTTGTCTGGTGTTAGGATCCTTTTCATCAATGTGTTTATATTTTACAATGTGTTTATGTATCCCTACATGATATGCAATATTTTCTTACATATTCTTAAATTTTGCATGCATTATTATATCAAACCAAACTTAATTTTTCCATTAAATGATATATTTTTAAAATTTCTTCATGAGTATACATTTATCTCTAGTTTATTTGATTTAACTATATGATTCCACTATAACTTGTTTTTCTTATTGAATATTTAGATGTTTCTTATTTTCCCCAATATAATTAAAACTTTTAAATTAACCACATAATGCATGTCTCTTTGTGCATATCTGCTAGAGTTACTCTAAATCACTAGTTCTGTTTGGTCTGAAAGCCCTTGGGGGTACTAAAGAATTTTTATGAGCATATGAGAGGTCAGAAATATTTTTACAATAATATTAAAAAATCTTTTGCCTTTTTAATTCTCATAATGTACATTTGGAAGATTTGCATAATTCAGTGACCCAATATTTCCAAATGTCCAATGAGTGATGTAACAAAATTATGCATGGCTATAAGACCTATTCAAAGTATAAGTCAATGAATTTTAGTGTAAAAAACTACGAAACATTTATTTACATGGCTATAGAATCCACATTGCAAGTAAACATTTAAAAAGTATTATTTATTGAATTCTGATGTAGTATAAAGAAGAATATCCATAATTACACGGAAAAGTTATTCAAATGTTTTTCAAAATATGTATTTTCCTCATACAATTCAACCAAAACAACATATTAAATTAGTGTAAATGCAGAAGCAGATATGAGAATCCAACTGTGCCTTATTAAGCCAGATAACAAAATGTAAACAATGGTACTCTTCCCACTAATTTCTCTCTCCTTTATTTGAAAAGTAATTTTTCATGAAATATGCTATTTTAACATGTAATGAATTTATGCTGTTTTAAAATAAAACAATAAATAAATATTTAAAGTTTTATTCAGATTTAGTTTCTATATGGCAAATAAATATTTTTTTTACCCACAAAAAGTAAAATTTCTTTGAGGTCTTCAACAAATTTTTACAATTTAAAGATGTCCTGAGACCAAAATAGTTGGAGAACCAATAGTATAAGTGTACACATCTAAAGGTTAAAAAAAAAAAAAATGAGGTGTAGGATATGTGTCAATTTTAGCAAACACTGAAAAGTTATTCTTTAATCCCATTGTACCAAATATGATGCGACCAGCTGTTTGCAAGGATTCTTATTTTTCCACATCTCTAGTAATATTTGGAATAATGAAAATTTTTATTTTATTTTTCAGTGCAAATGGGTGTGAAATAGTGTGTGATTGTTTTTACTTTTTGTTTCCTTGTCTATGAGGAGCATATAGCACTTTTTAAACCATATAACAAAGCATGTTTCACCTCACAGGCCAGTCAGCTATATGAACATCATGTACTGGCTTTTCAAAGAATATGAGTTTCCCTCTCCACATTTTCATATACTGTAGCTGAGCAAAACCTCTCGAAAATGTGTGGTAACAAAGAATTTTAGATAGAACAGAGAGATGGTTTTGTGAACATGCTTCACCTTGACTAGATTATGTGCAGCCTTGTTTTCCTTAAATAGCCTAGATAATGCAAGATTAACTTCATGTCCTCACTGAACTGATGCTTTGGCTTTTCTCTGACAACTAAGTAGGTCAGATCATATTATTAGAGAAAACAATATAGCCTAGAAGAAATAGCATAGGCTGAGGACACAGGAACCTGCTTCTAGTTTCATTCCTTAATACTTTAAAGAATATGATAAGAAAACTAAAATAATTATTTTACAATTTAAAGTTGTTAAAATGAGTTGACTATAATAAAAATTTTAGAATAAAAATATAAGTTGAGACAAAATTAAATGTTTAAAGCAGAACTTTACTGGCATTTAAAGTAAGACGAGAACTTGCAGCCAATTAAAAAAAAATGAAAATTAGATGTTTTAAAAGATTGTAAACATAAAATGAAAGATAAAGGTTGACCTTTATTACCATGAAAATAGTCATAATCAAAAGAGTAATTAAGATTTGTAGAAAAATTAAAGATAAAGAATAAAAAAATTTTAAAAGATTTTTAAAACTTCAGAGCAAAGTAAATGAAAGATAATATCGTTGATAATAAAATGTAAAACAGTATCTATCTTTTAAAAAAATAAAACTCTTAATGTTATAAAATGAGAAAGTTTTATCAAAATGTGCTCTTGATATTTAGAGGATAAATACATAGATACAGACAGTTTTAATATATGCCTATATATATTATTCAGTATAATTTTTTAAGATGGTTATTTTCATATTAAAATTACAAATTAAAGTGAAAAAATTCTGGATCAGGTCTATCTTCCTTCTGAGCAGTACTTGAGAAAGTAGGCAATTGTCTACATAAACTTTCGACTAATGCCCTTCTGTTAAGTCTAGCTTGCCATCCAGGTCATGAGGATTGATTCTGCTCTTCTCTCTGTCCAGTCTCCAATACTACGGTGCTCAATACTAGGATGGATGATCTCTCAGCATGAACCCAGGAGGCGAAACCCAATTATGCTTCTCATGATCTGAAGTTACTTGGTGAATGGTAGAAAGAGTATCACTAATAAGCTGAGGGAATTGACAATGTGAGAAATGTACTCTCTATTCTGTTCACTGCACTTTTCTCCTCACCTGCTCCTCAAAATACATAGACATGTTCGTGTAAATAACCTATCTCAAATACAAAGCCACTTCTAAAGGTCACCAATCAGCAACTGTGTTATATTTCCTATGACAGGAACTCAGTCACATGTACAGATCATAGTCATACTTGGGAGACCATGGAGATACAAATACAGTAAAAGAGCTGTACATTGATTGTTCTTACTTTCGTTTACCTGGTGGCCTATTGTATTTATATGTTAAAAATGAATTTATTTTCTACTATACAATAGTATAGTCTACATACATACATGTATATACGTATAGTCTACATACAGATACATTATGAATATAATCGAATCATGTAAAGAGCTGAAAACCACAAAAAGTTTACCTAAATGACACTTGAAGTTGTGTTATAAAAAATAGTTCAGTATGAAAAGGTACCCCACATTATACATCATCAGGGAAATGCAAATTAAAACAAAAATTAGATACCACTGCACACCTATTATAATGGCCAAAATTCAGAACACTGACAACACCAAATACTAGCGAAGATGTGGAGCAACAGAAATTCTCATACATTGTTGATGAGAATTCAAATGGTACAGTCACGTTCTTATAAAACTAAACATACTCTTTTACCATATGATCCAACAATTGTACTCCTTGTTAATTACCCAAAGGAGCTGAAAACTATGTCCACACAAAAACTTGCACATGGATGTCTATAGGAGTTTCATTCATAATTGCCAAAACTTGGAAGCAACCAAGATGTCCTTCAGTAGGTGAATAAATAAACTCTTATACATCCAGATGATATGATTATTGGACTATTATTCAGTGCTAAAAAGAAATAAGCTACTAAGTCAAGAAAAGACATGGAAGAAACTTAAATGCATATTACTATAAAAAGAAATGAGCTACTAAGTCATGAAAAGACACGGAAGAAACTTAAATGCATATTACTAATGAAAGAAGCCAATCTGAGGCAGCTACATACTGTATGATCCCAAGTATATGACATTCTGGACAATGAAAACTAGGGAGACAATAAAAAGATCAGTGGTTGCCAGGGGTAGGCGTGTGGGAGAGATGAATAGGCAGATACAAAGGATTTTTAGGGCAGTAAAAATATACTGTAAGATATTATAATGATGGTACCATGTTGTTATACATTTGTATAAAACCACTGATGTACAACACAAGAGTGAACCCTAATGCAAACTGTGTAAAGTGTCAATGTACTTCATCTTTGGTAAAATTTTGGTAAATGATGTTGATAATAGGGAAGACTATGCATATGTAGGAACAGGGGAAATATGGGAAATTCTGTACCTCCCTCTCAATTTTATTGTAAACCTGAAACTGCTCTAAAAAAATAAAGTCTTGAAATACATACATGTAATTCAAAACAATTTAAAGTAATTACATCTTGTTGCTACAAAAAATAGACAACCAATGTATAAATTTATTTAGCATTCAATAATACATAAAAATTAACATCATAATCACTACATCAAATCATCTATATCAAAATGTAAATAATACTCTATTATTTTCAGGCTGTTTAAAATTTTAATTCAGTAGAATTAAAATAATTCTGTGATTAAGTAATAGCCATCCCATTTATATTCTATGGTCAAATTTTTCTCCTTCTCCCCCCATGATTTTTCAGTTGTGTTCTGCCTATGGAAAAACACCCTGCAATGCAGACGATAGGATTTAACTGATTACACCCTGCCAAAGATTTAGTCTCTGTATGTTCCAATTATGTCAATATCCACTGGATCTAACAGCTAAAAATAACACCAAGTCTCTCTTTGTCACTTGGGTTTTCTAATATTAGCACAAGTAGATTTTAAGAACTAACCACTTTTGTAACTGACTTATCACTGATTATATATGTATGTTGTATGTGTGTGCGTATATATATACACACAAATAAGGCATACCCTGGATAAGGAAAAGAAAGAGCCTCCAAAACTGTTATTTTGAATCTCAAACATTGTTTAGAAATGTAATAGATAATATAAGTGCATAAAGAATTGTATAATGTTTTAAAGAAAAAATTTAAATATCACAAGGATGTCAACTTAATGTATTAACGAATTTGTATTAAAAATAACTGCAACAGGATTGACAGATTATATTTGAAGAAATTGCAAAAATTATTCTAAATCTGGGCCTCTGTTCCAAGAAGATGAAATTAGCTCACTCATTTATTTCCCCTGCCTTTAAGAAAAAATCCCATTGAAATAGCCAAAGGAAATTAAAAAAAAAAAAAAAAATGATAGTACCGATGGAAGATGTGAAGGACATTATTGATGCATGAAAACACTGAGGAATTGCTGGAAGAAACACACAATTGGATTAAATTGATGAAATAAAATAATCATTGCTGAGCATGTAGCTTCATAAGCAGAGAGGGTCTCCATGAGAAATAAACAGAAAGGTTCAAATGTTGAGCTCAGAAATGTTGGAGCTGTGGTACTAGAGCCACATGTGGTCAGCGGGGGAAACTGAAGGACTTGTTAAATCACGAGAGTGTCCACGATGACTTTACACTGCGTGCTAAATATACTGAGACATTTTTCTTAACATGGGTAGTAAGAACATGAAATAGCCAGGATAGAAAGAGAATAATGTTCTGTTTAGATTTGGGCAGTCTCAAGAAATAAAGAGAAGAACACACCTGGCACAGTATAATAGCTAAATCTCCAATGTCACCATGATAATTGCTCCATAATTCTCACTGGCACTAAAGGATCTCACCTCACACTGCCACAACTAAAAGCCCACCAGCAGACACTGGAAGATGAATGGATTAGAAAGCATGATATGAAGTGGGGGAGAGGTGGGAGTAATAAAAGAACTTGATGGATCCTCCAGCTGAATACTCCCTAGCAACCAAATGTGCTAATCTGTTAAAATGTCTGAGGACCAGTAAGGAAGGCTCACTGTCAGTAAGTGCCCACTGGGGAATTTAAATTTCTTATCTCTGCATCTCTGTCCCTGAAACTTTAAGCTCTAAAGGTTAGAGTTCCTGGTCCCCAGAGAAAGCATACTCTTTCCAGATTGCAAGGTTTCCATTGATTTATAAGGTATGGTTGCCACCAAGGCACTCTGGATTCCTTGTATCCAGACAGTAGCATCATGGGAGGGGTAGCTGAATCTGATCAGCAGGAGGAGGTGGGATTCTTTTACACAGTGGGGTAAAGGAGGAATACATGTAGAACCAAAGTGATCACTTGGGTACCTCCTGGTACTTGCCCCATCTTAACTGTGATTGACATTTGTAGCAACCCAGCCTGAAAGGGATAAAATTAACTAGGAGTCAATCATGTCTCAGGTAGATCTGGGTCTTTAAAATAGATTTGAGTCTATAAGAGCTAAGCCAGCTGAGCTGATAACTAAAGGTGAATGTAATACAAAATGGATAGTGAAAGAGAGAGGATGAGTACCAGTTGCAACCTTGAGACCAACTGCAACAATAGAGGTGCAATTCATCCCACTAACATCTTTCCAAAATTGCCTTCAGAGAAGGCTCATGGAAACCATGGAGAATCTGCTCCCCCAAAAATGCATGGTGAAGTAGGTCTGTACTGTGGGGTAAACTCTGGCAGCCATGAAAACTCACCACTTCTGCTACAGGAAGCATAACTGACTAATAACCCAGCTTCAGCCCTCCTGAATCCATCCTCACGTTTGTGCTGAAGCCATGTTTCCTTTTAGCTGCTTGTAGCCAATAACTGATCACAGTAGGGATACTAATGCAGGACCTTCCTTGCATGATGCTGCACTCTTTTTAGTAGATGGTCATGGCTTAAGGACACCCAATCAACCTAGTCAAAAATCCAAAACTCTTGAATTTTCGTGGACTCTTCCTTAGTCTCAGATCCTTTCTTTCCAGTCCTCTTTCCTTCTCCTTCTACCTCAAATGTGTTAAACCTGCATCATGGTCTAAGGCTTTCCCCACTTTCTCTACCTCCATTTCTTAATCATTTACAGGCATTTCTCACTAAAAATGTCTTGTGTATTTACTTTCATTTGGAGGACTCAAACTATCACAGAAGGGATTGTATCTTATTCATCCGTACATTTTCAGCACTTTGAAGATTGTCAGATACATATATAGCTTATACATACCCCATTTTCTACTTAGAACCCAGAAGAGGGTTTGACACACAGTACATATTTGTTGAATGAATGAATGAATGAAATCAAGAAATACTCGTTAAATTATAGTCACATATAAAATAGTAACTAAATATAATATAATAAATTAAAATTTTTAGGTCATCAAATGTATCTTGATGAATATAAATTCTAAATACTATAGTAATTTTGTTACATGAGATATCTGCATTTATAAATAGATTGGTAAAAGTAAAGGTAACTGAGCATTAAAAACATATTACATTTTATAAACAAGTTATAAATATTCTAATCTGTTAATTTTTTTAAAGAATGATCAAATTCCTTATATTGAAATATGAGTTTGTGATGTCCCCATTTTCATATTTTTCTAGATGAAAATTAATGTCATTGACATGTTAAAATTATCATGGCTACAATATTTCTGAAAACATTAAGCATCTTTAAAAGCAACAAGATAACATAGGACTAATAACTGTAATCTCTAACAAATGGTATGGAACTAAATATAAAATCAACAACAATTTAGTAATACTTAATATTAACAATCGAAGGTCAGTCTAGCTTTTCTTGGGCCCATGGTTATAGAATCTGTGTTTATTTAAGTCTGACAGAGAGGAAGAGAAATGTGAATAGTTTTATGACAGCACTTGAAGAGGAGAAATGCGACATGAAGGAGGTTGAACAATATGTGCAGAGCTACTGCTTTACTGCCAGCCATGCGAAGCATCCATTTCACATTGTTAGACAAAGATTTGTGGCTTCTTGGTATCTCTGAATTCTCATTCTCTCTCTCTCTCTTTCTCTCTCCCTTTTTTTTCTATCATTGTTTCTTCCCAAACATCAGAATATACACATTGAAGTACATGTAAGCATTAATTATAAAATTATAATTCTTGACAGATGTGATGGTTAATTCTACATGTCAAGGCTACTGAACCACAGGATGCTCAGACATCTGGTCAAACATTTTTTTTGGATGTACCTGTGAAGGTATTTCTGGATCAGATTAACATTTGAGTCAGTAGGCTGCTCTCCCTAATGTGGGTGGGCCCCATCCAGTCAGTTGAAGGTATATGTCCTGTAAGTAAAAGGAAATTCCTCCTGTTTGACTGCCTTCTAGCTGGGACATCAGTTTTTTCCTGCCTTCAGACTTTAACCGAAACATTGGCTTTTCCTGTGTCTAGAGCCTGCTGGCCTTCAGACTACAACTACCCCACTGGCTCTCCTGCATATCCAGCTTGCCAGCTGAGTATCTTGGAACTTCTCAGCCACCATAATCATGTGAATCAAATCCTTACATATATATAATATGTAATATGTATATATGTTATATATATACATATATTCACACACACTGTTGGAGAGCACTGGCTCATACAATGAAATTTCCAGTTTATTAAAGAAAAAAGTAATCTGAAACATTTTATACAGACAATACATACTCGATTCTCTCTCCAAACTTATAAAATATGATATCAGAGATCATGTATGCCCCCTACTGCCATCATTTTGCTTTTGTCTAGCTTCAAGATTCTATGACTGTGTAAGAACAAAACAATCATGTTGGGAAAAGTCAATGTATTTGTTTTCTATTTCCGTATATCAAATTATGACAAACTCAGTGGCCTTAAACAGCATCCACATATGACCTTACAGTTTTATAGGTCGAGAGTTCAGACACAGTGGGGCCGAGTTCTCTGCTCAAGGTTCACAGTCTAAAAACAAGTGTCAACTGGGCTGCATCATCTTTTGGAAACTCTGACAAGGAATCTGCTTTCAGGCTTATTCAGATTGTTGACAGAATTCATCCCCCTCAGCTGTAGAAATGAGGTCCCCATTATGTGCTAGCTGTGGATGAAGTCAACTCTTAGGTCCTAAAGGTTGTTCTCAGGTCCCTGCCAAGTGTCCTTATCCTTTCTAACAACAGAGAATAGTTTTTGTATGAAATCTCTCTGATGCTTTGAATCTCTCTGGCTACCTTTCTGAGACCACGCAGAGAAAAACTTTCTGCTTTTAAGTGGCTCATGTGATTAAGTCTGGCATAATCCAGATGATCTCGATGTCTTGACGTTAATGGTGACCTATAATGTAACCTAATCACAGAAGAAAAATCTATCAGTTACATTCCTGGAGATCAAAGAGGATCCATATATCAAGAGTGGAAAATTTGGGGGGTCATCTTGGAATTCTTCCTGTCATAATGAGAGGAAAAATGACAGTTTTTGAAAATTATTAACAAATGAAACCTAAAATCTTATTTTCACAAATATGTCTTTTAAAATGAATTACTTTTTTTTTTATTTGGGGGGAAATAAAACAGTCTGTTATTGTGCGTGATAATTATTGTTTATTTCATGAGCTGATATACAGACTTTTTTTTTTTTAATTAAGAAGAATTTAAGACTAAGTCTAAGGTCCAACTGTATAACTGCTAGGTTTAATCCTTCACTTGGACTATTTCACCCTTAGCTCATTTTCAGAATTTCTGCCTTGAGAAGGAGCTTATGTATTACTGATGCATAATATCCATGATAAGAAGAAAAAAAAGGGTCCAGCACAGTGCTTTACTCAGAAAAAAAAAAAATTATATAAATGTTAATTCAAAATGATACAAATTGTTCACATATGTTAAAAATAATAGCTATAAAGATTAATACTTGTATCACTCTGTATTTTTTATTATGACTATTATATAAGACACTTTCACAAACTCGCTTCTTGCCTTCAAACTATTGCTCTCACACTTCCCACTCCCAACTCTGAGTCATATTCATTTTTATCCTAATCTTTTTGACTGTGAAGTAATTTGTTTCAGCTGACATTCAGGTACTTCAAGTGAAGTCATGTATATAGTTTTAAATTAAGAAAGAAAAAAGTCTACCAAAGATAGTAAACTCATTCTAGACTTTGAAACTTTACATAACTGGTTACACTTTAATTAGTATTCTCAGCTCTAATAGTATATTCTTTCTCTAAAAATTTATACCAGCTGTATTCTGAAATAACGCTGGAATTTCATATTTTAGATGGCTATTATCAAACTACAATTCTCAACTGGGACAAAAGTCTTAGTTCCCATGGCAGTGGCCCAGAGCTTTTACCTCTTTCACTTTCATAAAGCAATTAGAATAATTTGGCTAAATAGCAACCCAAAGCATCTTCCTAGGATTGGATTAGGAATATGTCCAATAATATCTTCCATCCAAAGACATCAAAAATGGCCAAGTGCGATCATACTGTACAAGAGCAAATGTGTTCAGATTTGGAAGGGTTCCTTGAAAACTGCATAAAATGATTTCTTAATATCTGATCCTGCTAATACACAACTCTGGAAATGTGTAAAAATTAAATATTTTTCCTTATGAAGATGGACTAAATCATTAAAATTCTTTGTTTGGAGGCAAAAGAGGTTAGACTACAGATACTGCTGAGTTGGATGAAAGAAGAGTGAGGTGAAAAGATTGGTATTTTCATCTTGACAGCAGCTGCAGAACACTGTGGGGCATGTTTCTATTTACATAAAGATTAGTTTAGTTATTCTAGAAGTCTTGGCACTGGTAAGAGAAGAGTGAGAAATTCAAGAAACTCATGACTGTGAAGTAGAAAGATTCTTTTAAGGATCAGTTAACAGGGCAAATGGAAGACAAATAAAATTTTCTAGACCTTGTGAAACTTGATAAAAACTTACTCAGAACACTAGTTTTTGTAAAAGAAAATACTGTTTAAAGCAGAAAGCCTAAGTTTTCTATTGAGAAATGAAAGAATGCTATGCTAACTGCTGTTCCACAGGAGAAGATAAATCTTTATGCAGGCAAATAAAAATAATATTTGGGCTAGGAAATGCTTAGCAGTGCTGATATTTTGAAAACGCTGCTGTTTAATAAGAAACGAAGTTATAAATACGTATTGGTGTTCTGACACAGCACCGAGCAGCAAGGGATTTTTACTGCTTTCTATTGTGTAGACGCAGTAATTTTTAATTTACCTCAGTTTCCTCATTTATAAAAATACCATAACATTTATTATAGAAAAAAAGTCTTTTGTCATTATGAGCATCATTATTTTCAAAAGCATCTATGAATGCTTTTCATGGTGTGCTATGCCAGGCACTATGAAAAATCTCTTCTGAAAGTCACACGTAGGCTCTCTAGGTACTCCCAAGTGCAACAGAGAGCTAGGTTGATAGGCATTGATATTTTTAAAAGGAAACTATTTAGCCAAGTTTAAATAAAACAAATATTTACTTCATATTCTAAAGGATAAATGCATTTAGTGTTGTAGTTAATAAAGAGTAAATCCAAAGCACAGCTTCCTGAAAAGCCAAGAAATCAGTGGTTAACAGAGATAATTCCCATTCTCACGAGCCTGCAGTCTAATGGTTTGTGAAAGTGAACTGACTCAAACTTGGTCTGAGGAGGGCCGCACTGGTGAAGTGGAAGCTTCTGATGATGAAGGGGCATGAGTCCTATAAAATGAGGCCTTCCTCAGAGGAGTTCATTCAAATATGCAACCTAAAAGAAGTGGAGAGGCAAAAAGAAAAACCGAGTGGATAGAAAAGGTATGTAAAAAATGTGCTTGTGAGCAGTTATTTAAAATATATTTTAAATTATTCTGAGGTTGATGGAGAAATTATTTCAAAAACATTACAAAATAAGATAGAGGACTGAAGAGTCCTGACTTTCTACAAAGCCCCTTTTCTCCCCACCTTATTCTGGAATCTTCATCAAAGGCCAATCATTGGCTCTCATTAAATCTATTTGCATTCATATGGCATTCACATATCACGCCAATATTTGGATAAATCGATCTCTCTCTCTCTCTCTCTCTCTCTCTCTCTCTCTCCCTCTCTCTCTCTATCTCTCTCTCCATTCAACCTTATAAGACCACTGAGAAATCTTCAATGAAAATTTGTTGCATTGAATAGTTTGTACAACATTTATATATAAAATAGAGAAACAGTTTATTTTCTCTGGGTTTTGTCATAATGTATTCAACTTTCTCAGATTATGTACATTAATTTTGTACCTATGAGGTTTCCAAAAATCATTTTCTAACAAAAAGGACATTTATTAAGTCAAACAAATGATATAAGAGAATAATGATCTATCTTATAGTTTCAAGGGTCTTTCTATCAAACAGATAACACATAATCCAGTACTTTTAGTTTAATGATCCCAAAGGGAGATACCATAAAGTTTAGTTTATGTAAACCTCAATCTGTGAATCAACTTGTTTCTGCCTTCTTTCTTGGGAAAGAACACAAAGAAACCTTCCTTGATATTGATCACCGTGGCTGGCTTTACAGGTAGAAAGCGGCCAAGGAAAATAGAAGTATGTGTGGTTAGAGAACCTGTGTAAAAGAGACGTCTGCCTCTTAAGTGGTCAAGATATATCACAAGCAGAACAAAATGATAGCAAGGAATTCATGTAGGCTGATTATAGACAAGCTGATATCAGCTCAGTCCTGAGATGGAGTGCTTTGCTCCCCTCTATGTCTAGGACAGTTCATCTTTATGTCACTGTAACCCACCTGGTGTCCCTGAACATAGCCATTGACTGTGTGGGAGAGCTGAAAAGACTACTGAGTCTGCATTCGTGTTCTTGGTCACAGAAAAAAGATTTAACTTAAATTTAAAAAACAAGTGCGTGTTTTTAAAATGTGCTGTAATACAGAGAACCCAATCATATTAACCAAACGATCTTTATAGTAATTGCCAACTCTAAAGAATATCATTTCTACCAAATGGCTAAAATGTCTCATTTTATCACTCTGTCCTCATTCCCTGAATTGAAATCTGTTTTTTTTTTTCCTTTCTATCTTCTAGATGTTCTCTGCCTTAGTTCATGCCTCATCATCCTTATTTTAATAATTTTTTTAAACTCATTTCTCTGAGTCCAGTCTCTCTTTCCAATCCTGTACACCAAAGTTACCAGTTTCTCCCCTGTTTTTTCCACCAGGGTTACTTTCTATTACACATATTTCAGTGTGCCTTCTCATAATTAATAACTGCTAATGGCTCTATCTTGTCATTTGGATAAAGTTATTATCCCTTAGCATAATACACAAACCCCTCCCACACGTGGCCCTACATTTCCTTGCCAAACTCATCTTTACCCATCTTCCCACTATCACTATTTCAAGCTGGAACTTTGTATACATATCATGAGACATGATACTCCAAATACAGTGCACTTTTACTCTCTACGTTGCCGACTATGCTCTTTAAGTTGCCATCACCTTCTCCTCTGTTCTGCCCCTTTGAAGTCCTCCCTAACCGCCCCACCTAGAATTAGTTGCACATTCTTTTTTCATAGTATTTTTCCATAATATTTTGTATGTAGCAATATTGTTTTATAGTTACTGAACTGTCTTATAATTCTATTTTTATTTATCTTTTATCTCTATCAGATAGCAGCCTCCATAAGAACAGGGTTATCTTAGTCACCTTTGAATACTTGATCTCCAAAATAATAGGTGATCAAATGCCATTGAACTGAATAATAAATCTATATTTTTTAGTTTGGAATGTGACTAATCTAATAAATTTCTCAAATACCGTATTCATATCAAAGTTTCCTCTAATTGTTTACTGAAGAATTCTATATTATTTGAAAACCAGACTCTAATGTCACAATGACAACCAGGTAGAAACTTTCCAAAATGTCTCTGCCACCTCACAACTCTGGGGCTACTGAGTTTGTGACAACCTCAGGAAAATTTTGGTCTCACTTATTGTTGTGTCCAGAATAACCAGACCCAACTTGAGTGCTCTTAACCAGGAGACAGTTTATTAGCCGGCGGCTGTCCTTGCAAAGGAGCAGCCTCGAAATGCCAAGATACAAGGTTTTTAAGCCCCAAATCCCATTCCTCATTCTGTCTTAAACACAAAGGTCCATCTTTCTCCTATTCACTACCTGTCAACCCACTGGTCAGGTGTGCAAGCGGGAAGTACAGAAGCAGAAAGCTTGTGTTAGCATGTTATGTTCTTATGGGTGATTGCCTATGTTCCCATGGACAATAGCCAGTGTTCCCATGGGCGATGGCCAAACAGTAATTTTCAGCTTATATACAATTGATTATTTTTCATGCCACGCAAGCAAGCAGGGTTACACAGGCTAAAATTGGCAGTTAGCGTATGAGCTCATTGTTACAAGTTTCATGATTAACAGAATGTGGTTAGGGGTTCCAGAAACTAGGCCTAAGTTATAGACTTCCTTTGTCCAGTTTCAGGTTTTAATTATTCTTTAGCCCTTTCACATTTCAGCAGGCCATTACACTTATCATAGTAAGATTATCAAAAAAATTCTAAATTTCAAATGGGGAGAAGTACCTGCCTCTGGATTTTCAATACGTTCCAGGGCTTTACTACTCCAAATGGTATGTAGACCAGCAGTACAGACATCATCTTGGAGTTTAGGAGAAATACAGAATATCAGCCACACCCCAGACTGACTAAATCAAAATCTGCATTTTTACAAGACACTCAGGTAATTTATACACATATTAAAGTTGGAAAACCATCCTTCTAGGAGAGACCAAAATGTACCAGCTAAGCCACATTCCTGGGTTCCTTAGAGATGATGCAAACTGAACAGAAATCCTAAGGTGTCCCAGAAATGAGCATGCTTTCTAAAAGACCTATATCCAGGACTAAATCCTTCACAGTTGCCCAAACCAGGACCAATATCCACAGAGATTCCCTTAGACCCATCTACTTCTGCTAGAGATGGGCAGTTGTGAGAGGTTAGAGAGGCGAGGGCACCCTTCCCCAACAAAAAGAATGGAAAGTGCACAGATTTTACAAGGACAAGTGTGACAATTGGGGAGCCCATGATGATAATGATGTTTTTTGGAGCTGTGTTTGAGGGTGGATAGGTTCTTCCTGGAGTAGCAAAACAGTATATCCCTGGATGAGGCAAACAGATCTGCATTTAATCCCCATGATCCTTGGAGACACAAACCTCAGCTTCTTTCTCCTTCAGTTTTCTCACTTGTAAAGGTATATGAATACAAGCTTGCTTAGTTTATTGGGCCAAGCAATGAGGGTCGACAAATGTCATTGATTATCCACCAAATGCCAGGCATTGGGAATAGAGAAATACAGAAGATTAAATTGCTAATTGAAGGATTCTATTGCCATCATGAAATGAAATTTGGTGTCTAAATTTCAAAGTTTGTTTTAGAAAATGGTGTTCACACAAAAAATACTCCATTCAAAAAAGTTTGGCGAAATACATTTAGAAAGTACTGCTTGAGCACAGAAAGTGTATGTGTATTCATATGTGTGTTTATATGTATATAAATATACACACAAACAAATATAAATACCCTTAAGTAATACTCTGAGAGACACTGTGTCTCTTAGACACAGGCTTGTCTAGTTCATACATTATAGACTAGTCCTTTTCTTTTTTTCCTTTCACCAGATAACCTGTAGACTTCATTTTCATTTCTTTTACCTCAGATATTCAACCTTTATTCAAATATGCCATCCTCTCCCTGACCCAGGAACCAAGTATGACTAGGAAATACAATTAAAGTTAGTGTCAAGAAAGTTTTGAAAAAAAAAAAGAAGAAGAAGAAGAAAGTTTGGAATTTCAAGTATTTACTTGTCCAAGATCAACAAGCCTCTGTGTCCTTATACACTTGGTTATCTGGCCCCCAATTTTCTGGCTCCATAGTCTTTTTCTCAAAGTCAGTCTTCTGAATTTGATGTCTATTCTATCTCAGGGATTTCTACTGCCTCAATTCACAAATCTGAATGTTTTCTTCATTTTCATAGTAACTGTGGCTCTAGGAAACGGATCATCTTTTCTCTGCCCTAGCAACAAAGTAGTTGATAAACTTAGTCTTCTACTCAACATCCTTCTCAC
>NW_006436284.1:1831138-1848889 GCF_000325575.1 Pteropus alecto
GGGAAAGGAACATGATAATGTCATTTAAATTTAAATTATACACTGGATAATTTCACATAAATAAAATAGCTCTGCACAAACTAAGATGTAAGAACGTCTCACATATTACACTATGTAAGCTCCCTCATGGAGCTGAACAAGGCTGGAGGTAGAACTTTGGAGCCACAGATAGTCAAATGACATAAAGACTTATATAGCAATAATAGTATAATGTTTTCCCATTTCCTTTCTTCATTAAAAAATATTTTCTTCATTTAGAGGGGTAGTGAAATGTTTTTAAAGCCATATCCCACTTCTATATACTCATATGCATTATAAATTCAAGATATAATAAGACAGGTTTATTTCAAAGCAAATGCTATGTTAAAAAATGACAAGTAATGTTTTCATTTACAGTATATTTAAGTGAATGAATATAAGCAAAAGTTAGTTTTAAAGTAAAATTCCACATCACCTAGATATCTTTTCTTCTGCATTAAAATTATAAAAAATCAATCATTTCAATTAATAATTAGATGTGATGGATTATAGCAAAGCATTTGTTCATGGACTAGGACACACATGTTGCAGTTTTTGAAATCGCTTTTAATACATCTTCTCTCCAAGATAAAGATAACTGGTTATGGGGAAAGGACTAAACATATCTTCTCATCCTTCACAGAGATAGGTACTCAGAAGTGAATCTCCAACCTACCTTGAGATGATATCATAAGTGAGGCATTAGAAAGCAAATATATTAACAATCCCATCCCTCTTTCTTTTTCATTTTTTTTCTACCACAATCTGAGGACAAATACTTGCATTTGAATTGTCTTAATTGCAGTCAGGAATCAATAAAAGTGACCTGGTTAAACATAAGTGACATCACTGGTATGGCGTGTTCTGCATATATTTGCTACCAAACTAAATTTTTAAAAGTCAAATATTTCACTTCTTTGTCTGAAACCATAAAATGTATAATTTTCTTGACAACATATCATGGTTTAGAGTCCACAATATTTACAGCTGCCTTGAGCTATATAACACCAGAATGAATGAATCACTGCCAAATATTCTTTAACTGTGTTCTTACAGCCATGCCGCAATCCTAGAAGGAGTTAGGGGAAATGTCAAGGAGAAGATGCTACTTAAAGTTAGCAAGAATAAACAGAAAAAATCATATAAAGTAATCTATTCATTATTGTAAATCTCCGAAGTGCCACAAAATAAACTCTGTGCTCTCCAGCCTGGTGTCTTAGTCAGCTTGGGCTGCAATAACAAAAATATCATAGACGAGGTGGCTTACAAACAACAGAAATTTTTTTCTCACAGTTCTGAAGGCTGGAGGTCCAAGATCTGATGCCCAGACTTGTTTGGTTCTGGTAAGGGCCCTCTTCCGGTCTGCAGACTGTAGCTTCTTGTAACCTAAATAAAATTTCTTGTCTAGTCAAAGGCCCATCTCATTGTTTCTTAAACATAACTTGTGTGTTTCTGCCTTTTTGTGTTTTGTGTACATCATGTCCTCTGTATGAGCAACTTCTTCCATGCTTTCTTCTTCTGTCTCCTTCCTCCTCAGCCTTTAAGACATAACTTAAATTACATTTACCCTGGGAGGTCTTCATTTATTTATGCCAACATTCTTTATTATCAATGTCTCTCATGTGACACATTAAAAATCTTAACTTATATTGTTATTTATCCTTCTATATTTAAGTTCTGTGACCTTTCAGCTCTGAGTTCAGACCACTTTTCTATAAAGAGCCAAATAATAAATATTTGAGGCTTTATGGACCAAGAGTCAAAATCTTGGCTATTACACATGAGTAGTCAGTCATAACATAGAAATTTTTTTGAAATTTGTGATGAAATTTAAATATAATAACAATAATTAAAAACATTTTTTTTGTAATACAGATTTATTCATGAGAAGAATATCATTATTTGCAGGGGAGGCTTCCATTTTGCTCCTTTGAGATTCAAAGTTAATGTTCCCTGTCATCAGAATTGATAACAAATATTCATCTATTAATGCTGATCTACAATAAAATTTTATGTATTTCATCTTTAAAAATGTCTTTTCATACTGACAGCTATTGTCAAATACTGGTATCAGTTAAAATCACACTAGCATGTGATTTTAATTGAGTTTTAGTCATCACTTAAAAGGCATTTCTATAATTCTATTAGGCTCTTTTCTTGATATTTGCCTTTTAGTATGTCATAGCATTGTAGATTAATCCCTCTGAAAATTTGGTGGAGGCGCCTCAACTGCAAAGTTAAATAAATTTTTAAATATACACACATTTCTTTTGCATTTGTGTTGAAGCTTGAAAAATGTTAATGGAACTGTGGTTTGAACAAGTACATTCACTGTAATTTGCGTGGGAAAGAAGATCTTGCTCCTCATTTTAACTTTTGACAGCACAGGGAAATGTATAAAGCAGCAAAACATTACTTGTGATTTAAAAATATTAGTTGTCAAAATGACTTTTCTATGGTGTGAGTGTTGCATATAAGCATTGTTTTGTCTTAGAATTTGATTAAATCATTAATATTATCAAATCTGAAGCAAAAACTAATTTCCAAAGCCATTTGGTATTTGATATTAGTATCTGAGGGTGATTGATTCTTCTCCTTCAGGAAAATTCCATCTTGTCCTTGAGCTAAAAACTTCACACATAAAGAAAAAAGCACACTGCTAAGCCATCTAACTGTTCTCTGGTGGAGTAAGTCAAGATATTCAAGTCTATAAGAACAAATGAAGTTCATCATTGCCACTATTGGTTCAATAACACATAATACATTTAAGTATTTTCCATGAAGTACCTGATAATAATATAATAAAAAATCATAGGTTTTATACTCCTTACATTTTTCATAAGCTTTGTAAATTTGTTCAACTATGTCTTTTTCTACCTCACACATATTTTTAACATGAACAGTGTTAAAAAATCTTAGGGAATTCCACTTAATTATGTACTGAATTAGAGCTTTCTTAACTTTGAAAATATTCTCAGACTCTTCATAGAGGCTAATGCTTCAGTCAAATCAAACTCTGCATTACGTTCTTGAATGAAAAAAAAGTGACAGCATTGGTAACACTGGGCAACTCATCATGAGCCGAGGACAATTACTCAAAATAATTTGCCTTGTTTTCTTTTTGATGTTCTCCCAATGTTCTCAACCACTCAGAAAACTATTCTTGCTTAAAGGCTAATAGATTTAAATAAGCTGAAGACAAATTTCTTCAGCTCCTGAAATCAACTATGATGTAATTAACTCACTATTGGTAAATGGCATGCTTTGCTTGATTAGCAAAGGAGCTGTATGGAAACTGGTTATAGCCGCATAGCACAAAGATAGTCATTGACAACAAGTAAATGAATGAATGTTGACATGACCCCAGTAAAAGTTCATTTGTGGACTCTGAAATTTGAATTTCATATAATTTTCATGTGTTGAGAAATGCTACTATTACTATTATCGAAACTTTTAAAAATGTAAAAATATCCTCACGTCATGGACTATAGAAAAATAAGTAGTGGGCTATGCTTGGCCCATAGGCCAGTTTGCTGACCCCTAATCTTTTCCACTGTGCTAAGTATAGGCCCATCTACAGAGTAAGCAATCAAGAAATATTATTTCTGAAGATGACACGCTGATTTATTTAACATAGCTTATGTAAATAGAAGTATATCCTCTGATTTGTATATTAGTGAAGATGGCTGCTATCTACTAGTGAGGAAACAGAAGTACACTCTGAAGCATCTATTAGTAAAAAGAAGCAAACTACTTACCATGGACTCAGGAAGTCAATTAAGACTAAAGTTATTCGAGCTCATCTTCATCCACATCTACTACCTATTTGAAAAGAATTATATTGGTAAGTGCTGGGCTGTTTGTAAATATATAATAGTTTCCATTGATTATGTATTTAAACTTTAAAAATAATGCTTTCAATTTTACCTCTGAAGAAACTCATGAAAATAACTACTGCAACAATTTAAATTCAAATATATTTTACTTGTTTAATTATTTTATTTTCTTCTTATTTTAGAATTGCATCCTTGGAAAGCAGCACAAAGTAAATGATTTGTTTCTGTACATTGGGACACTGAGTTCTGTACAGACAACTGTGAATTTCATTCTGCCCTAAAAACCAGTTGGGAATATACAGGCAGCTTGGAACATTTTCTATTTTGATGCCTGTGGTAAATGAATCCTTATTCAATACATTAGCTCCATGGAAGTGAACATGAGGGGGTTACTTATAACATATTTCCAGATTGTAACTCTTTACCAC
This sequence comes from Pteropus alecto, assembly GCF_000325575.1. Classification (NCBI taxonomy): domain Eukaryota; kingdom Metazoa; phylum Chordata; class Mammalia; order Chiroptera; family Pteropodidae; genus Pteropus; species Pteropus alecto. Next base: position 1,835,421 of record NW_006436284.1, read on the forward strand.
CTACCTATAATGAGCCATAACTTGAAACATTTTAAAACTGTTTAGAAAAATATATATATATTAATTCACTTTATATTTATGTATATGCATATTTATTGAGTACACATTTAAACTTTCCATTCTTCTATCGGATTCATCTAATTATTTTATTAATTGACACTACTTGAAATATTAGAGGCTGCATTAATGTTGACTCTCCAAAAGACTACCAGAAACCATGGTGCTCAAGCGAAACTCACTTTATCAGACCTACTGCATAAGAGAGAACACCAGCTTGACAGTCTTGTTGATAGCTCAAAAAAGAGAATTCAGGGAAAGGTATTTATGAAGTTTTACGGCCTGAGCTAGGTGTTCTTAAGGCAGGTCTTATCAGGAAGAAAACTGATTAGGTTGGGCAGAATTTCTGATACAATAGCTTTGGCGTTATGAGAAACAAGGCAAGAATGTCAATGCAAGTATTGAGAAAAGTGTGATATTTGATAAATATGCTGATATTTAATTTAGTATAATATTTTACTATTGCTGCATAATAAATCACCATAATCTTAATGGCTTAAAACAACAATTATTATCTCACAATTTGCTTAGGTCAGGGCACAGCTTAGCTGGGTTCTCTGTCCAAGGTCTCATATGTCTGCAATCTAGGTATCAGCCAGACTGCTTTCCTTTTTCGAAGTGGGCATCTTCTTCCAAGCACACGTAGCTGCTGGCAGAACTCAGTTCCTTGCGATGGTAAGACTGAGTTCCCTGCTTTCTTGATGCCTGCAAGGTGGCACTTCTCTCAGATCCTAGAGACCTTCATAGTCCCTTGCCATGCAGATCTCTTATACACCGTCTCTGGGAATGATGGCTTACTTTTTCAAAGATGAGAGAATCTCTTTGACCTCAGGAGGTTATACCAGTGCCTTTTTTAAAGGACTCGTCTAATTAGGGTAAATCTGCTCAAGATAGCTTCCCTTTTAATTATCTCGAAGTCAACCGTTCAGGATCTTCATTACATCTGCAAATTACCTTCACTTTTGCTATATAATATAACACAATTACAGGAGTGATATTACTGTCTCACTATATTATATTACATAGACGCCATTTATAAATGCCACCCACACTAAGGGGAGAGGATTAAGCAATAGTATGGGTCATTGCAATTCACCTCAGAATTCTGCCAACCAAAGTTAGTTGTTCTTATCTTCTAGAAGCAAATATTTCTTAGAGCAAGTAGTTCATGTTATTTTTGCCCAGTCCTTGTACTGTTTAGCACAAAAAAAAAAAAAAGAGGAAAGTATGCTTCATCCCAGAATTGTTTAGCATAGGCACAAGAATGTATGTTGGTTTCAGTTCCGAAGGAACAGAGGCTTACTATTCCCTAATTTTCCAGTTAAATTCTCTCAGAGCAAGTAGTCAGGGGCTCAGTTTTTCTACAGTTCCTATTATATGAAACAAAACATAAAATGCTTGTGACAAATGCCTAGCATCTTATATTGATTCGAACCATATAACCCTGTTTTATATCTAACCGCTTTGCTTTCTACTTAATATTGTAAAAATTTACTGGTAAAGAAAAAGTCTGCCTTTATCTCAAAACCACTTCTACGTTAAGTATTAAATGGTGTACATAATGTACGCTTGCTTACTTATGGGGTCATTTTTACCTTCCAAAATAGATTAGAAGGTCAAACTTACTAAGTCTTTCTTTTCAGCATATTCTGTCACTCATCTTGTGCAACTTATTATCCTTTTACCGTAATCTTTCCACTCTCTCACATTTCTTATTCTAACTTGTACTTTAGTTTTCTTAGATTCAATAGTTTATTATTATAATCATTCCCTTGACCTTCTATCCCTTTAAACCCCAATCTTAGCATTATACAAATGTCAATCTACTCTATATCTCTCTCTTCACGGTTGAATATAATTAGAGAAAACACATAACCATGCTGACACTAAATGCAAAGGATTCCTTTCCTTGGTCATTTCCTTCTACCACTCTTTCTGACAAATATTTAAAAACATCTCTGTCTCTTGTCTCACCACTCTTCGCTTTCAGCTGGTAACCTTGCTTTCTACTTCACTGAGAAAAGCAGTGAGGACATCATTCACTTGTTCCTTCTACCAAATCTATAAAATCAATTTCATTGGTTCTTATGAAGTCTGCCATCATTACTAACATGTGCAAACTCCCTGCATCTCCTTCCAAGGCCAAACCCTCCATGCCCCATCTCACCAACTCAAGAGCACCACTCTGGCGATTTTCCCTTTTTTATATTTGGAGGATTTCTTTATATTTATTTCTTTTATTCAGTCACTCCTTTCGACATACATTGTTCTACTTTAAAATGTTTCTTCTATTTAACAATTTTTGTCTTGATTTCTCACGCACCTCTAATAACCCATTTTCATGCATCACTTTATAGAAACTTGAAGATTTTCATACACCCACAGTCTCAAAGTCTTCTCTACTCTCTACAATTAGGCTTTACCTCCTGTCAATCTACTAAAGCAATTACTAAATGATTGTATCTCAGTTTTATTCTTTTGCATTCTGCTTTGTAGATTCACTTTTGTATGCTGGTGCTAGGACTCTGCAAACTATATTTCTGCTTTGTTTGATGACTCTATAGGATCTGCTAGTATGCATCACTAGAGAGATTGAAAGGCTAGAGGAAGAAGAAATGACTTGCTCTTCCTGTCTGCTATTGTGGGTTTTCTGTCTGCTTCTTCTTCTTTTTTTCCCCGACAAATTCAAATGATGATTCTTTACTCTGGCGGTGGCAATTCCTTACTGTAACAGCAGTTGAAACATTTTGCATTGTTTTCAACATTTGTAAAACTAACTTCATCATAACCAACCCAGAAGCATCAGCACTAGCCAATTGTAGTCTCTTTCTCAGAGGCAGGTCCTCTGAATTTAGAGTGAAGTGAGGGAGGAGCTAGGACACAAATTTTAAGGAGAACTTCTCCTCAGGTTGTGCATCTGCCAATCAGGGACCTGGACTTCATGTCTTTAGGTTACCAGGGCTGAAAATTCAACATTCTATGTGGGTCAGTTACTCTTATAATTAAGTCCTAGGCATGATTCTGAGTTTTTCTGCCCTCCAGTTATAAGAAATCACAGTTGCTTTATATGCTTTTGAAGAAGCCCTTCCATATTCACACTTTGCCTCAGATTTTCATTGTCTTTCTCAAGTGGGCAAATAGTACTCAGCAAGAGCCATTCAGTTTCCTCGTCCTTATAATCACTTCATCTCAAAAATCTGATATATCAAGCCAATAACTATATTCCCATCCTCTGGTATTTCATCCCAGTGAACGTTGTTACTTCACCTGATAGCATGCCAGAGGTATCACTTTTCAACCTACTAGTGATAGCAAGGCTCCTAAAGTCAGCTAGTGGGCTAGTGGTCCAGCTTCAAATCCATTTTAGATTCAGATTCCTTAAACCACACTTGGCATCAACTGCCTAATATCAGATTTTCTAAGAAACACTGTGAAATTTAATAGCCACAACAGAGGCCTCAGTTGATCCCACAGGGAGCAGTGAAATCGGAATAGTTGTTTCATGGTATTGAACCTTGTGCCCAGGTAGGCTGGCTCTCTACAACCAGCATCTACCAGTCATTGGTTACCGACTGCCCACCATGGAAGGGGCGTTACTTTGGCAAGGCTAACCTCTTTGGTTAAGAACAATTCCAAAAAAGGGATTCAGTTCAAACATATCAGCAGCAGGTAGTACCTCACTTCTGAAGCAGAGAGCTGGGCAACTCACTACAGCATCACTGCAATTATTAAATATTACATATGACATCATCATTTTTTCTTATATTTAGAAATATCAATGGTTAAATATTAATGACTTCATAACTATGGCATTCAATTTATGGAAATGAATAGCCACAATACATGCTTATCAATCCATGTAAAAAATAATCAGCCAATTAATAAATGGTGTATTGATTCCTATAGAGAGCCCTTTTCAGAATTTTTAAGATCAGTTATAAACAAATTTGTAGTCACCATTTTCAACTCTTCAACTCATTTATATTTTATTATTGTCATTTCTTTCTATGACTATGGATGATTAAGAGACTTCATCTATCCTGGGAAACTGAATTGAAAATATTATTAACTAAGTTTTCATTTGCATAGTAAAAGCATATCATTGAATATCTATTCAGAGATACCTTCAGAAAGTAATTAAATAAGATTATTAAATAAGCATTGATATTCGAAAAGTCAAAGACATATAAATTTACACAAAGATTTAGAGTTATGAGAAATATATTATCCATGGTATTAGTTGACCATAGGTATGATTTTTGATGTTTAGCAAGATACTATGATTCTAATACATTCAAAAATATTTACAATAGAACGTATTTTCTATTTAGGAATCCTAGTAGCAGCAAGTATAGTCCTATAGTAAAAATTTGAATATATAAAGCAGTATAAGTCTTTTACTATGCAGCCGCAGGCAGGCTTTAGGAATTACTTTGTGGTGTGATTAACTACATCATTTGCACATTGAATCAAATCATCATGAAACAAGGAGGATACACTGTCAATGTCCACCTGCTTTCAAAGCTTTCACACATTTTGTGGGGGAGTTGAAACATTATGTTTTCAGAAGATAATTGCAGCAAGGAACTGGAAAAAGATAAGTAAGCATTCTTTTTTTTTTTGGTATATGCTTATATGGTACATAATAATTAATGGGGAAGTGGTAATGTAGAAAACTCAAAGTGTGTTTCTCAGATATTTTAATTAATTGATTGATTAATTTAATAAATAAATATTTCTTGAGGCCTTTCCTTTGCCCAGACATTGTTCCAGGCATGAAGGAACAGCAGTAAACAAAAACGGTTAAAGATATAATAACAATCATTAAATGCATAGACTGTCTGCCTCCACATCTTCACTTGGCCACCCCTTACTTATGATAAATTGCTTAATCTATATCATATATTTTCATTTTTAAAGTGGCAAAAATCATCCACTATAGCATTATTATGAGAATGATATGTTATCATACATAAATATCTCATTAAAAATTCCAGAATAAAATACCAAAAAGAATAACCAATAAACAGAATAAGCTAAGGCTTCATAATTCCTGTGGAGACTGAGATGGCTGATTGTGATATATATTAAATGCCTATCATGAGTAGACAATGTATAAAGGAACTTAGAGGTGAACTGAAGATAAGTGTCTCTGAATTTGAGAATTTTAATGAGTAGGAAAAAAGCTATAACTCAAGTTATATTCACTTGCACTACAGATATATCAAAATAAGTATGCAGTAGACAAATTTTATACTTTATTAAAGTATATTACATATAAAATTTATATATTTTAAGTGCAAAACTCAGTTATTTTTAAATATTAAAAATTCAGTTAGTTAATTTCAGTTGTGCCATCATCACCATTATCCAGCGGTAGCTTATTTCCATGATTCCAAAAAGTTCCGCCAATCCACATTCCCACCTCCAAACTTAGCAACCAGTATCTTTGTTTCTGTCTCTATGCCTTTTAGGAAGACACCAAATGAATGGAATCATATTGTGAAGCCTATTAGGTCTGGCTTCTTCCACTCGGAATAATATTTTTGAGGTTAATCCATGTTATAGTATGTATCAGGATGAGTTATATTACTGAATAGTATTCTAATGTATGGATATACCACTTGTTGTTTATCCATTTACCAGCGGACAAAGTTTTATAATTTGGTCTCTTACACTTAGAATTAGAGCCGATTTCGAGTTAAATTTTGTGTTTGGTATAAGATGAGTATCTAAATTCACTTTTTTGCATGCCAATATTTTGTTATCCTACAAGGGCTAAAGGAGATGAAAGGGTTTTCCTGATTAGTGGACTCACAAACAGGATTTAGAAAAGACTCATGGATAAAAAGGAAAGATAACATATAAGTCATCGATTAGAGAACTTCAACCTTTTAATGAGAAGAATCCTTAGCATTAAAGCAATAAGGAATAAGGTCTCAGTAAAGAAGTCTGAGAACAACAACAAAAGAACTCTTCAGGGATTAATAGGATATGAAGACCATACTCTCTTTTGTGTCTGTGGCTATTTTTACCACAATTGAAACTGCAGGTTGGTTAGGGAAAGTACTGTTTTTTTAACTTTATGAGACAGAAAACATAATAAATAGCACCCATGTGTGTGACTTTCTTTTTAGCCTAGTGTGATTTGTCCTGTTTGTTTGTTTTAATCTTACAAAGAAGTGTCTTTCTGTTTCAAGTCTCTTTTTTCTCTCTCCCAATGTGAGAGATTTGGAGCATGGCTCAAGGGCATAAACATGAAATCCTTGGTAAGGGTTTGCTTATAAAGCTATTACTTTAAAGTTCCTCTTTTTAATAGAAAAATAACAGAAGAAAAAACAATAGAATTCATACTTACCTCATAAATAAGTGTATAAAAAATAAAAGATAAACAATATTAAAAGACAAAAAACAGACTGGAAAATATTTACAACAAATGGTATAATAATATGCATGTAACTATATAGCCTAAATATATTAAACAAGCACTTGGAAAAAACTTCAACTTCTACAGGAACTAAAATAATGCAACTTAATAATTTTACCTATCAAATAAACACAAAATTAAAAATATATGATGTGATGAAAAATACAATGACATGTTACAGAAGGAGAAGTGTTAATTGTAGTAACTTTCCTAGAAAATGATATCTGCACGTATGTACATATATAATATAAAGATCCTTTAAAAATTTTTTAAAAGGCTTATTAAGCCATTAATTTTACTTATAATAAATTAATCTAAATAATTGTTAAGATGCATACTCAAAAGTTTATGGGCAAAGATTTCCTTCCTGAAGCACTCATAATTTTGAAAAAAAATTATAAAAAATTTAAATAAAATTTTTAAATAGATTATGGTACTCATAAATAACTGACCATTATTTTTAAGAAATAACATTTATAATAAAGATATATTAATGTTATAATTTTTAAAATATAAATTGTTAGAGAATGAGGCAGATAAGGAAACAGTTGGGAATCTTAGAAGCAAGCCTAATATTCTGAGGATCTTAAAGCATGGGATAAAAGATGTCTGGTAGAAGAGAGAAGAAATAAGTAGGGCTAGTTCACATGATGGAAATCAGAGAGATTAACGATAACTACGGAAAGCCATCTTCTCTGGTGAGCTGATACAAACATGGATATAGCAAGAAGAAAAATTCCAATGCCCTAGGTAGATGTTAGACATTTCTCTTTTAATAGTTTGAGCCAGATGTGAGTTTTATTATTACACCTACCAGTGAATGGAATCTAACTCTTGAAATTTTTTTTTAATAATAAGCCATATCCTCTTCTCACTTTACTATAGAGTTGTGACTTTCAATAGCTTACGGTAGAGAAAATAATGATAAAGTAGAAATGTGGAATATGAACCAGGAAAATATGAATAAGGTAATAAAACTAAATTAGTGTCCTTCAACAACTTATGTAACCCTACATTATAAAAATATAGAAAACAATCGGCCATCCTTTTTTATAACTTCATAAACAGCAACTCTATAATAAATCATATTTTCAGTTTTGACAAGAATGATGTTTAATTTCATTCAAGATGAATATGAAAATTTTGACTTTTAGTCTTCAGAGTAGCAGTGACTGTGAATGAGAAAGAAAGGGCTCTGTGTCATCAAGTAAAGATCTCTACTACACTCGACTACTGAAGATAGAAAAAATAGTCATTTCCATGGGATAGCGGTGAGGAAGCCAGAACATATCCTGTCAGTTATAAAAGTCTCCAGTACTGATATTTTTACCAGAGAAGATTCATTCTTTGAGTTTAAAAACTAAAATTTTGAGTGTGTCGTTTTGTTAGTTATGCACATCTTTATATATATTTCAATTTCCTGTTATAGGAGAAACTCAGAGAGGTTAAAAAAATATAGAATAAGAGAAAAAATCATGGAAAAATATAATAAAATTAACAAAACAGAGACAAATATTATCCACTGTATGATTTTGTTCAGGCCAAACCTGACCTCTCAAATCTATTTAATAACATATGTAAATCCCTTTAAAATAATTTCTTTAGAAGATTAGTGAATTTGAAGATCTGATGCAATCATTTCAAAACTACCTAATGCCTAGGGAGTCATAAGAATACCTGCTGAGTCATCGCAGTGAGGCATCACCACATGAAGTTTAAAAAGATAGATTTTTTTTATGACAGTCTTTTGAAAAAAAATCACAACTTTCAAAAGAGTATTTTCATATTGTTGACAGGTGTGCTGTGATTACTCATCAGGCCCTGAGCTTCACATAAAAAGGAACTTTTTTTCCACGGGTAAGAAGCTTTGGCTATGAAAATTTCCATTCCACTTAAAAAATAGATGCTAATTAGCAGATCTCATTTATTAAACTTTCAGGGATTCATGGCAGTAGAATGAATGGAAAAGATGTGCATAGGGATATAAGGTTCAACTGTTTAAGTTGGTTGGTCAGCCAAGACAATAAAAATAACTGGTTCAAGACACAGCATGGCAGCATGGTAAAAGCATGGGTTTTTGAATGAAAGAGTTATGGATTTGAATCTTCTTTTGTAAGACACTAGTTTTACAAGTTTGGGCAAGTTACTTCTCTATGACCTATTTTTAAATGTTAACTCTGAATAAAATTATATATATACATAATGTGTGAAATTCTTACTGAAGCATATGTGTAAATACACACTCACACAAATACATTATATATATCTACCCCGCCCAACTAGTTCTCAGAATGGAATGAGGACATTTATTTGATGGTATCCTTATGGTGTCCTCTGACTTTCTAAGTTCCTTTATGGAGAGATATATAAAATTGAATGAAAGAGCAAGTCTTCTTTACAGCTATTTCAAGAGCTGTAATCATTTAGAGGTCAGAGAACACACACTGAATGGAAAATGGTGGTCATTCAGGAGGTAGATTAGACAATTGATCTCCAACCTGAGCAAAGCTAGTCCCTGAAATAAGCATGAAGCAGAGCTCTGATAAGATGGACAGACAGGTAAATAAGGAGAGAAAACTGGCAGCCAAGGAAACAGCACGGTGCAATGTACTACAGATTTTAAGGATCAGAAAATTCTTGTGGTGACTGAGGAGTATGTTATTACTTGCTTGGAATCTATGGGAAAGAAAAAAAATTCTAGATAAGGAAATTACATGAGAACATAGGGACAAATTCTATAGCAAGTGCTATTCAAGCCTGTGACTGATTATGCGGCCTGAACTCTAGAGAAAAACAGAAACTCAAGATTTCTAAGACCATTTCTCTGAGGTCATAAGAAACCTATATTTGTTCCTTCCAGGCAATTTCTAAGGTTGTATTAGTTAATGCTTTAAGGAAAGACCTCCTAATATAAATTTCTTAATTTCTTAAAAACTGCCATTATTAAATATATTGGGGTGACACTGGTTAATAAAATTATATAAAAATGAAAAAAACTGCCATTACTAGTCAGAAATTAAGTCAGAAATTATATTTTCTTAAGAATTTATAAATTTGTGTGTATGCATGATATTGTTTCTATCCTCTACATTGCAAAAACCCTATATTAGAAATTTCTAGCTATCCGAAAGTAAATAATATGTGACGCCAGAGGAAAAAAATGTAGTTTTTCTGAAGATCACTTCAAAAATGAAAAAATACAGGACAAATCTATTTCTTCCTATAACTTTATATGGAGAAAATATTAAGTAAAAGAATTTACTTTATCAGTTTACATATCTTTGATTTTCAATTTTAATAACTATCCCTAATTCCTAAGTTTCTTTAAATGAAGTTGTTAGATAATGTAAGCTTTCAATACCCACTGTATCATTTCTTCCTCATTCTATCCATTCTAAAAAACACTCTGATAAAATATTTGAAATACTTCATAATTGTCTTCTGCATATTAAATAAATACTGATGATATTAAAGCAGAGCACAGTTGAAATTACAATACTGAATTAAATATATTTTCTGTTACAAATGTGGAGAACAATCTTTGCTTAATAGAAAATCCTTATTTGAAGATTTAATGCCAAATATTTTTAAATAGATTTGGACTCTTTCCTTGTCATATTCACGAAGAAAAAACCTAAGTGCTTAATATGTAAAATTCAAAAATACTACATATTTCATGGTCAAAATAGCCAAGGAATACTGCTATAAACTTATACCTTGTAGCTCAGATGTATGTAGGACTATCAGAGTATTTTTAGTATATTTTACAGTTGTCCTCTGTCTTCACCATTATGTACTTTTCTTTCTTGAAATAGATAACTTGGCATAATCATCCAAATAGTATATTACCTGTTCCTTATATTAATGTCATTTGGAAAACTATCTTCAACATTTCCAAAGAAATTTTTGTGTAACTTGGTACATAGATTGAGTTATTTATGTAACCTCTTAACTTGAATAGTTAATATAGATGGAGGGAAATAATTACTTTCAGAACAAATGTTAATCATAACTACAAATATCTTCTAAAGAAGAAATAAAATTCAAGAGAATTTTAGTAGTAAAATCTAGTAAAATATCTAGGTGACCCTTTTGGATATAAAAAACAAAGTTCTCTAAAAATGGAGAGGAAAACAAAGATAAATGCATAATATTCTGAGTTAGAGAGTTATTGGTGTTCAGGAGTTGTCCACTGTAAATGTGAGAGATACTGTAAGGGCCCCAGAAAAAAGAAAGAAAAAAAATATGATGGAGAGAGATGAACCTCACAGCAAGGTGTCATCAGAGGAACACTGCCATTAGAATTTCTCTTGAGAAGGAAATAACTAATGCAGTTCTAAGAAGAATGGCATCTGGAATCAGATATAAAGCAGTTTTTTTATGTGTGATGCAATTATTCTCTGTTTTCCCCAAACCTTTAGTATACCTTTGTAAATTTCTGCTTTGTAAAATTCACAGCCAACATTGGCGAATCAAGAGAAGAGAAGCAGAGATATGTATATCATACTATAAAATTTGATGCTTGGATAAGAATATTAATATAGATATCAGCTATGAAGACATTTATCATAAAGTAATAATAATATAAACTTCCAGAAATCCGTGGAAATACTGGAAGCAAGATTGGTATCACATTTTATGGGATGGAATGAAGCCATATTACTCATTTATTAACATACAGGATGACACCAAATGACTCTATGGCTTGGAGATATCTGTGTTATACCATTCAATCACAAAAAAAAAACAAAAACAAAAAACAATCAATAGTGTTTTATTATGAGACCTTCAAAGATATGAATCTCATTCTTCTTTCTCCATCTTCAGGCTGTTAGTGAGCCTTCCCTTTCCATGAGAATCTTTCTTGTCCTTATCATTCATATGCTCCTTTCCATGCAAAGCCTGATTTTTCATGCAATATTGCATTTAAGAAAGCATTTTAACTGTGATCATTTTTGGTCACCTTAAAACTTTTTGGAATTATATGGGTTGGTAGCCTAAAAATATAAAATAACCACTAAGGGTAAAGGAGGCAAAGAATGGAATGCCATCAGCTATTATCAGTTAATATCTTAGCATTTAGATTTTTTATTTTACTACCCTCCTTTCCTAGAACAACTGAAGTCATTTCCATTAAAATGAAGAAAATATAGTTTATTAGTAAGAAGTCTGAAGGAGAGAGAAGGGAAAAGCACAATGAAACAGGGGTTGGAAGTGGAGTGTAATAAACCTTTATACCTTTATCTAACCAATTCTACTAAATTCCGTTCCCCTTTTTTCCTCATTTACTTCTTAATTAAGTCAGAACAAGTACCACTTATAAAATAGTTTGGGCAAGTTTAAAGTGGTAAAAATAAGCCACACTGATATGACCCCATATTTTCAATTCCTGCATTAAATTACTTAGCTTACTTTCAGCCTTAAATGTCCAAACAGAAATGCTTTTCAACTCAGTACACTGAAGTATAAATGCGAATGTTTATTATTTTGAAAAGTCAATTGTTATGACAGCACTTCACAAAAATGACAGTCATCAAACCAGTGTTATTGCCTGAGAAACTGTGAGAAGCCTCATGGATGACAGAATACTACAGAAAACCAAGGGATGATATACCCTTGCACAGACTGGAATTTTTGAAGAAAATCATCAAATAAGTGCTTGATATATCAAGAAATAATACTGTTCTTGAGGTTTGCTATAGCTAAATCTATCTTTGAAAAAACATTAGTATTTTTATAATAAAAGCCTCCTCTCTCATATGAAGACTAAAGTCAACATATCTTACATAAATTCTGCTTGATGAACAAAGGACATATGTCTCCACTGTACTATAATTGTGGGATAGAAGAAATTTAGAGGAGTTACTCTAACTTTGAGTGTAAGTACTGACTCAAATTTCCCTCTCATAATCAAAGCATAAATTCAATTTTCAAAAGCCTATAATTTTATAAATATACACCTAAATTTGGTAAGATAAAAATCCTCTCCAATACTTAATAAATAAATAATTTTCTGGTTCAAAGATAGACCAAGGCTCATTTAAAATCTTTTCAGTCAAGTGGTAAAATGGTTACAAATGTTGACTTTTAATGTTTGTTTTCTTGTTAAACAAAGTAATTAATTACTCATAGTAGAGCAGATATGGTTAAAGAAATGTAAACATACCAAACAGAGAATAATAACAAAATAGGTAGCTGGACAAAACCTAAAGCAAAAATAATATTTAAACCTTCATTTAATATTTGTATATATGTATAATTTTTAAATAAATGTTCATTTTTAAATAAATATTATCTGTAGATATGAGCATCACAGGTCACTTTTATTCTTTTCTTAGTATTCTTTCTTGTTTCCAAATTTTCAGTAATAAATTTGTATTGATTTTTAATCAGAAAAAAGTTATTTAAAAGAAAATCAATCTTATTTATTAATAATAAAGTAACTTGTATTTTGCATAGAATTCTGTATTATTTTAGAAAAGTGAACAAATCTCTTTATTCTGTAATTTTATTTTTTACTTTTATACACAAAAAATGGAGATTAAATATTAAAAATGAAAGAAAAATTAGTAGTTGACATTTGGCCACATATAAAAAAAGAAACTTAGGCAGAAGGTAAAACAACCCCACTCTATATCCACCCCCCAAAAACACACACACAAATATATGTTGAGGCAAGTTAAATAAATGAGAGGAGAATGACAGATGGTGATTGATGCTCTATACTCAGTACATAGATTAGAACAGTAGGTGAAGCCAAGTTTTTATTTGAAACAAGCATCCTCTCCAAGATATCACTTGTTTATGTCATTTTTGATACTCATTTCTGATTAAAGGGCAATTCATTTAATGCATTGTAATTTTTATTGCGTATTAAATTAACAATAAATACTTTGTAAACAGTTTTCTTTTTTAAAATGAAAAGCATTTCAAATGGTATACATATATAAATTCTTGATGCAGATCATGTGTCATTTAACGAAAT
>NW_006436284.1:1848920-1893380 GCF_000325575.1 Pteropus alecto
TGAAAATTCCAGGTTACATGTTCATTAAATATTTTAATACTAGTTTGGGTCGATAAATTTTCTTCATAATTTTTTTTTCCCTAAATGATATAAGATATTTTATAAAGTCAGATTGTGTGAAAACTAGGGATGATAAAAGTTAAATGTTGTTCCTAAGCCAAACAATCAGTAAAGTCTGTAAGCCAAAGTTCAACCTCAGGTCCCTTGTCTTTAATTATATTCATTTTTCCCTATATCATACTACCTCAGGCACTAGGTGTGTTGAGGGCAAGATATGACTCCAGTGCAAGAATAACTAATTAATAAGACAGGAAATTCAATATAAGAAGTTACCAGATAGAATAAGGCAGGAAATCTGATATACTAAAATGATATAAGAGCCCACTGATATTAAAAATAAGTCTAAACTCATCTAGCTTTAAGGACACATATAGGCTAAAAGTGAAAAGATACAAAAAGATATTCCATAGAAATGGAAACCAAAGGTAGCAGGAGTAGTTATCTTAATATCATAAAAATAAAACTTTAACTCAAAAACTGTTAAAATAATTATATAATAATTCAGGGGTTAATTCATCAAGAGGATATAACAATTATAAATAAATTATCTAACTTTGTACATCAAGGAACTGGAAAGAGAAGAACAAACATTCTAAAATGAGCAGAAAAAAGAAATAACAAAAACCGAGCACAAGTAAATGAAATAGAAACTATAAACACAACAGAAAATATCAACAAAACTAAGAACTGGTGTTTTGATGAGACATATGAAATTGACAAACCTTTAGCTAACTAGGAAAAATAAGAGGAGTTAAATAAATTAGAAATGAAAGAGGAGACATTACGACTGATACAATAGAAATACAAAGGCTCATAAGAGATTACTATGAGCAATATACACCAACAAATTGCATAACCTGAAAGAAATGGATACCTTTCTAGAAACATACAACTTACCAAGACTGAATCATGAAGAAATAAAAAATTGAAACAGACTAATAATGAGTAAGGAGATTGCATCAGTAATCAACACAGAAAAGTTCAGGACTAGACGGGTTTGGTGAATTTTGCCAAACATTTAAAGAATTAATGCCACTTCCTCCTCAAACTCTTCCAAAAAACTGAAGAGAAGAAAACACTCTCAAATTATTTTACAAAGCCAGCATTAGCCAGGTACCAAAGCCAGACAATGACACTGCAAGAAAAGAAAAGTAGAAAACAGTATCCCTGATATACACACATGTAAAAATCCTCAACAAAATACTTGGAAACCAAATCAACAACACTTTAAAAGAATCATACAGCACGATCAAGATTTATCCCTGAAATGCAAGGATGGTTCAGCATGTGCAAAGGAATAAACGTGATACACCACATTAACAGAATGAAGAAAAAGAAATAAAAAACATTCAGAAAGGAAAAGGTAGAAATGTCTGTCTCTTCAGATGACATGACCTTGTATATGGAAAATTTTAAAGACTGTTAAAATTAATAAATGAATTCAGAAAAGTTGCAGGACACAAAATCAACACACAGAAAAACAGCATTTCTCTACACTAACATCAAATTATCTGAAAAAGAAGTAAAGAAAATCCCATTTACAAAGGCATTAAAACAATAAAATATTTATGAATAAATTTAACCAAAGAAGTGAAAGACCTGTACACTGAAAAATATAAAACACTGATGAAAGAAATGTAAAAAAGACACAACTGAAAAGATATCCTGTGTTTATGAATTGGAAGAGAATTAATATTGTGAAAATGTCTATACTACCTAAAATGTTCTCTAGATTCAATGCAATCACTATCGAAATTCCAATTTTTCACAGAAATAGAAAAACAATATTACAATTTGTATGGAACCACAAAAGACCTCAAATACCTATTAGGATGACTGTTATCAAAAAGATAACATGACATATTGGCAAGGATGTGTAAAAAAGCGATCATTTGTATACTGATGGTGGGAATGTAAATTAGTACAGCCATTATGGAAAATAGTATGGGGATTCATAAAAAAGTTAAAAATGGAAGTACTATGTGATTCAGTAATTCCACTGTTGGGTATATATTTGAAGGAAATGAAATCTGTCTAGTAGCATTATTTACAACAGCTAAGTTATGAAAACAATCTAACTGTCCTTCGATAAATGAATGGATAAAGAAGATGTGGTATATATAAAATGCATTTTTATTCAGCCATAGAAAAGAAGGAAATGCTGCCACCTGTAACAGCTTGGATGAACCTTGAGGACATAATGCTAAGTGAAATAAACCATACAATTAAAGACAAATATGTATGGCCTCATTTATAAGTGGAATCTTAAAAAAAATCAAACTCATAGAAACAGAGAGAAAAATGGTGGGTACCAGGTGCTGGAATGCGAGGAAAGTGGGAAATGTTGGTCAATGAGTAGAAGCCTTCAGTTATAATATAAATAAATTCTTGGGATCTAATATGTAGTATTGTAACTATGGTTAATAATACTGTATTGTATACTTGAAATTTGCTGAGAGTAGATCGTTAGTAGCTCTCACCACACACACACACACACACAATGGCAACTATGTGAGGTAATGAATGTGTTAATTTATCTGATTGTGGTAATCATTTCACAGTGTATACATATGTCAGATCATCATGTTGTACACTTTGAATATACAATTTTGTTAATTATAGTTTGATAAAGCTAGGGGAAAAATTCTTCAATGAATTTACATAATTATTTAATTAATTAATTAAAATTTAAAATGAGCCTAAAGAGGTGACTTTAGTGAAAACAGCACCTCCAAAAATAAGCACCTCCATAAAACAATGACAATACCGGCAAAAATTGGAAGAATCAGCTTTTTTAAAACTCTGGAAATTAACCAAAAAGTTGCAACAATCTGGGGAGTATTTATTCAAGAAAAACACTGGTGGGAACAATGACCTTTGCCATTTTCAGTTTACCCTATTTCTATCTCCACAATAGCTTCATAGCCAACTTCCCACAATCACAACGAAAACCAATCACCTAGCAGTCACTGGAGGAGGAAAGATGAGTTGGAAGTCCTTCAAAGCCCCATTCCCAGAGACTTGTCATTATTGACCTGTCTGGTAGTTCCCTAGAACTAATGTGAAGGACAATCTTAATATGATCTGTCTCAGAGCTTTCTCAGTGAAAACAGCCTTTTCCACACGAGCAATAGTGAAAATAAGAGGAAATAACTGGACATCTTTTAGTGAATAGTAATTGGGGCAAACAACAAGCTTACAAAGGAAATGTTTGTAAGGCAAAACTGGGTGAGATGCCCATAGGGTGGTAGTAAAAGTTCTGACATATTCCTGGGAATCTGGAAGGCTAACGCAATGCTGTAAACTGCCTGGCAATTTACATATGTAATCCTAACTACCAAATAAACAGATGTGTTAATATATTTTGGTACAGTAGTGCCTCACTCATCAAAAAGTCATTTATATGCCATATTATTTCAATTACTGCTAACTCATTTTCCTGCCTCCATTTCATCAACCGACAAAGTATCTTCCCCACTGCTACAAAGATGATCTGATGACTCATCTCTCTACTTAAATTATTTTAAATATCTAGTATAAAGTTCCAACTTCTAAGTATGGTATATGAGCACATTTACAATTTAGCCTAGGTCTTTTTACTTTCCAGCTTCATCTCCAACCTTCCTTCCCAAGCAAGCATCATCCTCTCCTTCAGCCACACTGAACCATGCTGTCACATCTGAGGTTTAGATCATGCTGTTCCACGTCCTTTCCTTTTTCATCAGGTGTACTATTTTTTCTTGATTATGGCCAAGCTAAAATTGTTTCATAGGAGGGAAACATCTTATCATCAAGAGAGAACTGACTCAAAAGACAATGGCATGGTGTATTAATGTAAGTAAGCATTTTAATCACGACTAACTAAGCATACATTAAGATTCATTTACACTCACTCTGACAGTTATAATCTATTGCTCACATACTTGGGATGACAAATACTGTAAATGAAAGGCTCTAGGGTGGATAATTTCAGTTTTACTGATAGTTGACTTTTACATTCTTTGCTAGTTTCATGAGAGGGCCTCTAGGGTGGATAATTTCAGTTTTACTGATAGTTCATTGACTTTTACATTCTTTGCTAGTTTCATGAGAGGACAAGTCAATATTCACCTTTAAACAATATATGTTGACTTACTTGGTGCTGATAGACCTGTTTCTGGCCTCATTTTCCCATGGGTCCTAGGCTTGAGTTCAGTATTGGAGTTCTCTTTTATTCTTCATGAATGTCACATACACATGTGAATCTCAAACAGTTGTCATTGCTATTGTCTTTTAATAACTAATATAAGGTCATTACTTCAGGAGACTTCAGTCCTTTAAAACACAAAACAGACAAGTTTACTGGTATTACTCATTCCTACAATGATACCAATTAATCTGCTCTATACTTTACAGTAGCTCCAGCTATAATAAACAACACTGACCTTTCAACCAAATGAGCCCTTTTAGTTTACTTGACCACCACAAGCTTAGCTCTAGACAAAGAATTAATTACCCTTTTTCTGTTTGCATAAATCAATTTATAAATGCCACCATTAGATCGCAAGTCTCATTATATTAAAGTTAATTATTTATATGCTTGAATTCAAAGCTTGACTGTTTAGAACAGGTATCATGGCTATGTTTTGTTTTTTGTTTTTTTTTTTACTATGTAGTTTCAGTGTCTCATATAGTTTCTGATATACGATAAATAAAAATAATATTTCTTATATGAAATCTAATCTGAAATTTCATAAATATGGCTGAAAATCCAGGAGAAATAGTTCTCGACCAAAGAAAAATTTTCAGTAGTTACTGAATTCATCACCTCCATACACTTATATTCTAAAACATGCCAGTTTCTTAAAATATCTGATGTAGAAAATACTTATATTATTCACTCTCAAAAACAGATGAGTACATCTGTTTTTAGTGTTTTTTTTTATTATTCCATGTGACAAAATAGGAAGCATGTATAAAGCACTTCTGTTCTATTATGAAGTATGATGGTTATCTCAAAGAATTACGCATATGCAGTTGTTTAAACTGTGAGCTAAACTAACCACTTTTATGGACTACCATTTTTATTTGAAAGAATGAATGACAGACAATCTACAGTTATTCACAGTTGGGTACTTAGCTGGTCATTTTCTCACAAAATGAACAAAGTGAGATTCTCATAGAAAAAAAAATTTTTTTTTTTTTTGGCCAATGATGAAATTTGAGCTTTTAAGCAAAAGTTAGAATTTGGGAAAACTTTTAACTGCCACCACGAACTTGGCAGCTTCTCAATTAATTTCTAGAGAGATCAGCTGGGATATTTATAAATGTGAAATTTTTTCCATTGTCTAATGAAATACGTCAACATTTGGAAGACGTGCAAAACTCAGTAAACTATTATTTCTCAAATAACTAACTGATGCATATTATAAAATCTAGCAATGGTAAGAGACTCTTTCAAAATGTGACATACATAGATTAATAGATTTTAATGTAATTAAGTAAGAAATATTCACTAATAAGGCTTCAGATTCCACGTTGCAACTCTCCTTTAAGAAACAAGCATTTATTGAGTTAGTTACAGTATGCAAATACAGTATCTAAAATGTTTGGAAAAAGTTGTTATACCTTTTTCCAACTACTTCTCTGGTGTGTCTGAATATTCATTACCTATATCAACCAAACACCCTAGTGCAACAGATTGAACGCAGAAGCAGATGTGAGAATCTACTGCCTTCTTAAGTCAGAGATATTTTTTACTGCATAAAGATAAAAACAAAGTCACTCTTCTCACTATTTTTTATTTCTTTGTAAAATATAGTTATTTTTCACAAAAATATATGTATGTTAATATGCAGTGAATTTATTATATTTTAATAAATAAATATTTTAATATTTCAATTTTTATTTCTAAAATACTAAATATCAATTTATATAACCCATGTAAACAAAAGCACTTTGGCACCTCAGTAACTTTTAAGAGTAGAGAAGAGGCCTGTGTCTAAAAACGTTAAGAACTGCTAGCCTACTGACTCAACACGTCAGTTTTGCTACTGGTCCCTCTCACCTGTTAGCCCAGTTCCAATAGAGTGGTTGGCCTTCTCGCTTCTTGCATCACATAAAATGGGCACCTTTCTAGCTGCGTTACCCTGATATGGCACACTCAGCCTTTCTGAGACTTAGTTTCCTCTTCCGCAAACTGCAGATTAGTAGCAGTTGGGATAGGCTGAAGAGTCATTAGGTTAACATATGTGAAACACATAGAATAGTACCTGGTACACAGTAAACAGTAGTCATTAGTTGTTGTCTTTGTTATTGAATTAAGAAAAGAGGCAGTAAAGAATACTATATTTCACAGTGTATACATATGTCACACCCATGTAAACAAAACCACTTTGGGTTCAAATCCTGTACTCTCTGTTTATTAGTTCTATAACCTTGAGCAAATTACTGGTCTCTGTGTGTCAATTTTCTCATCTTAATAACTGGTATAGTAATAGAACACACCTCATATGGGTTTATAAAACACTTAGAATTATATCTTGTATAAGTGTTCAATAAGTTTTAGCTATTATAATTATAATTTTTCTTTCCATATCTTTGTGTAAAGATCTCTATCTCATCCCATTTCCTCGAGGTCTACTGTCTGACTCCACGATACTTATATATTGACACTAAGTTTCTGGATGTCTCTGTTGCAATTAGATTTTCTATAATCTTGCAACCAGCTAGTTCATCTAACTCTTTTTTTTTTTTTTTTTTAATTAATTTTTACACCTACAAGCCCTGGTCTTACTAGGTGGTCTCCCACCCAAGTACTAATCAGGCCTGACCCTGCTTAGCTTACGAGATCAGACATCTGGCTTGTTCAGGGTGACATGGCCGTAGACCATGGACCATGGCTCCACTGGAGCATGAACCCCAGACCTTCTGCATGTAAAGCAGACGTGCTAATCACTACACTACAGAACCACTCATCTAAATCTTGTTTACTACTGACTCGCAATTATTACTCCTCTCTACTCATGGACCTGTTATTTCCACCAGAACTTCCTGAACACTACACTCTGCTCTACTTCCATTTGCTTGCTGTTGAGATTTTTGCCAGTTTCTCAACTCATGCAATGATGTCCTTGTTTAACCCAGATCAGAGCTAACTGAGTCTAATTCTGCTAAGTAGTGTGTATTCTTTTTAAAGAAAGAGGAGTCAATTCTGTATATGTGTGTTTGTGTGTTTGTGTGTGTGTGTTTGTGTGTAGATGCTTAACAGAATAAACATAAGCCCTAGTCATCCAGAAAATTCACTTAGGATGAACAATTTCATTAATTTAACAAATTCGATAAAGTTTAATTTTTATTTTATACTAATAAGATCTTTAACCTTCTTTATTTTAAGCTTAGAAAAAATTTAATCTTAATTTATGAAGAGAAAACCATTCTTTTTGATTCATGTTTTTAATCAGACATCAAAAATTGAAAATTTATATTTTCATAATTTTCTTATATGTATATTTCACACATGAAAAGAAAAGTTTTTAATTGTTTATTTTTTAACAAAAATATACATTCTAGAATTCTGAAAACTCAAAGTCAGTCAGTCCATATATCTTAATGTACTGAAAAACCAATTAGCGCTTAAACATCCAAAGTATAATTCAAGAATAATATTGACAATTATTTACTAATAAAACTATATAACTTTATAATCTCAAAGTCAAAGTGAAATTTACCTAATACATGTGGAGGGTTTTTTAACGCAAAGAGAATGCAAGAATGCATCTTTATTATGTTAGCACAAACTTAATGGTTAAAGTTAATGGTAGTTTCCTTTGTTGAGTGTTTTATATGAATTATGTTAATTCATTTAGTCATTTAATAAATGTTTGTTGGAACAACTATGTGCCAAGGATATAGTGATAAACAAGATAGATAAATTTTCTACAGATAAATTTTCTGTCAGAGAAAGACAGACAAACATTATATGTTATTGCAATTCAGATTCAGAAGAAAAATAAATGGGACAAAGGTAGAGAGTATAAGGAAAAGGATAGTTACTTTCAGAATGAGTGTTCAGTGATAAAAGACCTCAATGAAATCAAGGCTAGAGCCATAAAAAGACCTGGGGGGAGCGGGGAGATAGTGGCCGGGCAGTAGGAACCGCACACACAAATGTCCCAAGAGGCAACAAGCTTAGTTTCACCTTAATCTCGTGTATTTACTATTTCAACTCTTGAAAGTAGGTAATGTTATCATTCTTTTCAACACATGAAGGTCAGAAAGGCTAAATTGTTTTTGAAGATCTCATGTCCAGAAAGTACTAAAACCCAGATATGCACAAAAGTAATCTAATTTCTATTTGAGTTGTTAACCATTTGCCTGGAGTGTTTATCAACAAATTATGTCAATTACATGACCATGATTCTAGCGGCTGGCCTGTGATTCTACAGTCCTTCATATTAAACTACAAAAATCTATTAAAAGATATCATAAAAAAATTATTTCTTATGATCTGCAAGTTTTTAAATTTGGAAACCAGATTTGAGTGCAGATTATTTTTAAACCAATTAGTATAAAATATGCAAATCATGTATAAAATGTCTTTACACTGTCTGTTAAAAACGAAACAGACAGATACCTAAATTTCCAGCCATTACTTTTAAGGAGTGATCCACTAAGGAGTTTTCATAAAGCCACAATAAGAATCTCAGAATATAAATCAGAGTTCATGCTATAGGCGGACATTAAATGGCTCCAACGACAATATGCAGAAAAATGCATGAAGCTAAGTAACAAAGCCTGAACACTGGCATGTCCCACGAGTAGAGCAGAGTGCAAACTGAAAGTAACCGTTTCAGGAACTTTAATTTACTCATGCCGAAACCTGCTATGCCTGCATCTTCTACACCACGTTCGCATACCTATTCTGTCTGTATCACTTCTCTCCACCTGTTTCTCAAGTATCTTGTTGTTTTCTTGTTATTGCTGTTATTGTTTTCCTGCTTAATAGTCTGTAAATCCCTTCTGTCCTCTTTCCGCCTTTCTCTCCTTCCCAGTTTCTCTTTACTAACCTCTTGCATAACCCAGCCATAACTCGAGATAGCCTCTATGGCCCAAAATAACTAGAATATGTCTTCTAATGTGTGAATCTGTGTCTATGTGAATATCTGTGACTGACAAGTTTGTAATTAATAAAAAAAAATTAATTCCATTTAAAAATTAGAATTTTGGGCCTATTAGCACTTTTCTCTTATTATCTGTTACATTTATAAATAATATTTGTCATATTTGACAAAGGGGATACTCTAGGGCAAGTCATAATCATTGAATAAAAGATAAGGTGAGAAACATTTCAGTTAATCAATTCAATACACTTGCATCAAATCCCTACTAACTTAAATCCTCAAAGAGTAGTAACAAGCTAATAAAATGCAATTATTTTAAAGGAACTGAAGTAGAGTGTATGATATGATCTCATATTGACCTCAGACATACGCCTTTAATTTGCAGAACTACTGTTAAGGAAATGCAAAGGTGAGGAAATAATACTAAGAATAGAAAGGCCTTGTGTCTGGATAATATCTGTAGAATTTTCTCTATGTTCTCCTTCTCTTTAGTTTCTTTAGCAAATGCTTCTTAAATTTTTATAAAAAGGTTTATTGATGGTCTCCAGATGCAGAACTTGAGAATATGCTGCCAAGAAGAAAAATCAGGGAATATCTTCCTTAGAAAGATTGTTAGCTAGATGGGTCAGCGCCTCAAATCCAGTCAAAAAAGTCTTCCAAAAGCCAGGAGTGAGCTCAGCAAGGTGTCCCAGGTCTGAAAAGTATCCACCTGGGGTTATTTATGTAGTGCTAGTAAGCTGAAATGGAACATCAGAGGACCCGTAGCAAATGTTACTGATTAGTTTTCCCCTGCGTGGTTCAGAAACTCAATTAACAAAGGAAGGAAGGAAGGAAGGAAGGAAGGAAGGAAGGAAGGAAGGAAAGAAGGAAGGAAGGAAGGAAGGGCCAGTGCCATCTTTTTTTACAGTCATATTTTATGCACAAAAAAAATAACAGTTTTGACAAGGAAATCATAAGATTTAGGGCCTGCACAGGTAATGTAGAAATGATTTTTCTGAATGGTACTCATTGGGAACTGAATGTTCAATAACCCTTGTTTGAGATTTGAGGAAGAGAATAATTAAAAGACTTCTTCCTAGACTTTAAAAATGAAAAGAAATTTTCATGATAATTTGGCAATTACATTTTACTATTTTTAAGTGAATAAAAAAAAAATGTTTAAGTTATGTAAAATGTATAAAGTAGGTTAGACCCAGCCATTGCTGTGAAAGTCCAGGACATGGAGAAATCACACTGACAGTCACTGACATATTGTCCACTGGTTCATCTGAAAACTACTATCTGTACTTTTAGGACAAGGATTTCCTGTTAGTTAGCCAGGACATGTGTCAGGATGGTGAGGTGTGGTGTTGATGTAGTCTAATTACCTGCATAATTCAGACCTCTAAATTCTCACTTTTCATATTGAAAGTAACAATAAGTAGTTCTACACAGCTATAAGAAAGCAAGATTCTACCTTTTTACAGCTGTGCTGTTCCTTGTCTTAGATTTGTCATTACTTTAGATGTTTTGCTCTCTCATCCTTATTTCTCTGGCCTATCTAAAGACAAGCAGAACACTATGATTCTTTCTGAGTCCTCAGCTCTGTCCTTTCTTTCAAACCCTAGCTGGACTTCTTCCCTATAACTGCTGTAGTTAATAACTATTTGTAAGGATATGCTACTTTCTGTTCCAAGGATCATACAGCACTGATACCCATTGAGGTGTTAGCTGATCACCATGTCTGTAATAATGACAGCAGGGTTAGTCATTCACTGCAAAAGAATAAAAAGAATTTTGGAAATTGAAGTGGTAAGAGAATGACTTTTTCTTGCATACAGGTTTGTATACATTGTGTCTTGAAGTCTAGTTTGGGGAAGAGGAATCAGAGAGATCATTATATTTTACCGACAGATATGGTATGTTTATAGATGGAAAGTTCAAATAGTTAAAAATATAAATTCTCCCTTAAGTGATCTTTAGATTCAAAATAATAAGCAAAAAAATCCAAAAAGAGTATCTGAGAGTTTACAAGCTGAATCCTAATTCTATAAAAAAGAGCAAAGATACAAGTATAATCAAAATGACAAAAACATGGCAGGTGAAATTGCCCTACCTTATATCAAGACTTACGATAAAGCTATAGCAACTAGGAGAGATAGTTGAAATTTATAGGAAGAAAAACTGATTAGTAGAATTTAATAGAACAGTGAGCCCAGAAACTTGATTTATGTCAGAACAGCTCCTGAAGATCAAGCCTCGACAAGGCTGTGGAGCACTGGGAACTTTCAGCTAGTGTTCACAGGACCTGGCACACCTTCTCTGGAAAACAACGTGATTTTGGAAAGCTGAAGATATACATTCCCCACAATTTAGAAACTGCACTCTTAATTTTGTTTCCTAAGTAAACTTATTCACATGTGAACCAGAGACATACATGAATATTCATGGTGGCATAGTTCATTATAAATCAAAATTATTAATAACCTACATATTGTTCAACAGGAGAATTCATAAATATATTGCATAGCTCTCTATAGATAGATCAGTAAAAATCAATGAAACATAACTATATGAACAATATGAACAAATCACAGAAACAGAATTTTGAGGATAAAGAATAAGTATGCAGAAGTCTTCTATTGCTATGACATCACTTTTACAAACTTCCGATCTAAACATTGTTTATTTAGTTTATTGTTTATTATGTATATTGTTTAAGGATATGTACATATTTAATAAAAAAATTTTCAAACCCAGGATAAAAAAAAAAATTTAGGATAATGGCTAACTGAGGAGAAACTAGCACAAAAATGAGTGGTATTTATCTGTAGATTCAGCAGTACTAATAATATTCTAACTCTAGATGTGACTCTTTTACAAATGTTGCATTATTATGCTTCATAATTTACCAAACATTTAAATGCATTCTTTTATATTATAATTTATGTATTAAATATTAAAATTTAAAAATCCAGAAATAAAACAATATATGCATCATCACTTAAATAAAAATACAAAATAAAATTATGCATTTTAATGCATAATAAAAAAATTGAAGAAGAGTCACAGCAAACTTATAACAGTTTTTACCTCTGGAAAAGAGAATAAATTCAGAAAAGGTGACATTTTCTTTTTGGGGTACTTTCTTTTCACAATAAGAATGCACTCATATACTTTTGATTCATTTATTTTAAAATATTAATAATAAAATGTAAACCTGGAAAAAACTTCTTAATATAAATCCATGCAGGTTGTTTATGTACAGGATATAGGGAAAATATATCATACTCCAAGTTTGACTTATTCCAAATAATGTGACATATTCATTACTTTTTTTTTTTAACCTGGCAAGCAAGAATTGGACTGCAGATTACACTGATTTATTCTGAAAAGAGAGCTCAACTACTTCCAGACAATATGGCCCTGGACTCCTTAATAGAATAAAACATTGAAAGTCTAGGATTGTTGGGACATGATTAAATATCTAAAAACAGCTATTATGATGTTCCAATTACTTAAAAATGTTTAGAGAATATATATATGAATGTAATAGTCTGAAATACTTGGGTAGCTTATAACAAATTTCTCTGCATCAAAGCACAAGGATCTCCTGAGGAGGCTCCAAATAAACTCCCTTTCTCTTCTTAATTCTCTTTTATTAATAAATAAAACTGAGTCAATACAGAGATCAAGACATGATTCTTATTCTTGAGAGGTGAAGAAGTAGGATGTGTTCTACTTATTTTAGCCAATTTGACTTGTTAATACATGAACAGAGCTTACTTTCCCATTCAACCATGTCAATGAGAAAAAAGAGGTATTCCTAAAGAGGACAGAGCTCCTTCAAGAGCACTGAAATACTTCATATACTGTGGCCCAGCAGCCCTAAGAGTCCTGTTGAACCCACCTCCCCACATTCATCCCTTAGATAAGTAACTCCACCTCCAGAGGGGCTTAAGGGATTATAAAGAGAAACAAAAAATGTCACACAAACAGTTCCCTTTTCCACCTAGAAGGTAGTATCTCTTCTCCCTTCCACTCCATCACTAAAACAAAACAATAGTTGCTCTAAGTTGTTCCTCAAGGCATTGTTCCTGGCTGCATAGCAGGATCTGAGAATGTGACAAAAATGGAGATTTGTGGACTCCTCCCCAAATTTTATAAATCAGACTCTCTGAAGGTGGGTTCCAGAAGTCTGTGTTTTAACAAGCCCTCTGGTGATTTTAATGCACCTTAAGTTTAAGAATAACTGCTTTACTTTATTACATCTCACTATGTACCAGAACTTTAATTTTCTCTGTTCCAGCAATGAAGACAAATGGGATACTATATCCAAAATAATACAAAAATCAATGAGATTCAATTAAATGAAAAGAGTAATACATTGGAGAAAAAAGAGACCAGCGTTGGAGTATCTTTCCTACTAATTTGCTCTTTTAAGTTAGATTGAATACTCTGGGATTCACGTTTTTAAGGTTACAATGATAAAGTTGAACTGAATGATTTTCCAATCTCTTCAAGCTCAAATTTTCTGTTTCCATTTGATCTCTGAAAGTGCAAAAGTCATATTCAAACATGGTCTTAAGTATTCTTTAACCATTTACCTAATGCTGGCTTGTGTACCATCCTGTGGTTTTCAGTCATTCCTTATTCAGCAAACAAACTGGATACCCATTCTGTTCAAGGCTTTGCAGCATGAGGTGAGAATAAGACCCTGACAGAATATATAAACCCACAAGATGGATAGCAGAAGTGAATATCTGTATTCTAAGTAGAAAGAAGAGTAGGAAAGTGCCACTGTGACTTTGAGAAGAGCTAGCGTAGCTATTTAGTCAGAAATTGGAACACAGCTATAATAAAAAACAAAACTTTCAGCTTGCTGATTGGTTAGCTCAATTTCAGCAGGTTAGTGGAGAAGGATTATTA
Organism: Pteropus alecto; assembly: GCF_000325575.1. NCBI lineage: Eukaryota > Metazoa > Chordata > Mammalia > Chiroptera > Pteropodidae > Pteropus > Pteropus alecto. The sequence goes on from NW_006436284.1 coordinate 1,862,990, forward strand.
TTTGCATTAGTAAGATTGTTGGTCCTTTTTGAACGATTATTCTTTGTTAAAAATTATTGTAGGGAGACTCTGCTCTCTAAGACCTTACAATCTGGAGAAAGATTTGAATAGAAGTGGTTGAAATATTCATGATGGGTCCCCTATGCAATCTTTATCATAAATCTACATTCAATAAAATATTAAACAAATAACCCAACAATACAAAACAAAAATATATTTTTGAACCTCCAAAAATATGTTTTTGTTCTCTAAGGATGTATTAAGTTATACACACATGAATACTTGCATTGTAGTTACTAGAATCTTTATAAAAATTTGTTCCACAAAAGACATAAATAAATTGATTCATTCCTCATTCTATTTTAAATGGATGGATTGATTAGAACATTAAAGAGTCCTAGTTTAGTTGAAGAGCCATAAGATTGCAATCTCATACTCGGTTTGATGATTTTTCAGGAATGTGACCTTGAAAAAAAACAACCTTTTTTTATATCTGTACAAAAGGAGATATTAATACCTGTCTGATTACCTTTCAGGGATATTGTGACAACAGTATAAATAGTGAAAAGCAGAAGTTAATTGTAATTTGCAAAACACAGTAAATGTATATTTTATTTATGATTAATGAGGTAAAGAGATAATTGGCTATTTTATCTACCAATCAAATATTATCCTTGGTAAAGGATTTGTGAAGCTCTGTTCCTTGTTTTCTCTTTCCTTTGCAGTGAGTCACATCTAAATATATGGAGGACAATAAAATCTATTTCTACATTTCCTCTTCTCCTTTTCTGATTATTATTAACAAGTAAAAACATTGACTGTCTGGAATTTCATCTCTTTTCCTAACTCTCGCTCTCTCTCCCTAGGACAGGTGCTAATGATTAACAAAATGAGAAAAAAAAACAGAACATCAAGAGAGTAAGGACTTTTCACATTTCACACACAAGATGATCAAACCCTAAATAATTATAAGTTCATATCAAAAGAGTGAAAATGCCTATGAGTTTCTGTAATTGCTTTTTCTAAAATGGGAATAATATTTCAACTTGTGATATTTAACATTTCAGGTTCAGATCCTTTGGGGGGACAAATATTTACTGGATATTTCTGAACTGAGGGCTTATTTCAAGAGTACCTGTTTATATAAATCAACATCTATAAATGCTAGAAACAATTTAACTATTCTGAAACCAATTCTACTCTCCCTTTCTCAACTATTTATTTGGTATCATATCTATTTCAATAGGACTTATTGTTAAACTAATTTATGTTATAAATTGTGGGTAAAATTTTTATCTCACTGTAGTCTAAAGGGCAACAGAATGGGAAGCCCAGCTCTGCCACTGCATATATGACTATAAATGAGTCAAATAAACTCTATGAATATCTGTTATATTACATACTATATGAGAAACTAGTTTTAGCTGATCCTTATACTTAACATCTATATCTAACTAACATTCTGGTATTTCTTTCCTTTGTATAACTATTAACTACACATGGGCAAGAAAACTATCATTCAATATTAAGTTGTAGAACAATTTCTCTGAAATTGGAGAAAAGATCTCTCTCCAGAACCTCAGAAGTCCAATATTCTAAATATTGTAACTTACTGACCATGCTGTTGCAATACAAAAAGCAAATCAGATGGGTAGGACAGTTTGAGCTTGATCTTAATGATCTAAGAATTTGATTATTTTTACATCTCGACTAGGGGTGATTTTATATCCCTTCCTTAGGGGTCCTTTGGCAATGTTTGGAGAAATTTTGGTTGTAAGATTCAGGGGAGTGCTGTAGGCATCTAGAGGGCAAAGGTCATGAATGCTGTTAAACATCCTATTATGCACAAGACAGTCTCTCCTTCTACACAAGGACTTAACAAGCTCAAATTTGTTATCCTCAAAGACTAAAAATTTTCTTTCCTTCAATTCTGTAAGCAGCATTACCAATATAATTGGATCATAAAAATATACATGTTATATTAATGAAATAAGATTTTTTACCTCTATGGCTATCTTATAAGATTGTTAATTTCCAAAAAGCAAATCTTGGAGCAGCAAATTGTTATTGGATTTTGTTTTTAATAACAGTTGTAAAGAGATTGAACTAATAAAAGAAGATAATTTTTTTCTACAACTATAATTTAGTATGGAAAAAAACTGGCTTAAGTCTCTGGAAAATTAGACAACTGTCATGTCATTTCTTTTAAGAATAATTTCTAATAAAGCAATTGATGTAGTTTAAAAAGAAATTTGTACAGGTGTTAGAAGGTGGGGGGAGTGTAAGTCACATGTCGACTATCTTAAAGGTAAACAATGCTATTATAAGCCACGTTGCTACTCTCAAGCAATGAAGAGTTTTCTCTCTTATAGTTTTTTTGCGGGTCCACAATCCACTCCAAAGAAGCCCGTTTGAAAGAGGCCATTCATTACAATATGATTTTAACAAACTGTGTTTTGCATGACATATAGGGGCTTTTAAAAAGAAAAATCTGAGTACAAGGTATAACTGTTAGGGTCAGGATATGGAAAACATTTGAAAAGTACTGCACATTTCAGGTTCTTTGAAACTAAAGAAGAGTGGCAAATGTTTTAAACACACCAGCAATATATGTAGGTATACACTACTTAGTCTTCTTTTCCTATTAACACATATGTTTCGTGAGAATATATTCCTAAGATCTTTCTGAATGAGTTATTTCAGGGGAAAAATTTTGATTAGCTTCACTCCCTTACAGAACTCTGCTAAGGTCAAGTTTAGTTTAACTTTCCAATAACTTAAACTTAGATATAACTTTATAAATACAAAATTCTGCTCTATAATATCATTGGCAGCAATCGGCCCATTAATGATTTGTCTGGGTTTTATACACAGGTAATGTTTTCAATCAAGACGTAAACTGGTATTGATGCTACAGGCAACTAAGCAGACACATATCCACGTGTAATTTAACGAGCTCATTTCTTTCTGGGAGTCTATAATCATCGGTTCACTTGATGATCTTTTTAATTTGCATGCCTCATGGTTAAACTGTGCTCAAATTTAAGGGTATAGAGGTTCAAATTTTATGTAAACAACAATGTCCTTGTTAATAAAGATTTGATATGGTCTAATAACGATATTGTTCACATAATCTCATTCCATTCTCAGGATCTGACCCTGTACAAGTAAACTGACATAACCTTTTCGGATTAATTATTTAATTATTTACATACTAGTTCACAAAGGATAGCTATTGTAAGTAGTCTCCCCGATAGATTCAGAAAACAGAAAAACATTTGAAAGAGCAAAGTTACATTTCACAAAGACACGTTTTCCTCAAATTGTGACATAATTAATAACTCCAAGCCACTGAATTGCTGTTTGGAGAAATGAGGTGTAACTTTAAAAGAATGACATTGATTTTTCTATGTCTTTGGAACTCAACCCCATTACATAAGATTCACACCACATATGTTAATCCTAAAATTAAAGACAACTAGATCTTGGAAAGTACATTACTTAATAATGCAAGCATGGTCTATTCTTCACCTCAGTTCCTTAGATTTCCTAGTAAAGCATTTCTTTTTAAGGCAAACCAGTAAAAATAAAATTGCTGTTTTTTTATTTAGGACCTTAGAAGCATGTTGAGAAAGATCTGCCTAACTCCCTAAGCTAAAACTATTCCTTTCAATGCATAAAACTCACACCTTTATGTTAAGCATCATTTCAGGGAGGGCATGTAAATTTTTTATAATTTTGAGTTAAGCATCATTTCCTGAAGATAAAATATTAATAATACCAAGTCATTAAGCCAGTAATCCCTTAGACTCAATTTGTAACCTACTGGAGATGATGCCAGTATACAGCAATGAGCTCAAAAATTTATGATCTAAGCACTTTATATGTACTCAATAAATATGGTATCTCACATACATGAACACATGAAGCTAATCAGCTTTGCAAACAGGCTTGGACTGGAATTCCAGCTTCAATATTACTTAGGATGTAACTTTAGACATATGATTTTTTGAAATGAAAACTTTTTGCAGATTTAATAAATAATGAAGATAAATAAGAGTCTCTGGAACACAAAAAGTACACAAAAATGATAAAATTATTAAATGTCATATATTAATTTTTATTCAGTGAATATAGATCCTACTATGAAAATATTTTAAAATATTTATATTGTAGAATATGTAGTAAGTGTTAATTATTCTATTTCAAATATTAACCATCAATTTACATGAAAAGTAAAACTATCATAAGGAGCATGCATAATTTTTGGCAACATAAAGAACTCCTCACTATTAAATTTGGGGTACAACTGCCAAAGGATAAAAGTCTGTCTCAAGACCATGTAGTAGAACATATGATAATTATTATAGGAATCAGAGGTCTGTATCTCAGCTCTGAATTCACCATTACCTAGTTCTGTGACTTTGGATAAGTCATTTAAAATCATAATTTTAATTTCTTAATCATAACAATGAGAATAGCACCTTTTGACCTTTCTAATGCATAGATATATAAGAAACCAATTAGAATATTTAAAATCACTTTAAAACTTTAAATACTAAAAATATAATTTTTTAAATAAAACTATTTCTAATTCGAACAAGATGAGTAAGCCTTAAAGGAACTGGGTTCCTGACAAGTGGGAAAATTGCAAAGGGGAAGGGAAAAAAAATCATCAAAATTGAATTCTGCCTATTTACACTGGTATGACGTGAGAATCAACTTTTTAGCTAGTAATAGTAATTTCCAGCTTTACTGTTTCCCAGATTTGTGAACATCTACAAAGTTACCTCAATTTTCTATAATACAATTGTCTCATATATTAAATGGGATGGCAGAACTGTAGGTTGGCTAATAAACTTTCCCTTCTTCCTTATTAATAAAACTCCATATTTGCTCGAAAAGGAGGAACATCCCTAACTAAAGGAAAACAACATCATCATCATTGTCATCATCAACAACAACAAAACTACCAGCTTTTCAGCTGTGAGCCACCAATGAGAAATAAGTAGCCAAAGCATAACAAAATTCATTTGCTAAGAATGGCTGAGAAGAAAGATAGAAGAAGCCCAACATTATAGTTGAGAGGCCATATCAACCACGGACTACCTACTACAGTTTTGTCTTATATGAGAAAATTAATTTGTTTAATCCACCGTTTATTTTAGTTTCCAGTCATTCATGGTCAAATACAATCCCTAATACTTTTTACAAGGTTGATGTAGGAATTATATGTAATACGGAATGGCAATAGGAAAAATATCTGAAATATCTTAGGTGTATAAAAGTAATATTTTAACTATTAGTCATGTTTTCCCCTCTTCTTCCTTACCCTGTATCCCCTGTTTCTCCCCATGGAGAAACTCAGACTCTATAGCATCTATGGACCCAGAAAAAATGTGGTAGAGCAGAAAGGAAAGGAGCCATTTAGTTGTCTCATATGCCTAAAAACTCAAAAATATTGATAGCTCAACAGGCCATTTGAGAACAACAGCTAAAACTAGGGAAGAGTTTTCAGAATACAGTAGCGGATGACTAAAAGATGTCCACAGAAAAGTTAAAAGCAAACTCCTATGAATTCTGAAAAAACAGAAAACTCACAACTAAGATGGGGCATGTCAAAAGAGACAGTTTAAAGGGATTTTCACTGGCCAAAGATAGGATGAATTGATAAACACTATAGATAATGATTGCAGCAGAACAAAATGTCGAATACGCACAGATCCTTGATTCTTAATAATTTTATTCATAAAACAACTAGTTGATCAACTTTAGACAATGACAGAGAACTATCTATTTATTTTAAGAATAGGTAATTAAGGTAAATGATCAAACACTTACCATCCTTTTCATATATAAACTGTACCACTGGGTAAACAAATGATGATGAAGTAAAATTCCTCTTTATAGAATATTCCTGCAAATAAAGAAAAAATAATAGAATGTTATCGTTTTTGCAACTCCCATTGACTTACTAGAACTAGGCATTAACAAATCAATGATTGCTAATATCATTTAAGGAAAACCACATATCTTGCCTTCCAATAAAGAACATACCTATGACATTCTTGAGAACGACTTGCAGTGGTCTATTGGAGAGATGAAAAGGAAATTTATCTACAGAGCTCCTTTTTTCTCTTGGTTCCCATTGGCCAATGTTCACTCCATGGGAAACTAACTCCTCCTCATATCTGGTTTGTATTATTTAGCCCTTCACAGGGCTGTTAGGAAGCAGACATGACCGCAGGTCTAATAATGGAGGCATGACTCAATGAGAATGAGGCAAAACTCATGAGAGAAAAAAAGAAGCATTGAATGAAATAGCTGAAGATACACAAGGTTTGGTACAATATAGATCCCAGTGTGTGTCTCCTCAAATAAATTAACACTTGTGCCTTGAGTAATTTATCTAGCGAATATATATATAAATTACTCAAGGCACAAGTGTTAGTTTGTGTGTGTGTGTGTGTGTGTGTGTGTGTGTAAATGCTATACTATAGCTCCAAGATTCTTTCTCTATCTAAACTCTCTCTAGGTGAACACATCCCATTTCATTGTTTTCTTCTCTATCTAAACTCTCTCTCTCTAGGTGAACACATCCCATTTCATTGTTTTAATTGGCTTCCAAATGTGTGACATCTAGTCGCATCTCTTTCCTGAGTTTGGACATGTCTAATTGCTCATTTGATGTCTTTATATCAAGTAATAACCCCCAAGGCCTCTCAAACTTACTAAGTTCGAAATAAGACCTCTCGATTCATTTTGCTCTGTCTTTTCTGCCACCAATCCGAAATGCAGCGCACACTTAAGTTTCTCTGATCCCACACTCTCTCTCTACTCATTCAGTCTATGCTCAGTGCAGCAGCCTGAGTGATCTTTATTTTAAATATCACTTAAAGCCCTCCAATAATGGTAGTAGCTATCACTTACTGATGTCTTATTTCATGCAGACAAATTTCAATGTTTTATATGACATTTTAGTTAATCTTTTCAACAAACGCAAGGGCAAAAATTATTATCCTTTCCATATTAACTATGAATAAATCAAAACAGAGATATTTAGTAACTGGCCCAAAGATACAGAATTCATACCTGGAAAAGCTGGGATTTGAATCATGCTCTTCAGCACTATTCAATCTTACCTCTCTAATTGTTTACTTAGTTTCAGAATGAAAACTTATTCCCATTCCTTTACCACTGTGCATGATCTATCTCCTGCCTCTGTCTCAACCTACATCTGATTAGGCTTCTTTCCTTAAGTTCCAGTCACACTTATTCTTTTGTTCTTTGAATATATAAAGCTTTTTCTGGCCAGGTGCACTTGCTGCCATCTCCACCTGGTATCCTTCCTCAGCTCATTGAAATGATGGCTCATTTTCATCTTTAAAATTTCAGTTCATTTGTCCTCTCTTCAGGGATTCTTATTCTAACTGGTACTATTTCTAGTATAAGAGCTCAAAAAAATGTATATGTATTCTGCAGTGTTTGGGATGTACCACTTTTTCATTGAAATGAAATTTCTTCTCCATTAAAATGAGTAAATTGAAAGTGATGTTATTTACTTTCTCGAAACAGTTAATTTTTATTTTCTGCTTGCAATACTTTGCATACCTTATTTTGGCTTTCAATAAAGATACAAAATTAAGAGAAGAAACTGCCCCTTGTCTCAAGAACTTTACAATATGATGGGAAAATAGCATCAGAATTAATACTAGAAATAAATTAGAAAAAGTATAAAATAATAAAAAGAACAAAAACATCCCAATATGTTACTTAGGCAAATTTAAGTAGAAACAATACCTTTAAAACTTTTTTGAGAGAAAAGTTACAAAGAATTGAATGAGTCTTTTATTGGAATGTTCATAAATTTCGGATTCGCTTAAGGGAAACCTCTCCCTGCAATAAGGTAGACGCAGAAAGCGGGGACAGAAGCCAAGTTCCCTAGTCTGGTATAACTCACATAAGATTTTGATGTCTAGTTTTAGAACCAAAGGGCAAAGCATAAGATTCACTATGTAACCCAAAGGTAAAAATAAAACAACAGAGGTTTGAAAAAAGACCTTTAAAGAGCGAAGGGAAGAGGAGTGGTAAAATATTAGATAGACTAAAAATGGATGCTAAAAATCACAAAAGAAATTGGCAAAAGGAAAAGGTTTGAGACAGCCTCATAGGAGAGACCTAACCCACTACAGAATAGCCAGGCACTAGCTAATCATCACATGTAGTGGATCTGATGAGTGGGAGGAGAGCTTGGCAGAGAGAAAACAGAGCTCTGGGGAGGACAGAGAAAATCAAGTCAAGAGGAGAGAATTACAACCCATATTCTAGCTAAAGTATTAATCAGAGCATTTACACCCAAAAAATACCCAGCCGTAAAAAGTAAATTTGAACTGTACTGCTCGTTAAAAAAAACACCAAAAACATTTTTCCCCATATATGCCCAAATACAAGGCAGCCACAAAGTGAGTCCCTATTTTCCAAAAGTAAATTTTTGTCCAGATTTAGTGTGCAAATATTTAGGGTATAGATGTAATAGATAAATATCTATTTTAATATATCTACATATACATATTTAACCACCTATATGATAATGGATTTTGAAATATTTGTCCACTTTCAATTTAATGGCATAATTAGATATAATTTTTTCTTATGCTCTTTCTGTATCACTGTAATAAAACTGTATAGAGAAGTTTTCACATTTTCAATATTGATACTTTTAATACATGAATATGATTATGTCTCTCCATTTAGATGTTTTTAATGTCCAGTGAAATTTTATACACTGTGTACACCTAAAATTTTATCATTTTTTTGTTTTCACCTAAATGTATCACTTGTGTTGATACATTTAAAATGTCTGGTTCTCATTACATTTTATTTTTTAACTGTCACAAATGGAATTAATTTTTGAACACTGATTTTGTATACAAAAAACTCACCAATTCCTCTAATTAGCAATGATAGTACTTAACTTCTTTTGGATTTTATACATGGATAACAAATATATTGCTTTTTATGCAGGTTTTTTTTTTAAATTCACATAAAAAAGGATTTGACCCTATAGTTATGAGATTATCTCCCCTGAATATATACTAAATCTAGGTTAAATTTCTTCACTGCTTTTCAAATCCATTTTTCTTATATTGACTCAAATTTAGTAATGATCGAGGTCATTTCCAGGTATACATCTTTCCTTAATTTTAAGGGCTTTAAACCAAGTCACTTCATCTCTCTAAAGATAAACTCATGAAATTGAAAAATGCATTCAACACCCACCATTTCAATGGTAGGTTTACATCTTGTTCTTGGGAATAAATTCAACCAGAGAACCGAGTTATGTAGAGATTCTATCTCTGTCTCTTCTGCTTCTTTCTTCACATGTGTTTTACACTGTTCACTTGCTCAGATTGGATTCTTCTCCATTGTTCTCATGGTGAAAAACAAAATCACAACTGCTCAAAGGTTTTCTTTTTTTTCCCTTTTCATTGGCCACTCATTGAGACATCTTACACTACAAATCCCACATCCAAATATTCTGCAAAAAAGTCACATTAGTCAAGTTTGAACTGGATGTTTAACCATGAACCAATTAAACAGACTACTGTGTTTGACTCTGTTTAAGACAGTGTTAAGAACAATTAACTACACCTTGGGGATAGCATCATGTTGCGATACAGCAGTTTTACCTGCAGTTTTCTAAATTCATAGATATTCCCACAAGCATTAACTACCAGAAAACTATATGCAATCTCTTCATGCAATAGTCTGTCATAAAGTCTGTTTTCAGAGAACTCAATCTAAGACAGTAGTATTCCATTAATAATCTACAATAAAACCTCTCAAATTTTCTTTCCCTCTATAAATGGAGATCTTACACTCCCTGAGGCACCCACAATCCCTCTAGTCTCTCTTCCCTAACTCCAAACTCCTCCATTCCCTATTCCCACCCACTGAGACATGCGTCTTTGTGGTCTGCCCTTCCTCACTAGTTCAGAGTCCTCGGTGAGAGTCTGAGAAAAAGATACTCATGAAAGTAGTTTATTAGGAAGAATCTTCAGCATGAGATAGTTGGAATTGCTCTGAGAAGAGAAGGCCAAGGAAGGGCACAATCTCAGACAAGATTCCATGGAGCCACTTTGGCTTAATCCCACATGAGCTCTACAGACAGTGTAGATTTGAGGTGAGAAAGCTGGAGTATTTATAGGCTTCATGGTCAATGGTTAAAGGAGGATATCAATTGCCAGATACTCCGTCCTTTATATGTACAAGCAAACTAGTTTCCATCAACCTAAAGCCAACCCTCCACAGAGTCCCACTGGTTGGCCTGAAGGCACACAGGGAGTCCAAGAGTGTGAAAATGGTAAAGGGATCCAAGAGGATATGAGAGGCATGTAAATGGGCTAAAAAACTAAAAGTTCAAAAAAGTTTAAAAAATCAAATTTCCGGTTCCTTAATATTGGTATGTGGAAGAACATATACTTACTCTGTTGATTTCCTTACTACACAAAATACTCTTGATTTTTTCTTTTGGATCTTGCCTTATGAAAAGTTAGTTATATAAAGAAACTGATTAAAACAAAATAAACAAAATAACTTTTCTCTTCTACCTGCAAATCATTGTCCTTTCCAGACCAAGTAAAGCAGCTCTTTAGGTGCTTCTCTGTTTATTTCTAATCTAATCTGCTACAACCCACTCCACCATCCTCCCTCCACACCCCTCCCCCCCCAAAAAAACATAGGAATCAAACACACAGATGCAGAGTTTGCCTCAGTGGGAAAAAGTTCTCTTTTCCTTACTGTTAGGAAAGAGATAAGACTTTTTTAAAATCATATTTATATAAACATCAGAGTGTTCAATAAAGTTTCTGATTAATTGGAAACTCAATAAGAAGCTAACTGAAATGGAAAAGGTATTATTTTCTGATCAATTCAGGGTAAAACCAAATAGAAATGTATGTTGCCCTTGATTAGCTTCTTTTAACAGGGTAACCCATTTTGATTTGGATTACTCAAATAATTATCTAGAATTTCTATTTAAATTTCTGTATATAGCCTTATGTATGAATTTATCTACCCCAGCCTTTAAAAATAATAATGAAGAGTAGTAATGAAAAGTAAAGATTAGCAATGAAAAGTTACAGAAAAAAATACTTCCATTTGAAACGAAATTCCACTTCCACAATACTAGAGGACACTACTGAATTTTTATATTCTAGATTTTTTTTGAAAAGAAGACAAATGTAATAAAATAATGCCTAATTTTAAAATTCTTAAGTGAAAGAAGCTAAGATAAAAATTGTTTTACTTGAGTGAGAACAACATGGTTAAAAACAGCTCCTCTTTCTATTCACTTTTCAAAAACATTCTACTACCTAAAACTGGAATCTTACTGCTATTTAAAAGATAAAGTGAAAACATTCATTAACAGTACACAGAAAGAGAAAGTGAGAGAGTAACTCTTATGTGATGTTTTCCCGTTTATAACTGAAAAAATTTCCAACCATCTGGATTTTAGTCCTGCTTCTGCCACTAACTAGTTATATGACTTTGGACAAGTCTCTTAAACTTCTTTTGGCCTCAGTGTTTTCAATATTACAAGTTGGACATGACAGTATTAAAGATAACTTTCAAAACTTTAAAGAGTATGAACTATAAAACATGGCTGTAAAATGAGTCTGATTTTTAACAAATACTCAGTAATTAAAAAAAAAAAAATCAAAAGTTCCTGTTCCTTAAAATTGGTATGTGTAAGAATATATACTTATTCTATTGATTTTGCTACTAACAAAATACTCTTGATTTTTTCTTTTGGATCTTGCCTTATGAAAAATTAGTTAATCAAAGAAACAAGTTTGACTAGTTTAAATGTATATTTGCCTTTTAAAACAAATAACATTATATAGCTTATTAAACTACTGTATTCACCAAAATTAACTTAGAATAAATTTTAATTATTTAAAAAACCAACAGCCATCCTCAGTGGATTAAGCTCTGCCACACTTAGAATATCTAAAAAGATGTACTACCAGTGAAACAGAATTTAAAAGAATATGTTGGCAATATCCTTGGTATAAATGATTATGCCCAAAAGAGAAAATGCTAAATTGGTGATTAAGTGGACTATATTACTTTATATTTACACCTTATTCTTTTTATTCCTCAATATTTGCCTAAGTTGCTGTAAAGGTTAATTTTATGTGTCAACTTGATGGGGCCACAGGGTGCCCAGATATCTATCAAACATTATTCTGGGTGTTTCTGTGAGAGTGTTTTGGGATGAGATTAACATTTAAATTGGTAAACTGAGTAAAGCAGACGGCCCTCCATAATGTGGGTGGGCCTCACCCAATAAGTTAAAGGCCCGACTCCACCAATAGGTTGACCCTTCCTTAAGTAAGAGAGAATTCTTGATGCCTGATGACCTTCAAACTGGCACATCACCTCCTCCTGCTTCTACAGCAGCTTCCACCTTTCAGACTGGAACTGGGACATCAATTCTGCAGATTCTAGACTTGTCAGCTTCCATAATTACATGAGCCAATTCCTTATTATAAAGCTTTTTACAGAGAAATATAGATATAAATATAGAAGCAGATATAGATATACAGATACTCTATTGGTTTTGTTTCTCTGTACAATCCAAACTAATACAGTTGCTATTGTTAATGGGATGTTAAATCCATTATACACTTTAAATTTTTTATTTTGAAAAAAATTAGAAATTCACAGGTGGTTGACTTATTTCACTTAGCATAATATCCTTTAGGTCCATCTATGTTGTTGCAGCTGGCAAGATTTCATTCATTTTTTATGGCTGAGTAATAATTTATGGTGTATATGTACCACTTCTTTGTCCATTTATCTACTGATGAACACTTAGGTTGCTAAATGAGAAAGATACAGAGACAGAGAGACAGAAAGAGAGAAAGAAACTCTATAGTGAAAAACAAATCTGTGTGAGTTGTTGGCCTAGTGAGGTTATCAAAGTAAACCAGCCTGTAATAAGTAATTTTAACTAAAATTTTTAAGCATAACTGTGTTTTTTTTTAAAAAAAAAAACTTTAGATAAATAATTCTTTATCACAGCATTTATAACTAGGTGCTATATTTGCCATGATTATGCCATCCAAAAAATACTTTTATAGAATTAGATTGAAATACTTATTTGAGTAAAAAGTATAGTATCGAGTGACATCTACAAAGCATCCAATAAAGAAGCACAAATTTAAAAAAAAAAAATACAGTACAAAGAATCTTTAAAAACAATAATAATACGTATGCACAAACCCATTACGTATATTCTTTCAATAATATTTTTGGTAGAAATTTATCATTATGCTTTTCCTGAAATAATGAAAATGAATTTAATTAAAATTTTCTATAGGCATATACTTTCAATTTACCATTTATCACTGGAATAATTCTTATTAGATATCCATTTTAAAAATCAATAAGTTTAACCAAAATAAGAATTCTACTTAAAAATCTGTTTTACAAAACTAGCTGTTCCCCAATGCAACTGTCATTTAAAATGTAGAAAGAAAAACAAGGAACTCTTACTAAATAAAAGTAATAGCACTCACTGTGGCTACAAAACAAATTTAAGGTCATGGCTCAGCGTAGCTGGGGACAAATGACATCATGTATAAGAATAACACTGAATTCACATTGTATTCACTCAAGGATGACGAAGGAACTCAAAGAGGAAACGTTAAATCCTGCTGTTCAAAATAACCATGGTGTTAGAGGAATACAGTGTGGAATTAGCTCTACACATAAAAAATCATCCAAAGAAGATGCTGAAAATGAACTCATCTTAATGTGGGCAAGCTGACAAACTTCGTAGCAAAATACCAATAAACCGACATAAATTGTGTTTGGTGGGGCGGGGGGCGGGCGGCGCAAGGAGTGTGGAGGACCTCATGGCTAACTTATCTTGAAATACTCAATGAGGAGGAAAATGAGAATGCAAATATGGATAAACCAGTATTTGTAATGTATTTACTTTAGTATTTTATTTCTAATATCTGATGGATTTATCAAAAAGAAATAATGCGACAGGAATGTGTAAAAAGGAGTTATTTTCTGGCTTAGAAAAAGGAAGCAGAAAATGGAAAGTCCTCCTAGGCATTTGTAAACAACAGGATTCCTTGAGGGTAATACTTAGACCATTTTTACCTGGCATCTTATAAATATTTCCGAGTCTCCAAATTAATATTAAACTTCCCAGATAATCAAAGGTCACACTAAAATGCATAGAATGCGGGTTAATGTAAAAAATTCTGGGTGGATAAAAAAATAAAAGCTGATTTTCAATCTTTTTATATGTTTACCAAATTTATTTCCAAATCTATTTGGGTTTACAAAAGAAAACAAAATAAAACAAAAAACAAAGACCTACATTTTAAAAGTCAATGTAAAGCTCAGGCTGCTGACTAAAACCGTCAGGGTAAGAGTGTTGACCAAATGACCATAGGTAGAAAATCAGTAATGCTAACTACATTAAAAAAAAAATTGTTAGAAAAAAATACAGTTGTACAAAGCCAATATTTATTTGTGCTTGGAAGTCTTTGTTTTGTTCTGGCTACTGATCTTCAGAGAAGCTGTAATTTTTAAAGAAATAGTTCTGTTGCTTACAACTCCCTGACACTATACCTACTCATTTGTCCCTTAAGGGAGGAACGTACTACAACCCAGAGCCAAATCAAGTATGTAATGACCATGGAAGGATAAGATGGGAGTTATACTTAAAGAAAAAAGTTAAAGCCACATAAGGAATGCTGTTTACTGTTGTTGTTGCTATTGCTCCTTGGTAGGGATAGTGGTGTTTGGTTTCATGCAGGTTGGGATTTTTAGTCATCCTTTTCTGGAATTCTACAATCTAAGCAGGTGACATCGCAAAACAGTATTTACATTTTTAGTAAAATAATTTTGAGCTAACTTTTGCCTGATGAAGGCTCTCCTGCTTCCAGCACAGTCACACTCTGTGCTCATGAGAAGATATGAGTGACAAATTAGACCAGCTCCTCACTAGACCTTAGGTACAAAATTATTTTCCTTTGCTCTTGGTACACTTATTCGGCTTCATTTCAACTTGGCTCTTCTGATTGTTATTATCAAGTGTGATTAGGGTCTGAGTGTAGAGAAACTAAACATGGAGCTCTGATCTTATATTTCATAAAGGATTAAGACAGGATGAAAAGAGAAATCGGTTTACCACATAGAGATTTGAAACCATATCTCTAGCTAGCAATCTGGTAATTTACCTTTGTCTTCTACTCACACCTCTCCTCTGTGACACTGAAGCAGCTATAAGTAGCTGGTTGAGGATCCCAGTAATTAGGATTTCATCCATCTCAAATGTAGTTTCATTTCCTTAAGAATAAAAAAGGAGAAAAATTAAAGCTTTTTTGCTGCAACTGATAATCTAAGACTAAATGATAGAAGGTTTTATAATTATACTGGTTATGATGTGGTAAATATAAAATGCTAAAGGGAAAAACTCAACCTCTAGGAGGTTCGAAAACCAAAATAGCTTTAAGAAACAAGTGTCATATCAATATTAATTTTATTCAATTCCAAGGCAAGATCTGAGGGAGTTATTACAGAGTTGTTTAGCAATGGTAATTAACTTTATTGTTAGTTATATAGCCCGTGACCACGTTATGACTAGGATTTTGATTGACAGTGGTTGGACTGAAAATGATCAGGTTAGAAATTAATAAATTGAATATAGGAAATCTACCCTTGCTTTTAAAAATCATTTAATCAATTACAAAGACTCTACATTCTCTTCGTATCTCTTATCACTGAAAATTTCCCAAACTTTGAGGGAAAATATAATATTGGTGATACTAAACATTTTTTGATGGCTTCTGAACTCAAGAAATTACAAGTCAGAAAAGGAGACAAGATTAACAAACGTGAAATAAATGACGAATAAAATTCAAAACAGTTCTGCCGTGAGATAGAATAAGGATTTCTAAATGCCTGCTGACCAGTCAATACTGCTATAGGCAAGGACTTCCTCAAACTATGAGCAAAAGAATAAAAGAAAAAAATGCAGATTTCTTTAATTACACAAGAACATTGATTATAAAACACACAATTAATAATAGCTTGTATTAGTCAGGACTTTTTATGTCTTTCATATATAAAAAAGGGAATTTATCAGAAGTACACCGTGGCATCTTATGTAAAGAAAGTAAAGGTTGAACCATCAAACCATGGGAATTGCAGAGGGGGTTCCATTTAAGGCTTAGGAAAAATAGAAAACAAGGCTCATAATTATCATTTCTTTTTCGTAATTAGAATTAGTAAGGTCTAGTCTCTTCACAGGTTTGATGTTATAATACAGTACTGTTTATATTCACTGTACTGTTCTTTGGATCTCTAAGACTTATTTACTACTAGTTCCAAGTTTGCACCCTTAAACAACATGTAATGGAGGTGCTAACTATCACACAATGGCAATCATATTAAAATATATAAATGTATCAAATCAGCATGTACACCTTAAATTTACCATATGTTCTATGTTAAATATATTTTAATTTGAAAAATCAAATGCCACTAGCAGTTTCTCTCTCTCATTCTGTGTGTGTGTGTCTCATAGTCTCATTTTCATTTCACTCTTTAATGAGCTCCAGCTGCATTTCAAAAAGAAATTTAGGACCATGTAAACTGTCATCATATGAAGCAGGTTTCAAAAGAAAAAAGGCCACTCATAAGGAAGTTAAGGATGTTCAGTAAATAAAACAATACAATATCCAGCTTAAAAGAATAACAAAATCTAGAAAATTAAACATTTGAATCAATTGTAGGGTATATTTTAGTTGTCAGAAATATTAAAATGTCAAAAATATACACATCCTGGATTTTAAAAATATATTCACGTTAAAGTTTGAGACGCACAGAAAGCATTCATGGGGGAAAAATGAGGAAAGAAGACTTGAACTCTAATCCATGAAAGTTGGCCAAGTTTACTTATTGAGCTAAAAGAGTAGGTAAATCCAGTAAAGAAAAAAAAGCACAAAAGGAGTATATTTTCTTGAAAGAGCATTGAAGGAATTTTTCAGAATAAATTTGTTGCTCCTTTTTTTCTTTCATTTGATAATATGCTTCATAGCTAAGAGTAATTCCCAATGGAAAATAGAAGCTGTATATTTGGAATTAGAAACTGTGCTGACTCCATTATTTACTTGTTTTGTATATCGATTAGTTAGCTAATTTCTTAGGTTGTCAAAACTGATTACTGAAAAAGTACTACCTGTTATAGGAGTAAGATTAACATAAAAACTGGTGCAATTGTCAAAGTGGATTAGAGTATTAACATTGAAAGAGAAAAAAATATACCTCAAAACCAGAGCTGAGAGTTGAACATAATAGACATATAATATGTTTATTAAAAATGGTTCTGAAAAGTATAGCTTGCAAATAAGGAAAAAACAGCTGAAAAAGAACAGGATAAGTGGTCAAAAAACAGAAAATTGTCATATATTAAGCTGTGGGGTTTTTTTTCTCTTAAACACTAGAAATTTAAAATTTCCTCAAATGTAGCACTTTCTTAGGTGAGAATTTTCCAAGAAATATTCAGTTTGTTAGTGTAAAATCAGTGCAGATGTCAAACATCTGATGGTAGAAAAGCAAGATTATATTTAGCTTTAACTCAGACTTTTGTGAAGAATTAAATTTATGTTTACTTATAAAGGCATATGTTCACTTTGGATGTTAGTGTGTTGATGAGAAAATAATAAAAATATTTTAAAGTAATGATCCTGAAGGCAACAGGAATTGGAAACAAATAACATTTGTTGCTGAATTCCCAAAGATTATTTTAATCCAAACAAGTTAATGCACATGAAATTATATTACCCAGTAGATATGCCAACTCTTGAAAAATTAAAAGTATTTACTATAAATACACATTTCTTAGTTCTACTAAGACATTCTAATACAAAATAGAGTAGAATTAAATCTAACTGAGTATAATTCATAGTGTATATTTCTGCATTGTACATGGAATTAGACCATTTATTCATAATTCACTCTATCACTAAAATTCTTTTCATTTCTGTTTAGTATCCAGTTAGCCCATAAGTAAACTTAATTAGCATATCAAAAGCTGACATTGTAAGAATAAGTTCCTTATTATAAGGAAAGACTGAACTTATATGTGGCTGGCAACAACAAAAAAGGTTTTCTTGTTGCAATTTCAACATTATTGGAATGACTGCTATTTCCCCAAATCAATCTCTACATGTTTATTGGTACCTATACTTCCTGTATAAGAGTTTATAATCCTTCAGCTCATGGATTTGATTCTATTAGGATTAAAACCTATGTGGGAAGAGTAATATTTTGAGAAATTGCCAGGCAAATATCCTTCAGAATAAGGTAGTTTCACATTAGAATGGTTATTATAAAAATGTCAAAAGATAACAAGCATTGGAGATGACGTGGAAAATGGGAACTCTTGTACCCTGCTGATGGAAATGTAAATTGGCACAGCCAGTACAGGAAACAGTATGAAATTGCTCAAAAAATTAAAAATAGAACTACCATAAAATCCAGCAATCTCACTTTTGGGTACATATCCAAAGAATATGAAATCTATAATTCGAAGAGATATCTGAACTCTCATGTTCATTGTGACATTCTTCAAAATAACCATGATATAGAAACCTAAGTGTCAATCAATGGATGAATGGATGAAGAAACTGTGGTATACATATTTATAGAAGTATTATCTGGCCTTTAAAAAGAGAAATCCTTCCATTTGCAACATATGGATGAACCTGAAGGATATTATGCTAAGTGATATAAGCCAGACACAGAAAGGGAAATACTACATGATCTCACTTATATGTGGAATCTAAAATAGCTGAAGTCATAGAAGCAGAGAGCAGAATGGTGGATGCCAGGCAGGGGAGCCAAATGAGGAGATATTGGTCAAAGGGTACAAAGTTTTGGTTATGCGGGGTGAATGAGTTCTGAAGATCTAATGTACAACTTGATGACTACAGTTCATAATATCTGAAATTTGCTAAGAATACAGATCTTAAACCTTCTCAACACTCACACATGCACATACACAAAGACAACTATTTAAAGGTGATGGATAAGTTATTTAGCTTGATTGTGGTTCTTTTCACAATATGTAAATATATTAAAACATCAAGTGGTATACCTTAAATCTATACATTTTTTATAAATCAAAGATATCTCAATATATTAGTTTTTTAAAAAGAATATAACTTTAATGAGAAATGCCATGAGGATTCTGGGATGTTATTTAGAAGGAAAAGAAACAGAAATGAGGAGCAACTTCTGGGAGGACAGCCACAGCTTTATGCAATATCCACATGAGACTTTGATAAATCTTAGGAAACAGGTTGAGTAAAACAAAGCAAGTTGCCAAAGACTGCAGGGTACATTACAAGTTAAAATACTAAGAACAATCACACCTAAATAATATATTGTTGGGACTATACATCTATAGCAAAACTATTTTTTTAAAAGAAAGAGAATAATAAAACAAAATTTAAGTTTGCAGTTACCTAAGGAAAGTTGGCAGAGCGCATAGGTAGTGTCAATGTTATTGCCAATGAAATTAATCTTAAATTGGAAGGTAGATTCTCAGGTGGTTATATTAATTTCATGCTTCATAATTTACAAATCTGTTCCATACACCCTTTGATATGCATCAAATATTATTCTTTTGAAAGGAGCACAAAAGGCAATAATTGTTATGTTTATACATTTCTGAAAGCTGATGCCAGGTTAAGGAAGGGTAATTGTATGCACAGGTATTAGAAAGAGGTCATATATTTCCTTGATTTTTTTTTTTTTTTTTTTTACATTAAGGAATTTGCTCCCAGGCTTAGGACAGGAGGTAGTTCCACAACAAGGCTGGCAAAGTTGTCTAGGAAACAAGCACGGTAAGAACTCTGACTGAGCTCTCTGGAAACAGAAGCAGACAAACTAGCTGAAGCTGGACATATGGATCTTGTTGAAAGACACTACTCATCCTGGTAAACAATGGTAGAGCAAGACAGTAGTTAATTCAAGCAGTCAAGTTACGAGAAGACAAAAATAATATAGGGGAAATTTCAAAGATAAAGAAAAACAGTCAGTCTGTCAAGAGAATGAGGAGATAAGCCATAGACTGGGTTGAAAATATTTGCAAAAGACATATCTGATAAAGGACTGTTATTCAAAATATACAAAGAAACCTTAAAACTCAGCAATAAGAAGATAAACAGCATGATTAAGAAACAGGCAAAAGACCTGAACAGACATCTCATCAAAGAAGATATACAGATGGCAAATAAGTATATAAAAAGATAATCAACATCATGCGTCATTAGAGAATTACCAATTAAAACAGTGGGATACCATTACACACTTATTAGAATGGCCAAAATCCAAAACACTGACACCACCAAAT
The DNA here is from genome assembly GCF_000325575.1 of Pteropus alecto. Taxonomy (NCBI): domain Eukaryota; kingdom Metazoa; phylum Chordata; class Mammalia; order Chiroptera; family Pteropodidae; genus Pteropus; species Pteropus alecto. The sequence goes on from NW_006436284.1 coordinate 1,883,442, forward strand.
GCTGGTGAGCATGTTAATAAACAAGAACTCTCATTCATTACTGGTGAGAATGCAAAATGGTTCAGCTACTTTGGAGGGCAGTTTGGCAGTTTCTTACAAAACTAAACATGCTAAATTAAACACCTTATAAGATCCAGCAATCACAGTCCTTGGTATTTATACAACTGAGGTGAAAACTTATGTTCACACAAAACCTACACAGGGAAGTTTATAGAAGATCTATTCATAATTGTAAAAACTTGGAAGCAACCAAGAAGTCGTTTAATGGGTGAATGGATAAATAAACTGTGGTACATCCAAGATACAGAATATTATTCAGTGCTAAAAAGAAATGAGTTATCAAGTCGTGAAAAGAAATAAGGTTCTTAAGGGAAAAGAACCTTAAACGCATATTACTAAGCAAAAGAAGCCAGTGTGAAAGGACTATATACTGTATGATTCAAACTATATGATATTCTAGAAAAGGCAAAACTATGGAGACAGTTAAAAGATTAGTGGTTGCCAGGAGTTGTGTGGAAAGGGGAGGAAAGGATGACTAGGCAGAGCACAGAGGAATTTTAAGGCAGTGAAATTATTTTATATGATACTATAATGGTGAGGACATTTTTCAAAACCCACAGAAGTACTTACAACATCAGGAAATATGAAAATAGACAATGGGAATATGTTTGGCATCAGGAACATAGATGAGCAATCTGCACAAAAGATTCAGGTAAAGTAGATTTTAATACTAAGTCAGCATTTTATCCAGCAAGAAAACAAATTTTAGTCTATAAAGAACCAGACTAAAAGGTAAGAGCATCTATATGAAAGTATGTGAGCTACGTTTTAAAAATAATAATTGAATAATTAACTGGGCTCAAGTAAAAATTATGAGGTTATACATAAAGGTAGATGCAGACCCAAAGAACATTTATATCATTTTTTTAAAAATGTACCCAGACTTAAAACAGTAGGATTCCATAAGACAGTTCTCAGAAATTCAAAGTTTTTGAATAGTTGGAACTAATTAACCTTTTAACATTGCCATTATACTATGCACTCAAGAATTAGTGTCTACTAGGTTTGAGCAGCTTTGTCAGGTGAGTAGGAAAATAAATGTCAACCTCCTTCCAGAATAGGGCAATTCTTATGATCCTCTTTATCTCAGAGATCTTAATTGCTACAGTGTTGCTTTGAATGAAACCGATTTTTCCAGTGTGGAATTTTAGATACATTGTCAGTATGACAGAATAGATTTGCTAGGGTAAGACCAACAATGGAAAGTATCAGGAAAGCTATTTTCAAATGATGATCTAAATATAAAATTATGGGATACCACTTGCTTCAAAGTTTTACCTGCTCAATGGCAGATCCAAGGAAAGCTTTCAGAAAGACCTAATCACCGCCTTTTAAAAGAGATCACATATGACCAAGACACTGTTTTTCAGAATTCTATTTTGTGGCCCCACATCTGCTTCCTGAGTTCTTCCTGGAAAGTTTCTATGCCTCTGCTGCTTACTGCTTTTGGCTTATGTTCCCAACTCTGACTCAGATATTTCATCCAATTTGGCTTTTATCATCTTCTGTTCTGATACCCAAAAACTGGTGTCAGTTCAAAGCCTCAAACCTACCCTTGACTCCCAGATAGAATATGACGTTTGGTCAATGCTGCTCCAATAAAAGAGCTGTCTCATGGTTTATTCCTTGCAATAATCTAGCAGCAAGTAACTCAATCATTCACTCATTTACTCATTAATTCATTCCATTGTTTACTTACTCACCCAGTTGTCATTAATGGGGCATTTACTTTGTGCCAGGTACTATGCTAATAAGTGTCCAAAAAGCCATACCTAGATACTGCCTCCTTAGATCTATTTCATGCTTGCTAGTAAATCAGTCAGCCTTTGACTTCCTACACAGGGTCTTCCTATTATACTGAGCAATGCACTGGTATGTGCTAAATAAGCCAATCAAAGATTATAGCGAAGTTTAAATAGTTTTGCTATGACATTCTGTGCTTTCATAATTATCACAGCACCTATGATTATTAAAAACATAAGCCCTAACATTAAAGAATGTTGCTACTAGGTGAGGCGGTACTGTGGTCAAGGCAACACAGTGCACACAGCCAGGCTTGTGCTGTTGCTGCTGATGACATTTACCTGGAACAAAAAAAAAGGTAAATGTACCACTTTTGACTTGTATGAAAATATCATTATTAAACAGCAGCATTAAGTAACAATCACAAAAGCAGACTAAGAGCCAAGATGAAGGAAATAATTGCGACCTAGTGTCTTCTTGAGCTGTTTGGTCAGCACCAATCACAGCTTAAGTAGGTGGCAGTCCACTTCTCAACTCTAAATCTAATCTTACAGTCAAATATATATAGACTCATTCTGAGAAATCCTTTCCTTCATTTACTGTGGCTACATACAGTTCTTACTTTCAAAAGTTTCCTCAAACACATTTATTTATCTTTTCAAAATTAAACCATCTGAATGAGACAGTCATAGATATACATTTAAGGCCACAAAGAGCATAAAACCCGTCATGATAACAAGGACAACAACAACAACAAAACAATCCAATTAAAAAATAATCAGAGGACCTAAACAGACACTTCTCCCATAAAGACATACAAATACTCAACAGACATAAGAAAAGATGCTCAACTTCTCTAGCTGTTAGGGAGATGTAAATCAAAACCACATGAGATACCACCTCAAACCTGTAAAAACAACTACATCATCAACGGGACAAGTAATAACAAGTGTTTAAGAGGTTGTGAGGGGAAAAGGAACTCTCATACACTGCTGGTGGGAACGTCAATTGGTACAGCCACTGTGGACAACAGTGTGGAGGTTCCTCAAAAGATTAATAATAAAATTACCATATGACCCAGCAATTCCTCTTCTGGATATCTACCCTCAAAATTTGAAAAAGATTTATCTATAAAAAATATCTACCCCAATGTACACTGTAGCATTATTCATGATGGCTAAGACATGGAGACAACCAAAATGCCCTTCCACAGATGACTGGGTAAAGATGTGGTACATATATACAATGGAATATTATTCAGCCATAACAAAAGATGAAATTTGTGACAACATGGATGAATCTTGAGATTATCATGCTAAACGAAATAAGTCAGACAGAAAATATTGAGAACCATATGATTTCACTCATATGTGGGATATAAAACTGAAAGCAACAAACAAACAAGACAGACAAACAGAGTCTCATAGACATGGACAACAGTTTAGTGGTTACCAGAGGGAAAGGGAGGAGGGGCGAGGTAGATAAGGGTAAAGGGGATCAAATAAATGGTGACAGAAGGAAATTTAATTCCAGATGGTGAAAACACAATGCAATATACATACAACATATTATTGAATTGTACACTTGACGGAGGGATGGTGACTCAGGAGGCTCCAGAAACATAAGGAAAGATTGAGATATATAGCTCAAGGTGAGGGCTAGAGTGTCACCCTCCACTAATCTGTGTGGAGCCCACCTCTCGTGTAGCTTACAGGTGGGCATCATCTTTCCTGCATTCAGCCCTCCCTGCACAGCCAAATCCAAAATTGCATTGGCCCCGTGAACTCTGCTTGCCCTACCCAGGTGACTCCCTGGGACCCTGCCCCACCTAACTCACACAGCATCACTGAAGGCACTCTCAGTGCCTGAGCAACAAGCCCTGCCCCACACACTGCAGTAGGCTTTTTCAGCAGCAAACATCCCAACATGGCTTCTGGGCAGCCCGAGGCACTTTTCAATGATAAGCAACCAGCCCCAGCTTATGCTGCAGTTTTTCACAGAGAGCTCCTGCGCATCTGTGGGCCCTACTAAGTGGCGGCTGACCTTGGTGTTCTCTGGGCATTTTGTGAAGTGGCTAGAGGCTCAGCACTAGTGCAAGAACTCAATCTGCATTAACCTTGTGAACAACATCTGTCCCATCTTGGTGACTCCATGGGACTCCACCTTGCTAAATTGGAGCAGTACCATCTAGAGGCACTTTTGGCACTGGGGCAACCAGCCCCACTCCATGTACCTTAGAAGACTCTTTCAGCAGCTGAGCCTTACAGGCAGCCTACAGGTGGCATCAGGACTTGGAGTTTCCTGGGCCTTTTGCTAAGCTGCCCCAGGCCTGGTACTGATGGCAGCTGGCCTCGATTTTCAGCATGGCTATACCCATGTGCCTTCAGGTCCAGAACAGTCAGCAACCAACCTTGGATAGCTTTGTAGCTCCTTCCACATAGCACCCAGCCAGTCACAGATAGCAGCTGAACTTGTCCTGCATGGGAGCCATGCACAAGAGGCCCCAGATACAACACACCTGGAGACTGTCTTCAGACCACAACAGAGCACTACCCAATTAGCCCCACAAGTGGCACACCCAAAGGAGATCTCAACAGGTACATGAGCCCATGGGGGCAAATCTCCCACTGAGGGGTCAGTCCTCACACAGCAGCTCATATGCTCTGGGTGTGGCCAATCCTCACAGCCAGTCAGTCTGAGAGTCAATCCCACCCACTGACATGCTAAAAGCAATCAAGGCTCAACTACAACAGGAGGGCGCACACAACTCATACAAGAGACTCCTGAAGCACACGGCGCAGATAATCAGGGAGATTGTGCCATTGGGCCAAACAGTACACCTACTACATAAGGCCACCTGGTGAAGACTGAGAGACATAGATCTACCTAACACATAGAAATGAAAACACAGAGGCAGCCGAAATGAAAAAACAATGAAACATGTCCCAAATGAAAAAACAAGAGAAAACTCCAGAAAAAAATAACTAAATTAAATGGAGGCAAACAATCTACCAAAGTTAAAAACACTGATTATAAGGATGCTCAAAAAATTTAGCAAGTACTTCAACAAAGCTAGTAAGCATAAAGAAAATAGAAACCATAAAAAAGAACTGGTCAGAAATAAAGAATACGATAACTGAAATAAAAGAATACACTAGAAGGAATCAACAGAAATTAGATGAAGCAGAGAATTGCATCAGTGATTTGGAAGATAAGGTAGCAGAAAACACCCAATTAAAATAACAAAAATAGAAAAATAATAATATTTTTTTTAAAAAAATAGTTTAAAGAAGCTCTTGGACAACATCCAGTATAACATTCACATCATAGGAATACCAGAAGAAGGAAAGAGCAGGCAGTGAGAAACTATTTGAAGAAATAATGACTGAAAACTTCCGTAACCTGGTGAAGAAAATAGACATACACATCCTAGAAGTGCAGAAAGTCACAAACAAAATGAATCCAAAGAGACTGACACCAAGACACATCATAATTAAAACGGTAAAGGATAAAGACAAAGACAGATTCGTAAAAGCAGCAAGAGCAAGGCAGCTAGTTTCTTACGAGGGAGCTCCAATAAGACTGGCAGCTGATTTCTCCACAGAAACTTTGCAGGCCAGAAGGGATTGGCATGAAATATTTAAAATGATAAAAAGCAAGGACCTACAACCAAGACTTCTCTATCCAGCAAGGTTATCAATTAAAATTGAAAGTGAGATAAAGATCTTCCTGGACAGAAAAAGGTAAAGAAATTCATCACTACCAAATCGGTATTACAAGAAATGTTAAAACGCCTTCTTTAAGAAGAAGGGGAGTAGGGAGAGAACATAAATATGAATAATAAAATGACTATAACTATGTACCTATCAATAATCACTTTAAATATAAATGGATTAAATGCTCCAACCAAAAGACACAGGGTAGCTGAATAGATAAGAAAACAAGCCCCAAACATATGCTGTCTATAAGAGACCCACTGTGGAACCAAAGACACACAAAGACTGAAAGTAAAGGGTTGGAAAAAAATTTTTCATGCAAGTAGAAATGAAATAAAGCTGGGGTAGCAATACTTATATCAGACAACATTTAGATTTTAAAACAAAAGGCTATAAGAGACAAAGAGAGACATTACATAATGATAAAGGGATCAAGCCAATGAGAGGATATACCCTTGTAACATTTATGCACCTAGCATAGGAGCACTTAATACATAAAGAAAATATTAACTGACATAAAGGACGAGATTGCCAGCCACACAGTCATAGCAGGGGACTTAAACACTCCATTGATATCAAGGGATAGATCTTTCAGACAGATAGTCAACAATGTTACAGCAGTCTTAAATGACACATTAAATTAGGTGGATTTAATTTTTAGAGCATTTCACCCCAAAGCAGCAAAATATGTATTCTTCTCAAATGTACATAGAACATTTTCCAAGATAGACCAGATTTTAGGCCACAAAACAAGTATTAGTAAATTCAAGAAGATTGAAATCATATCAAGCATCATCTCTGATCACATTGATATGAAACCAGAAATCAGTTACAAAAAAAAATACTCCTGAAAAATACACAAACACATGGAAGCCAAATAACATGAACAATGATTGGGTTAACAATGAGATCAAGGAACAAATCAAAGGATACAATTTAACTTTATCCTAATATGAACTAGAAAAAAAAGAAAAAAGCCCAAATGAGTAGAAGGAAGGAAATTAGAAAGATCAGAGTGGAAATAAACACAATAAAGTATAAAAAACAATTTTTAAAAAATCAATGAAACCAAGAGCTAGTTCTTTGAAAAAATTGATAAGCTTTAACTGGATTTATCAAAAAAAAAAGAGAGGGAGGACCCAAATAAATAAAATCAAATATGAAAGAGGAGAAGTGATGACACCACATAAATACAAAAAATTAAAAGAAAATACTACGAACAACTATACACCAATGAACTGAACGATCTAGAAGAAATGGATACATTCCTAGAAATATACAATCTTCTATGACTGAATCAAGAAGAAAAGGAAAATCTGATTACTACTGATGAAATCAAATCAGTAATCAAAAAATTCCCATCAGACATTCCCAAAATACCAAATATTCAAAGAATTAAAATCTATTCTCAAATTATTCCAAAAAATTCAAGAGGAAGGAAGACTCCCAAGCTCATTCTACAAGGCCGTCATTATCTTGATTCCAAAACCAGATAGAGACATTTAAAAAAAATTAATAGGCAGATATTCCTGATGAACATAAACGCAAAAATCCTCAACAAAGTATTAGCAAACCGAATTCAGCAGTACTTAAAAAATATCACATACCATGATCAACTGGGATTTATTCCTGGGATGCAAGATTGGTTCAATATCCACAAATCAATTAGCATGATACAGTACATAAATAAAATGAAAGATAAAAATCAAATGATCATATCAATAGATGCAGAAAAAGCATTTGACAAAATCTAGAATCCTTTCACGATAAAAAAAAAAGAAAAGAAAAAGAAACTCAGCAAATCGGGAATAGAGGGAGCATATCCCAACATAATAAATGTCATATATGACAAACCCACAGCTAACATCACAATTAACAGGGAAAAACTAAAAACATTTTTCTTAAAATCAAGAACAAGACAAAAATGTCCATTTTCACCACTTATATTCAACATAGTATTGAAATTTCTCACCACAGCAATCGGGCAAGAAAAAGAAATAAAATGCATCCAGATTGGAAAGGAAGAAGTAAAACTGTCATTTGCAGATGACATGGAACTATATAGAGAGAACTCCAAATATTCCTCCCCCAAAAAAGCTGTTAGAACTGATAAATTCAGTAAATTAGCAGAACACAAAATTAATATTCGAAAATTGATTGCATTTTTATACACCAATAACACACTATCAGAAAGATAAATTAGGAAAACAATCCCACTTACAACTGCAGGAAAAGAAAAAAAATACCTAGGAATAAATTTAACCAAAGAGGAAAAAGAGCTGTAATTGGAAAATTATAAGTCACTGAAGAAACTGAAAACACAAATAAATAGAAGCATATACCGTGCTTATAGATTGGAAGAATTAACATAGTAAAATGTCCATAGTATCCAAAGCAATCTATAGATTCAATTTATTCCCTATCAAAATACTAAAGGCATTTTTCATAGAACCAGAACAAATAATCCCAAAATTTATTGGAACCATAAAAATCCCTGAATAGCTACAGCAATTTTGAGAAAGAAGAACAAAGTTGAAGGTATTATACTATCCGATATCAAACGATACTACAAAGCAATAGTAATCAAAATAGCATGGTCTCGGCTTTAAGACAAATACACAGATCAATGGAAGAGAATAGAGAGCCCAGAAATAAACTTATGTGGTGATTTAATCTATTACAAAGGAGTCAAGAATATACAATAGGGTAAAGGCAGTCTATTTAATAAGTGGTCTTAGAAAAAATGGACAGATACATGCAAAAAAAAAAAAAATGAAACGACCACTTTCTTACTCCATATACAAGAATAAACCCAAAATGAATTAAAGACTTAAATGTAAGACCTGAAACCATAAAAGTCCTAGAAGTAAACACAGGCTGTAAATTCTCTGACATTGCTCTTAATAATATGTTTTCTGATATGTCATCCTGGTCAGGGAAACAAAAATAAATAAGTAAACAAATGGGACTACATCAAACTAAAAAGTCTTTGCACAGCTAAGGAAACAATCAACAAATCAAAAAGACAACCTATTGAATGAAAGAAGATATTCACGAATAATATACCTGATAAGGGACTAATATCCAAAATTTATAAAGAATTCATACAACTCAAAACCAAAAAAAAAAAAAATCCAATTAAAAAATGGGTGGAGGACCTGAATTGACATTTCTCCAATGAGGACATACAGATGTCCAACAGACATATGAAAAGTTGCTCACCATCACTAATCATCAGAGAAATGTACATTAAAACCACAATGAGCTATCACCTAACACCTGTCAGAATGCCTAACTATTGGCAAGGATGTGGAGAAAAGGAAACCGCTGGGCACTGTTTATTGGATTGCAAATTGGTACAGCCACTATGGAAAATAGTTTGGAGATTCCTCAAAAAAATTAAAATTAGAACTACCATATGACCCAGTAATTCTACTTCAAAGAAATCAAAAACACTAATTTAAATGATATATGTACCCCTATGTTCACTGCAGTGCTATTTATAATAGCCAAGATATGGAAGCAACCTAAGTACCCATCGATAGATGACTGGATAAAGAAAAAGCAGTACAAATATAAAATGGAATATTAGGCATAAAAACGTAAAATCTTACCATTTGCAACAACATGGATGATTCTAGAGGGTATGATGCTAAGTGATATAAATCAGACAAAGACAAATGCCATTTGACCTCATTTATAGGTGGAATCAAAAGAACAAAATAAACAACAACAAAATAAAAACAGACTCACAGACACAGAGAACAAACTGATGTTTACCAGTTGGGAGAGGGGTTGCGGGGCCAGGTAAAAATGGTGAAGGAATTAAGAAGTACAAATTGGTTGTTACAAAATAGTCATGGAGATATAAAGTACAGGATAAGAAATACAGTCAATAATATTGTAATAATTATGTATAGTGTTGGTGAGTACTAAACTAATCAGGGGTATCAATTCATAAATTATTTAAACATCTAAGCACTAGACTGTACACCTGAAACTAATATAAAATATTGAATGTCAACTATGAGTGAAAATTTTTTTTAAAGAACATTAAAATACAAGTCTTCTTTGCTGTTAAGAGAGGCCCTGAGGTATTGACATGTGACTAAGAAGCCATTTTGGATGTCCAGCCCAGCCATCAGATGATTCCAGGCCCAATTCCCAAGACTGCAAATATATGAGCTATCCCAAGGGAGAACAGATCTGTTGTTTTAAGCCACTGACTTTGAGAGACAGTTTGTTAAGCAGCAATGAATAAGCAGAACAAAATTCTTTAGATTCTAGTGCGTTTGTCTGCCCAGTCCAAAATTCTGAGTGCAGCAAGTCTCACCGCCTCAGCATTTTTCATTCTATCTCATTTTTCAGTTCCTCTCCTTCTCCCTCTCCATCTCTATCTCCATCTCCCTCCCTCTTTCCC